>NC_084552.2:9017500-9037500 GCF_033978685.3 Nerophis lumbriciformis | reverse complement strand
CTTTATTTAGAAAAGTATCAAAAAGCACCGAAAGTATCGAAAAAAATGTTGGTACCCGTACTGGTACCAAACTATTGGTATCGGGACAACCATAGACACAATCCAAACAACCTTCCCTAGTCATGATGCAAAAAAAAAAAAGCAAAATTGTGGATATTATGAAACATTTTTACAGTTTGTCCCTCATAATGTGTACAAAATAATAGGTGTATAAATGACACAATATGTTACTGCATACTAATTAGGAGTCTTTGTTGTTTACTTACTACTAAAAGACAAGTTGTCTAGTATGTTCATTATTTTATTTAAGGACTAAATGACAATAATAAACATATGTTTCATCTACACTAACATTTTTTGTTACAATAAAGACAAAAATTAATTTTTTTTGTGGTCCCCTTTATTTAGAAAAGTATCGAAAAGTATCAAAATACATTTTGGTAGCGGTACTAAAATATGGGTATGGGGACAACCCTAGTCCGCACAAAGTAAGAGTTAAGTGTGTTGCTATTTAAAAATGTTATCTTAGAACATTATTCTCAAACTGCGGTACGTGCACCACAAGTAGTACGCCAAAAAAAAATCACTTAATTTAAGTACAGTGTTTTATCATCCTATACCCAAACACAGTGTTACTGTTCAAACTGTGTGTAATGTTATAAAATATGAAATACACTTTCATCACATTTGAATAATAGACTATTGAGACTGATTTGGTGGATTTACAGATTCCTTCTTCATAAATGTCAACCTGCTGGTATGAAATTGTACATTTAGAAAAGGTACTGTATTGTGTATATTATATGATGATGTACATTTGAACTATAAACTGTGTGCTTCCAGGGATGACCTTGTTGCAGAACACACTCTGATATTAACAAAAGAAACAATGACGTCATACACAATGATGTCTGTCTGTATATAAATAAATACTGCCAGTGTAAAAGGCAGCATGTGTGATGGTATGGGGGTGTATGAGTGCCCAAGACATGGGTAACTTACACATCTGTGAAGGCGCCATTAATGCTGAAAGGTACATACAGCAAGATATGTTGCCATCCAAGCAACGTTACCATAGACGCCCCTGCTTATTTCAGCAAGACAATGCCAAGCCACGTGTTACATCAACGTGGCTTCATAGTAAAAGAGTGCGGGTACTAGACTGGCCTGCCTGTAGTCCAGACCTGTCTCCCATTGAAAATGTGTGGTGCATTATGAAGCCTAAAATAGCACAACGGAGACCCCCGGACTGTTGAACAACTGAAGCTGTACATCAAGCAAGAATGGGAAAGAATTCCACCTGAGAAGCTTCAATGTGTCTCCTCATTTCCCAAAACGTTTACTGAGTGTTGTTAAAAGGAAAGGCCATGTAACACAGTGGTGAACGTGCCCTTTCCCAACTACTTTGGCACGTGTTGCAGCCATGAAATTCCAAGTTAATTATTATTTGCAAAAAAAAAATAAAGTTTATGAGTTTGAACATCAAATATGTTGTCTTTGTAGCATATTCAACTGAATATGGGTTGAAAAGGATTTGCAAATCATTGTATTCCGTTTATATTTACATCTAACACAATTTCCCAACTCATATGGAAACGGGGTTCGCATATGAAACATGCTAACTGTTATCATGCGAAAGGTTTGCACACGCTCGCTCACATTTTAGCATTTTAATGCAAGCTCGCTCACATTTTTGTCATGACTGTGTAATCATGTTTTGTTTTAGTCATGTTTTGTTTAGTTATTGGACTCTTTAGTTTCTGGCTTTTCACTCCCTTGTCTTGTTTCCATGATTACCCATTAGTTTCACCTGTTCCACGTTTGGACTCATTGTGCACTCTTGTTTGTCACCATAGCAACCCATTAGTTTTCACCTGTCACGTCACGCACCTGTTTCACGTTTTGAGTGACGCACCTGTTTTCGTTAATCATGTCTGTAGTATTTAAGTTCATTGTTTTCAGTTTGTCTTTCTGGTGACATCCCACATTTATGCTTCTGCACACTCTCCACACACCCTTAAGACCCTTGCTGCTCTTGTTTTCATGCCGGTTTCTCGTCCAAGTAAGTTTTCTTTATTCATGCCATAGTTTGCAAGTTTTGTTTAATTGTTCATAGTTTCTGCCCTTGTGCAAGTTTTGTGTTTATAGTCAAGTTTTGTACTTCCGCCCCTGTGCGCGCTTTTCGTTTTTTTTAATATATTTAATAAATCATGTACTTACATTCCCGTCTCGCACCAGCCAACTTTCCGTTGCATTCCGGAAAAGCAAACACCCAGGACCAAGTCATGACATTTTTAGGGTTAGCTGTGTGGCTCATTTTGTACATTTAGACACTGAGCACCATCTTAAATACTTCTTGTGTCATTTATTTTTATCCCATATTTGTTTCCACTACCGCTCCTTAAATTGGAGTCCTTAATCTCGTTATATGCAAATATAATGACAATAACGTCTATTCTATTCTATACGATACGACCCCCGGCCAGAGGTCCAGGGCACAGGTAGCGGCTTCATAAAAATGTTCTAGTTCTTCATTTTCCTTCAAGAAAGACAATATTTAAAAAGCCATTTGACGATTGATCTCCTATTTTTGCATGGGAATAAAAGTCATAAGAATAAAAGCATGCACAAAAGAAAAATGCCATGCCTTGATTTATACGGGGTCGGGGGTCAAAGGTGACGGCGAGGCATAATTGATGCTAATGACGACAAAGAGCTTCAGATTACAGGTCAGAGGTCAGCCAAGACGCTAATCACAACAGCGTCAGTCATGCAAGTTGTATTAGCCTTTAATGGCTCAAAGTTCAAAGGTCAGTATCTCAAGCGACCTGTTAGCGGCGATATCGTCCCCGTATCGCCTCCAATATCAAATCTACCGGGCCAAGTCTTTGAGGTAAAGGTGATCGCCGAGTAATATTGTCAATAATAAAACATGAGGTGCTCCATTTACACATTATTTCATAATTTAGAAATGAGTGTGTGTGTGTGTGGGTGTGTGTGTGCATGTGTGTGTGTGTGTGTGTGTCACAGAGGACATAACAAGAGGAGTTGTGTGGCCACAGATGAAACGGACACGTGTGTGTCTTTGAAATGCAAAGAGCTGCTGTGATTGGCTTTTGTGTAGAAGAGGAGCACACACACACACACACACACACACACACACACACACACACACACACACACACTCGCTTGCACACATGCGTTATTAATGAGCGTATTGTTCATTTATTATTTTATTTACTTCTGTGACATAAAACCTGAGCTAATTTGGTGCAGCCCTAGAAGTGTCCATATGTGCAGTGTGTGTGTGTGTGTGTGTGTGTGTGTGTGTGTGTGGGTGTGGGTGTGTGTGTGTGGGTGTGGGTGCGTACGTGCACCAGGGGACCAATTTATTTACATGCTCCAGAAGAAGAAGTGGGGATGAAACAAGGAGGAAAGAGCAGGGAATTATGGAAAGAAAACCCAGTGGATCGAAGGAGCTTCTTCACGCTTCCCAAGGACAAACAAGACCAATTTACCATTCTGACGTGTGTGTGTGTGTGTGTGTGTGTGTGTGTGTGTGTGTGTGTGCGTGTGTGTGTGTGTGTGTGTGTGTGTGTGTGTGTGTGTGTGTGTGTGTGTGTGTGTGTGTGTGTGTGTGTGTGTGTACAGTATAACAACTCCTACTGAGTGAAAGGTATTTGTAAAAAGCACTTTACATTGAGTAAACAACCTCAAAGTGCTACAGTGTATTAAAAAACAAAAACAAATAAAAAGATAATAAAAAATAAATAAAAATAAAAACTAGAACAGCCAAATAGCTAAAACTAGTATGCATATATTTAAAAAAAAAATCTATATATATTTTTTTTAAAAGAAGGTTTTTTAAGCCTTTTTTAAAATCATTTACAGTCTGTGGTGCCCTCAGGTGGTCAGGGAGAGCGTTCCACAGACTGGGAGCGGCGGAGCAGAAAGCCCGGTCTCCCATTGTTCGTAGCTTTGTCCTCGGAGGTTGGAGGAGGTGCTACTATTATTATTATTGTGGCTGGTAATGGTATAGCATTGTATACTGTAGCACTGTGTAGTGTGATATAGTATAGTATGGTATGGTATACTGTATATACACTGCGTCCTTACTGGTCTGATGTAGTATGGTGTGGCATTTTACAGTGTGGTATAGTATAGTATACTATGGTATGGTATACTATGTTAGTACTTTTCCCGTCCAAGAACAAACGCACAACATACAGTTCCAGGGATGTACACAACAGGAAGCCCTAAAGAGGTAGGAAGGAAAAGTAAACATGGGGAGAGGATGGCGTACTATGGTATATCACAGTGTGGTATGGCATACACTGATATAGTACGGTATGGTATACTAAAATGTACTATGGAATAACGTAGTATGGGATGTTATACACTGATATCGTATGGTATTGTAAAGTATACTGTAGTATACTATGGTATATTCAATATTATGGTACAGTATACTGTAGTTTAGTATGGCATAGTATAGTATAATATCGTGTACTATGGCATAGTAAATTATGGTACTATGTATACTATGCAATAGTATGCTATTGTATATTGTTGTATAGTATACAATGGTAAAGTGTTGTATATTATGGTTTAATATTGTGTATATAGTAAAGTATAGTATGGTATAGTATACTATGGTATTGTTCGGTATGGCATATTATGCTATTGTGTGGTCGTATGGTATGGCATACAATTGTATTGAATAGTGTGGTACAGTATACAGTGGTATGGTATAGTATACTACGGTATAGTATACAATGGGATGGTATAGTATACTACTATTATATTGTGTGGTGTAGTATACTATGGTATATTATGGTACGGTATACTACTGTATTATATAGTATCGTATACTATTATAGAGTATACTACTATGGTGTCGTGTATTTTATGACATATAATGGTATTCTATAGTGTGGTATACTATGGTATTGTATTTTATGGTGTACTATAGTGTAGTATACCATGGCATAGCATTATATGGTGTGGTATGCAATGATATACTATGGTATGGCATAGCATGGCATAATGTGGTTTAATAATATAGTATATTATAGTACCGCATTGTCGTTTTGTATAGTACACTACCGTGTGTAGTAATATGTACAGTCATATAGTGTGTTACTTTTTTGTAAATAAGTGTTGTTTTCTTTTGTGTTGCAGGCAGGACGCTAGCGACCTCTCTGGACCGATACAAAGGTAAGGTCAGCCACTTCCTGTCTTCCACGCTTTGGCAAGTAGAAGAAGATGAGAGAAGGATGAGACTTTCAAATACACATTATGGTGGTACTTAATGAATACTTAGGTCTACTACACTACTGTATTTAATGTTGGTCATTATGGTGGTACTTAATGAATACTTAGGTCTACTACACTACTGTATTTAATGTTATTATGGTGGTACTTAATGAATACTTAGGTCTACTACACTACTGTATTTAATGTTGGTCATTATGGTGGTACTTAATGAATACTTAGGTCTACTACACTACTGTATTTAATGTTATTATGGTGGTACTTAATGAATACTTAGGTCTACTACACTACTGTATTTAATGTTGTCATTATGGTGGTACTTAATGAATACTTAGGTCTACTACACTACTGTATTTAATGTTATTATGGTGGTACTTAATGAATACTTAGGTCTACTACACTACTGTATTTAATGTTGTCATTATGGTGGTACTTAATGAATACTTAGGTCTACTACACTACTATATTTAATGTTGTCATTATGGTGGTACTTAATGAATACTTAGGTCTACTACACTACTGCATTGTCATTATGGTGGTACTTAATGAAAACTTAGGTCTACTACACTACTGTATTTAATGTTGTCATTATGGTAGTATTTAATGAATACTTAGGTCTACTACACTACTGTATTTAATGTTGTCATTATGGTGGTACTTAATGAATACTTAGGTCTACTACACTACTGTATTTAATGTTGTCATTATGGTGGTACTTAATGAATACTTAGGTCTACTACACTACTGTATTTAATGTTGTCATTATGGTGGTACTTAATGAATACTTAGGTCTACTACACTACTGTATTTAATGTTGTCATTATGGTGGTACTTAATGAATACTTAGGTCTACTACACTACTGCATTGTCATTATGGAGGTACTTAATGAATACTTAGGTCTACTACACTACTGCATTGTCATTATGGTGGTACTTAATGAATACTTAGGTCTACGACACTACTGTATTTAATGTTGGTCATTATGGTGGTACTTAATGAATACTTAGGTCTACTACACTACTGTATTTAATGTTGTCATTATGGTGGTACTTAATGAATACTTAGGTCTACTACACTACTGTATTTAATGTTGTCATTATGGTGGTACTTAATGAATACTTAGGTCTACTACACTACTGCATTGTCATTATGGTGGTACTTAATGAATACTTAGGTCTACTACACTACTGTATTTAATGTTGTCATTATGGTGGTACTTAATGAATACTTAGGTCTACTACACTACTGTATTTAATGTTGTCATTATGGTGGTACTTAATGAATACTTAGGTCTACTACACTACTATATCAATGATGTCATCATGGTGGTACTTAATGAATACTTAGGTCTACTACACTACTGTATTTAATGATGTCATCATGGTGGTACTTGGAGGGCCAAGTGTATTCTGAGGTGGTACTTGGTGGAAACATGTTAGAGGACCACTCGTTCAGACCCTATGGCTACCCATGATGCTTTGTGCGTGTCAGTGCATCCTCCTTAAAGTGACGGGGGATTTAAAGGGCGGAGCTTAGACAGGAAGTAAACAAGTAGCCTGGTGAGTCCGTTAAATAGAAAGGGAAGGCAATATTAAAATGGCAGGAAGGAGACAATAAAGCGATTAGCGACGGGGGAGTGTGTGTGTGTGTGTGTGTGTGTGTGTGTGTGTGTGTGTGTGTGTGTGTGTGTGTGTGCGTGTGTGTGTGTGTGTCTTTTGTGCGGCTAATGTGCTTTGAAGCGCCACAGCTGATAATTGGCAGTAGCAGCATGTGATGTGACCTCTCCAGAGCGCGCACACACACACACACACACACACACACACACACACACACACACACACACACACACACACAGGTTTGTGTTTAGCGTATGAATAGGACAGGCACACGTGTGGAACTAGAAGGCCTTAACTTCCTCATTGGCAGGACAGCGGGGGTGTGTGTGTGTGTGTGCGTGCGTGTGTGTGTGTGTGTGTGTGTGTGTTCAGGCATCACACACACACACACACACACACACACACACACACACACACACACACACTTCCTGTTTACAGACAGCCAAGAGCATAATTACAAGGATGCTGACAATGTGGCGTCCTGGTACACTGCGTCCTTATTGCCGCATGACAAGTGCGCTCCCATCGCTGCGGCGCCGCTTCTGGCCCCGCCCCCCCCGGTGTCCCCGCCTCTGAATATGTATGAGTGCGGTTCGGCTTGGGTCCGGGGGCCGGGGCCTCCTCGGCAGTGACAGTCATCAGTGTTAAAGTCTCCTTCCCCGCCTCTAATTGATCCCCCAGCGAGGGAAGAGGAAAATGGAATCCCCGACTGGTACCAGAACCTTTTCTGGCTGCTTTTAAGAGCAGAAGTGCCATTTTTGTTGTTTCCTGTCGCTCTTTATTTCTTTTCTCTTCTCGCTTGGCGTTCTTGTGGCGCCTCGCCTTGTCGCTGCCTCAGCAGGAAAGGCAGGGTTGGAATCCTTGTTGGCTTTTAATTGGCTCTTCATCTATTTTTCATCCACAGGCGTGAATTATGAAGAGTGCTTAACAGCATGGGGGGAGGGGGGGGGGGTTTAGGTGTTTTCATCCCCCCCCCCTCCCACACACACACACACACACACACACACACACACACACACACACACTTGAAAGCCTGTAGCCTTGTTATTTTTTTAAGAGCCAGAGTCCCTTATTCACCCACTCATCACGCGTACTTGATGTGATGACAACAGGTGAAGGTCGTTTCCATGGTGACGAGCCATCACGACCTCAATGTGGGGTCAACACGTGCTAGGTCACACACACACACACACACACACACACACACACACACACACACATACACACACCCACTTGCACACGTCACAGCCAAAGTGTTACTTGCACAATGACACCTCCGCCCCAGGTACCTCCTCCAGGTGATACCCGTGTGTGTGTGTGTGTGTGTGTGTGTGTGTGTGTGTGTGTGTGTACAGTATACCAATATTAGTTTAGTACTGCGATACTAATTAATCATATTCAGTACTATACCGCCTCTATAAAAGTTTAAAAAAAAATTAACGAACATGACGGCGCATCGTCAGCAGAGGAGCATGTTGGGCAGCGCACACACACAGAGTACTTACAAGCAGACGCAGTGTGTAGACAGAAAAGGGAGAATGGACGCATTTTGGTGTAAAAAGTAAAGGTGAAGTTATAACACTGAAACACCCTCAGGAAGAGATGCTTTAAGACATGGCTCGCTAGCTAGCGGCTAACGTCCATCCACAGTGTTTTAGCTACTTCTAAAAAACTAATCCTGGTCTCCATGGCGACAAGTAAAGTAAGTTTCTTACATGTAACATTATCACTGGAGGACGAGGAATAGCTAAACATGCTTCACTACACACCGTAGGAGGATACAATAGCTCACCGCCGTCACAATGTAAACAAACGCCATGAATGGATCTGCACCTGACATCTACTGTAATGATACCAAGTACAAGAGCGTAACTAGTCGATACCACTATGATCATATCGATATTTTGTAGCATCACAAAGTGTTTTTTCATTTTTTTAAATGTATTTTATGTTCATAAAGTCAGTAAATATGTCCCAGGACACATGAGGACTTTGAATATGACCAATGTATGATCCTGTAACTACTTGGTATCGACATGATCCATACCTAAATGTGTGGTATCATCCAAAACTAATGTCAAGTATCAAAGAAGAGAAGAATAAGTGGTTATTACATTTTAACAGAAGTGTAGATAGAACATGTTAAAAGAGAAAATAAGCAGATATTAACAGTAAATGAACAAGTGGATTAATAATCCATTTTTTACAGTTTGTCCCTCATAATGTGTACAAAATAATAGGTGTATACATGACACAATATGTTACTGCATAGACTAATTAGGAGTCTTTGTTTGTTTACTTACTACTAAAAGACAAGTTGTCTAGTATGTTCACTATTTTATTTAAGGACTAAATGACAATAATAAACATATGTTTCATCTACACTAACATTTGTTGTTCAAATAAAGACAATAATGACATTTTTTGTGGTCCCCTTTATTTAGAAAAGTATCGAAATACACTTTGGTACCGGTACCAAAATATTGGTATGGGGACAACCCTACCTCCAGGTGTGTGTGTGTGTGTGTGTGTGTGTGTGTGTGTGTGTGTGTGTGTGTGTGTGTGTGTGTGTGTGTGTGTGTGTGTGTGTGTAATAGTTTTTATTCTCTCAGCTGCCAATGAGTTCCAGGTCAGTGATCTGAATCACATGCTGAAGTGATCCCCCTCCACCCCCCTTGACACACACACACACACACATGTTGAGGTGGCAGGTGAACGTGTGTGTGTATGTGTGTGTGTGTGTGTGTGTTCTTGTATTTCTAGCCTTCTTGAGAAATGAAGAAGGAAAAGTATCTTCCATATGAGGAGGTGTGAACAAGTGATGACATAAATCAATAACATTGCATCTAATAGACAATGTCTCATTTGTGGTGACATCTATCAACATGAGGGTGGTCCCAAAAAGGAGGGCTTTTTCACATTGACTGTGTCGCTTTTAAAAGTGCTCCCCACTCTGGTCAACATATGAAATAACAAGTGTGTGTAAGAAATTGAAATGCGTCCCTTTGGCCAAAATTAATAAAAAAATAAAAAAATAAATATGTATATAGAGACATACTGTAATAACTTGAAGTAAATAATGAAGATTACATTTTTTTTAAATGAACTAAAAGCAGTGTTTTTCTCACAACGTGTCGACTTTTTTCTGATAAAAATTGGAACAATTTCTAATATTCTTTCTGTTTCTGTATTATTGCAATACGTTCTCGTAAAATTATTACTTTGTTATGTATAATTATAAAATTTTTAATGCAAAATGGTGACATTTGTCATAAAAAAAATCCTGAGTTTTACCACAATATTGCCCATTTTTTTGTTGTTCTTGTAAAACAGTGAGATTTTTTGAGTAAAATTCGGACTTTTGACATAATTTTGCCAAGCAAATTTCCGATTATTATTATAATATTGCCAAAATGTTAAAGTTTTTTACGAAATTGTGACTTTTGTTGAGTAAAATTACAACTCTTTTCATAAAATTGACAACATTTTGAGCTTTTCTTGTAAAACTGCGACTGTTATTGAGTAAAATTCCAACTTTTATCATAATGTTGCACAAATGTTCACTTTTTCTTGTCAAATGTTGACTTGCGTTGAGTAAAATTACGACAAAATTCTAAGTTTTTCTAGTGAAATTGTGACCTTTTTCCTGTGACATTCCAACTAATTTTTCACAACAAGCTTGTTTATGTTTGCATAGTTTGTATATATTATTAATGTTGTAAATACACTTCTTTATATATCTAGAAAGGCTGGTCCTAAAGAGGGAGGCATTTTTCTCGAGTCTGAAGAGGTAACAAATACAAGTTGTGTGTGTGTGTGTGTGTGTGTGTGTGTGTGTGTGTGTGTGTGTGTGTGTGTGTGTGTGTGTGTGTGTGTGTGTGTGTGTGAGCTGGCTAAAACAACAAGTAACGGTACACAAAAATTTTGGTTCGGTACGTACCTCGGTTTAGAGGTCACGGTTCGGTTCATTTTCAGTACAGTAAGAAAACAACAAAATATAAACATTTTTGGTTATTTATTTACCAAATTTGTAAACAATGGCTTTATCCTTTTAACATTGGGAACACTATAATAATTCTGCCCACGTTAATCAACATTAAACTGCCTCAAGTTGTTGCTCAGATTAAATACAATGACAAAACTTTTCTTCTACATATAAAAAGTGCAACTTTGAACAGTTTCAAGTCAACTCATCATGCTTAATTTATTACAGCATTTGGGAAGCCTGTAGTTGATTTTTATTATGTAAACGTTATTTTTTTATCAACATGTGATAGCAGGGACCCTGCCATTCAAAACTAGGCTGCTGCATTACTAATGATTCATGTAACTATAGCTGAAAAAATAGTACAATAGGAATAGGAGAGACTATTCATCCCTGAACACCATGGAGTTCATGTAGGCTTAATGATGCACTTACATTATTATATCAACTATCAGAGACAGAAACTCTGCATTTAACATAATGTCCTTTTTTGCTGCTTCAACACAGCTCAATCAACACAGAAAAAGGTCAAGTGAAATAATAGACAGACAGGGCTTTGCTGTCCGTAACACACACACCGCAAAATGAGCTAACGTTACGCTAAAAGCGAATTAGCCTTCACCTCAAGCCAGGACTGCGAGCGAGCTGAGCTGCCTTTTATATTTCTAGAAGGTCAATGGGCTCATAGTGATGTTACTAGTAGTTGACTGGGAGGTGTTTATTATCATTTGGGGAGAGTCCGCTGCCTGATGATTACCTGCTAAACGCTAAGCATTGACTATATGTGCTCTGAATACGCACTGCTGATTGGCTGTTGCCGCTCTGTGTGTAACCAATCAGATGGTTGTGTGGGTGGGACAATGCGGCTACTTAATATGTTCGTGTGGAAACTCCATACTTGCCAACCCTCCCGGATTTTCCGGGAGACTCCCGAAATTCAGCGCCTCTCCCGAAAACCTCCCGGGACAAATTTTCTCCCGAAAATCTCCCGAAATTCAGGCGGAGCTGGAAGCCACGCCCCCTCCAGCTCCATGCGGACCTGAGTGACGTGTCAACAGCCTGTATTCACGTCCGCTTTCCCACAATATAAACAGCGTGCCTGCCCAAACACGTTATAACTGTAGAATGATGGAGGGCGAGTTCTTGGTTTCTTATGTGGGTTTATTGTTAGGCAGTTTCATTAACGTCCTCCCAGCGCGGTAACAACACACAACAACAGCAGTCATGTTTTATTCTACCGTAAAGCAGTTCGTCTGCCGTAAACAGCAATGTTGTTGTAATATATTGAGTTGGAGGCAATAACCAGGCGAGGTGATGAAGTACGTCTCTTTACTGTAGACTTCAGAACAGACTCAACACACTTGACGTCAGGTGCGCAACACCACGTAAATCGTTGGCCAACCAAAAAGTAACCCCAGTACGCTATAGCCAACATTCACCAGGAGATGGCAACAGACAAACATAGATCACTCTATAACATGCCTCCCCTTTTAGAAATGGAGAAGTTCCTCAAAATAAATAAACAACCCAACCAAAAAATGCAGCAGCTCAATTAAAAAAACTGTACTTAAGCCACATTCTTTTTTCTTTTTTTTTTAGTACTGAACTCTTAACCCTCATTTTTAAACAATAACATGCTTATTATACAAACAGTATTTGTACACCTTTAACACAGATTTTTATACTGTCTTCAGAGATTCAGTTTTTTGGGTGGTACTCGAAACCTTTCTGGGTACCTGCGAAAGGGTGTTCAGCATGGTTAGAAAAATAGTGACAGAGAATAGAACACCTGACATCCACTGTAATGATACCAAGTACAGGTACGATACTACTATGATTACATCGATATCTTTTAGCATCAGAAAACCTTTTTTCGTTTTTTTTAATTATTTATATTATGTTCAATAGCAGCTAACATCCACCCGCCGTCGGCGGTGTTTTAGCTACTTCTAAATCACTAATCTTCGCCTCCATGGCGACAAAGTATGTTTCATACAAGTAGCATTATCACTGGAGGACGAGGAATAGCTAAACATGCTTCACTACACACCGTAGGAGGATACAATAGCTCACCGGCATCACAATGTAAACAAACGCCATGGGTGGATCTACACCTGACATCCACTGTAATGATACCAAGTACAGGTACGATACTACTATGATTACATCGATATCTTTTAGCATCAGAAAACCTTTTTTCGTTTATTTTTTTAATTGATATTATGTTTATAAGCAGCTAAAATTAACCCGCCTTTGGCGGTGTTTTAGCTACTTCTAAATCACTAATCCTCACCTTATGGCGACAAAGTATGTTTCTTGCAAGTAGCATTATCACTGGAGGATGAGGAATAGCTAAACATGCTTCACTACACACCGTAGGAGGATACAATAGCTCACCGGCGTCACAATGTAAACAAATGCCATGGGTGGACCTACACCACATCCACTATAATGATACCACGTACAGGTACGATACTACTATGATTACATTGATATATTCAACCCTTAACTCAACAATGAGTAGATGAGTGTTATGTGTGTGTATATGTGTAAATAAATGAACACTGAAATTCAAGTATTTCTTTTATATATATATATATATATATATATATATATATAATAAAATAATTATATTTATAGCTAGAATTTACTGAAAGTCAAGTATTTCATATATATATATATGTATATATATATATATATATATATGAAATACTTGGTGAATTCTAGCTGTAAATATACTCCTCCCCTCTTAGCCACGCCCTCCACCCCCCACCTCCCGAAATTGGAGGTCTCAAGGTTGGCAAGTATGGGGAACTCGTTCGGTACACCTCCGAACCGAACCGAACCGAACCGAAACCCCCGTACCGAAACGATTCAATACATATACACGTACCGTTACACCCCTCGCAACAACACAAGTGTATCAACCCGCCAAAGAAAGCCAGACAAACGTACCAACTCTCCCAAAACGGTGGTTATTGTTGCTGAAGCAAGGAAGCAGAGACACATCCCAACACACGTGTGGAAAAATAGCTTTACTTATTACTTTCATTTACAGTCACACTTCCATGAACGTGTGTGTGTGTGTGTGTGTGCGTTTTTGTGTTGTTTTTTTTCCCGGCAAAAGGCTCCAGATGGCTGAGAGACAGGTGAGCCAATTAGCAAGTCTCACGACACGCACAAACATCACAACACACACACACACACATTCCGACACTCGTGTCGCGTGTTAACATGGCGGCGGCAGCGGCGGCGTTGCACGTGTCTGTCAGTCCGTCATTGTCAACGCCGACGATGACAAACGATGCTTTCATTCGCCGCGTTGTTGTCACGTGACGCGTGAAAAGCGAGCGCCTTGATTTGTTTGTGCGTTATTTACGTGGCAGCAGCCAGGAATATTCCGGCGTCGCCGAATGTTCATTATGATTCTAATGAAGTCGGCGCAAAAAGCGGAAGGGAGCGACAACATCAACCGCCCCTCCCCCCCGCCCGCCTCCATCCTGACTGGCGGAGCATCAGATGTAAAAATACGGCAGAGTCTGACATTAATGAGGCGGCGGCGTGCACGCTGGTGTCTATTGTTTGGCGGGCTCCTTCCCTCCCGCTGCACATCGCCTTCTCTTTTTGTCGGATAATTGAGCGCTGAAGGCCGCTTCCCCGCCTAATGGAAGGCAACAAATTAAAGTTAGCTGTGCTAATGTCTGCAAATGGATCGGCAGCCACCTACGAGTGGAGCGGCGGCGACCTGCTTAGAGCGTTTATGTAAGGCCAGACATCACATCCATCTTCCTTTTCACAATACCCCACAGATTTTCTATGGGGCTAAGGTCAGGGGAGTTGGCGGGCCAATTTAGAACAGAAATACCATGGTCCGTAAACCAGGCACGGGTAGATTTTGCGCTGTGTGCAGGCGCCAAGTCCTGTTGGAACTTGAAATCTCCATCTCCATAGAGCAGGTCAGCAGCAGGAAGCATGAAGTGCTCTAAAACTTGCTGGTAGACGGCTGCGTTGACCCTGGATCTCAGGAAACAGAGTGGACCGACACCAGCAGATGACATGGCACCCCAAACCATCACTGATGGTGGAAACTTTACACTAGACTTCAGGCAACGTGGATCCTGTGCCTCTCCTGTCTTCCTCCAGACTCTGGGACCTCGATTTCCAAAGGAAATGCAAAATTTGCATGGTTGGGTGATGGTTTGGGGTGCCATGTCATCTGCTGGTGTCGGTCCACTCTGTTTCCTGAGATCCAGGGTCAACGCAGCTGTCTACCAGCAAGTTTTAGAGCACTTCATGCTTCCTGCTGCTGACCTGCTCTATGGAGATGGAGATTTCAAGTTCCAACAGGACTTGGCGCCTGCACACAGCGCAAAATCTACCCGTGCCTGGTTTACGGACCATGGTATTTCTGTTCTAAATTGGCCCGCCAACTCCCCTGACCTTAGCCCCATAGAAAATCTGTGGGGTATTGTGAAAAGGAAGATGCAGAATGCCAGACCCAAAAACGCAGAAGAGTTGAAGGCCACTATCAGAGCAACCTGGGCTCTCATAACACCTGAGCAGTGCCAGAAACTCATCGACTCCATGCCACGCCGCATTAACGCAGTAATTGAGGCAAAAGGAGCTCCAACCAAGTATTGAGTATTGTACATGCTCATATTTTTCATTTTCATACTTTTCAGTTGGCCAACATTTCTAAAAATCCCTTTTTTGTATTAGCCTTAAGTAATATTCTAATTTTGTGACACACGGAATTTTGGATTTTCATTTGTTGCCACTTCAAATCATCAAAATTAAATGAAATAAACATTTGAATGCATCAGTCTGTGTGCAATGAATAAATATAATGTACAAGTTACACCTTTTGAATGCAATTACTGAAATGAATCAAGTTTTTCAAAATATTCTAATTTACTGGCTTTTACCTGTATATTCAATTGAATAGACTGCAAAGACAAGATATTTCATGTTCACACTGAGAAACTTTGCTATTTTTCTACAAATAATCATGAATTTAGAATTTAATGGCAGCAACACATTGCAAAAAAGGCATTTTTACCAGTGTGTTACATGGCCTTTCCTTTTAACAACACTCAGTAAAAGTTTGGGAACTGAGGAGACACATTTTTGAAGTGGAATTCTTTCCCATTCTTGCTTGATGTACAGCTTAAGTCATACTTGCCAACCCTCCCGGATTTTCCGGGAGACTCCCGAAATTCAGCGGCTCTCCCGAAAACCTCCCGGGACAAATTTTCTCCCGAAAATCTCCCGAAATTCAGGCGGAGCTGGAGGCCACGCCCCCCCCCCCGGTTCCATACGGACCTGAGTGACGTGTTGACAGCCTGTTCTCACGTCCGCTTTCCCACAATATAAACAGCTAATGATTGGTTTCTTATGTGTGTTTATTGTTAGGCAGTTTCATTAACGTCCTCCCAGCGTGGCAACAACACACAACAACAGCAGTCAAGTTTTCGTCTACTGTAAAGCAGTTTGTCTGCCTAAACAGCAATGTTGTGACACTTTTAAACAGGACAATACTGCCATCTCCTGTACATGCATATGTGACCCACCCATAATGTGTCACATTTTTGTGTTGATTTATTTATTTTATTTTGTGGTTTGAATTCGTTTTTGGAGCTGTCATTACACATTTATCAGTATTCACATTGGTCAGTAGGGGGCAGTAGGGTGTTTCTTCCCAATTGAATGCTATCACCTGCAGACCGGAAGTGTCTTGTCATTCTGATGAGCGCGACCAGTCTGTGAACAATTGAAATGTCCTGTGTGCTTTTTCCTCCTGTATAACAGGTTAGTTTTGGTGAATCAACTCACTGAATAATATCCATGTGATCTTTATAAGTTTAAGTACACATTCTGATGGTGGAGCCTAACTCTAAAGTGTTTGTGAGTTGTAGTTTGTATTTGTGAATGAATCCAGTGCACAGCTGCAGTAATCAATACAAAATGGCGACGTGAGTACGCAATGTTTATATAAGAACTTCTGATCCTAATTCAGACTCCCAAATTAGAGCTCCCGTTTTCTTATTGATTTTATAATGTATATTTGTATAATGTGTGTGTTCTGAAATAGTGACAGAGAATAGAACAAGGATGGACAATTCAACCCTTAACTCAACAATGAGTAGATGAGTGTTATGTGTGTGTATATGTGTAAATAAATGAACACTGAAATTCAAGTATTTCTTTTATTTATATACATATATATATATATATATATATATATATATATATATATATATATATATATGTAATAAAATATATATATATATATATATATATGTAATAAAATATATATATATATATATATATATGTAATAAAATATATATATATATATATATATATATATATATGTAATAAAATATATATATATATATATATATGTAATAATATATATATATATATATATATATATATATATATATATATATATATATATATATATATATATATATATATATATGTAATAAAATATATATATTTATATAGCTAGAATTCACTGAAAGTCAAGTATTTCTTATATATATATCTTAACCACGCCCCCCACCCCCCACCTCCCGAAATCGGAGGTCTCAAGGTTGGCAAGTATGGCTTAAGTTGTTCAACAGTTTCCCTTCTCATATTTTAGCCTTCACACATTTTCAATGTCTGGACTACAGGCAGGCCAGTCTAGTACCCGCACTCTTTTACTGTGAAGCCACGTTGATGTAACACATGGTTTGGCATCATTTTGCTGAAATAAGCAGGGGCGTCCATGATAACAACATATGTTGCTCCAAAAGCTGTATGTACCTTTCAGCATTAATGGTGCCTTCACAGATGTGTAAGTTACCCATGTCTTGGGCACTAATACACCCCCATACCATCACACATGCTGCCTTTTACACTTTGCGCCTAGAACAGTCCGGATGGTTCTTTTCCTCTTTGGTCCATAGGTTCAGGTCCACAAAAATCATCATCAAGTATTGTTGATTTGAAAAGTTCTGCTGGACTACAGTGGGCCCACAAACATCATCATAATGTATTGTTGATTTGCAAAATTCTTGGCATCGTCTTGCTGAAATAAGCAGGGGCGTCCATGATAACAACATATGTTGCTCCAAAAGCTGTATGTACCTTTCAGCATTAATGGTGCCTTCACAGATGTGTAAGTTACCCATGTCTTGGGCACTAATACACCCCCATACCATCACACATGCTGCCTTTTACAATTTGCGCCTAGAACAGTCCGGATGGTTCTTTTCCTCTTTGGTCCATAGGTTCAGGTCCACAAAAATTAATCATCAAGTATTGTTGATTTGAAAAGTTCTGCTGGACTACAGTGGGCCCACAAACATCATCATAATGTATTGTTGATTTACAAAATTCTTGGCATCGTCTTGCTGAAATAAGCAGGGGCGTCCATGGTAACGTTGCTTGGATGGCAACATATGTTGCTCCAAAAGCTGTATGTACCTTTCAGTATTAATGGTGCCTTCACAGATGTGTAAGTTACCCATGTCTTGGGCACTAATACACCCCCATACCATCACACATGCTGCCTTTTACAATTTGCGCCTAGAACAATCCGGATGGTTCTTTTCCTCTTTGGTCCATAGGTTCAGGTCCACAAAAATCATCATCAAGTATTGTTGATTTGAAAAGTTCTGCTGGACTACAGTGGGCCCACAAACATCATCATAATGTATTGTTGATTTGCAAAATTCTTGGCATCGTCTTGCTGAAATAAGCAGGGGCGTCCATGATAACAACATATGTTGCTCCAAAACCTGTATGTACCTTTCAGCATTAATGGCGCCTTCACAGATGTGTAAGTTACCCATGTCTTGGGCACTAATACACCCCCATACCATCACACATGCTGCCTTTTACACTTTCACCCTAGAACAGTCCGGATAGTTATTTTCCTCTTTGTTCCGGAGGACACGACGTCCACAGTTTCCAAAAACAATTTGAAATGTGGACTCGTCAGACCACAGAACACGTTTCCACTTTGTATCAGTCCATCTTAGATGAGCTCAGGCCCAGCGAAGCCGACGGCGTTTCTGGGTGTTGTTGATAAACGGTTTTCGTCTTGCATAGAAGAGTTTTAACTTGCACTTACAAATGTAGCGACCAACTGTAGTTACTGACAGTGGGTTTCTGAAGTGTTCCTGAGCCCATGTGGTGATATCCTTTACACACTGATGTCGCTTGTTGATGCAGTACAGCCTGAGGGATCGAAGGTCACGGGCTTAGCTGCTTACGTGCAGTGATTTCTCCAGATTCTCTGAACCCTTTGATGATATTACGGACCGTAGATGGTGAAATCCCTAAATTCCTTGCAATAGCTGGTTGAGAAAGGTTTTTCTTAAACTGTTCAACAATTTGCTTTTCTACTTTGTATCAGTCCATCTTAGATGAGCTCAGGCCCAGCGAAGCCGACGGCGTTTCTGGGTGTTGTTGATAAATGGCTTTGGCTTTGCATAGTAGTGAAGTGAAGTGAATTATATTTATATAGCGCTTTTCTCTAGTGACTCAAAGCGCTTTACATAGTGAAACCCAATATCTAAGTTACATTTAAAGCAGTGTGGGTGGCACTGGGAGCAGGTGGGTAAAGTGTCTTGCCCAAGGACACAACGGCAGTAACTAGGATGGCGGATGCGGGGATCGAACCTGCAACCCTGAAATTGCTGGCACGGCCACTCTACCAACCGAGCTATACCGCCCATATATAGTATAGTAGAGTTTTAACTTGCACTTACAGATGTAGCGACCAACTGTAGTTACTGACAGTGTTTCTGAGCCCATGTGGTGATATCCTTTACACACTTGATGTTGTACCACCTGAGGGATCCAAGGTGCGTAATATCATGGCTTACGTGCAGTGATTTCTCCAGATTCTCTGAACCCTTTGATGATATTACGGAGCGTCGATGGTGAAATCCCTAAATTCCTTGCAATAGCTGCTTGAGAAAGGTTTTTCTTAAACTGTTCAACAATTTGCTCACGCATTTGTTGAAAAAGTGGTGACCCTCGCCCCATCCTTGTTTGTGAATGACTGAGCATTTCATGAAATCTACTTTTATACCCAATCATGGCACCCACCTGTTCCATGTTGGTACT
>NC_084552.2:8945000-9012500 GCF_033978685.3 Nerophis lumbriciformis | reverse complement strand
CCCGTCGACCACGGATGTGGCCGCTCCCTGGTCGTCCGCCTCGCCAAGTGCGCCCACCTCCCAGTCGGCCGCGAATGTGGCCGTTCCCTGGGCGCCCGCCTCGCCTGCTGCAGCGGCGTTCCACTCGCCGCCGCCACTTGACTTTGCCTCGGTGGTTTCGGGGACACTTGGCCTGGCGACCCACCGCCAAGTCCTCCCTCCGCCCTCCCGTGACTTTTGACCCTGCATGTGTTTTGTTTTCAGGACATCTAGAATCTGTCCTTAAGGGGGGATCTGTCATGATCCGTGGTCGGATCATGTTTTGTGTTATCGGTTTGTTTTGGACTCCTTTTAGTTCCTGGTTATGCACTTCCTGAGTTTAGTCACCTGCCTTTTTGCGCACCTGTTGCTCATCAGAGACTCTATTTAGTTCTGCCTTTCCGGTCACTCGGTGTGGATTCATTGTTTGCGTCACATCTATGCCACGTAAGTTTTGTTCATACTATGTCCTAGTCCATGCTAAGTAATTCGCGTCATGTGTTTTAGGCACGCTTGCCTTTTTTGTTTTGTTCTGCCTGCATTTTGGTAGTTTGGATTTATTTAATCTTAATAAACCAAAGCCTACCTTCACGCTGTCGTCCGGAGCCGTCCATTGTTGCTTTGAGAGAACGAACCGCAGCAAGCTGCTTTAACCCCCACGTGACACATTCATACCTAAATGTGTGGTATCATCCAAAACTAATGTCAAGTATCAAAGAAGAGAAGAATAAGTGATTATTACATTTTAACAGAAGTGTAGATAAAACATGTTAAAACAGAAAATAAGCAGATATTAACAGTAAATGAACAAGTACATAAATAATAATTTTTTACAGTTTGTCCCTCATAATGTGTACAAAATAATAGGTGTATAAATGACACAATATGTTACTGCATAGACTAATTAGGAGTCTTTGTTTGTTTACTTACTACTAAAAGACAAGTTGTCTAGTATGTTCACTATTTTATTTAAGAACTAAATGACAATAATAAACATATGTATCATGTACACTAACATTTTTGGTTCAAATAAAGACAATAATGACATTTTTTGTGATCCCCTTTATTTAGAAAAGTATCAAAAAGCACCGAAAGTATCGAAAAAAATGTTGGTACCCGTACTGGTACCAAACTATTGGTATCGGGACAACCATAGACACAATCCAAACAACCTTCCCTAGTCATGATGCAAAAAAAAAAGAAGCATAATTGTGGATATTATGAAACATTTTTACAGTTTGTCCCTCATAATGTGTACAAAATAATAGGTGTATAAATGACACAATATGTTACTGCATACGCCAGCAGACTAATTAGGAGTCTTTGTTTGTTTACTTACTACTAAAAGACAAGTTGTCTAGTATGTTCACTATTTTATTTAAGGACTAAATGACAATAATAAACATATGTTTCATGTACACTAACATTTTTGGTTCAAATAAAGACAATAATGACATTTTTTGTGATCCCCTTTATTTAGAAAAGTATCAAAAAGCACCGAAAGTATCGAAAAAAATGTTGGTACCCGTACTGGTACCAAACTATTGGTATCGGGACAACCATAGACACAATCCAAACAACCTTCCCTAGTCATGATGCAAAAAAAAAAAAAGCATAATTGTGGATATTATGAAACATTTTTACAGTTTGTCCCTCATAATGTGTACAAAATAATAGGTGTATAAATGACACAATATGTTACTGCATAGACTAATTAGGAGTCTTTGTTTGTTTACTTACTACTAAAAGACAAGTTGTCTAGTATGTTCACTATTTTATTTAAGGACTAAATGACAATAATAAACATATGTTTCATCTACACTAACATTTTTGGTTCAAATAAAGACAATAATGACACTTTTTGTGATCCCCTTCATTTAGAAAAGTATCAAAAAGCACCGAAAGTATCGAAAAAAAATGTTGGTACCCGTACTGGTACCAAACTATTGGTATCGGGACAACCATAGACACAATCCAAACAACCTTCCCTAGTCATGATGCAAAAAAAAAAAGCATAATTGTGGATATTATGAAACATTTTTACAGTTTGTCCCTCATAATGTGTACAAAATAATAGGTGTATAAATGACACAATATGTTACTGCATACGCCAGCAGACTAATTAGGGGTCTTTGTTTGTTTACTTACTACTAAAAGACAAGTTGTCTAGTATGTTCACTATTTTATTTAAGGACTAAATGACAATAATAAACATATGTTTCATGTACACTAACATTTTTGGTTCAAATAAAGACAATAATGACATTTTTTGTGATCCCCTTTATTTAGAAAAGTATCAAAAAGCACCGAAAGTATCGAAAAAAATGTTGGTACCCGTACTGGTACCAAACTATTGGTATCGGGACAACCATAGACACAATCCAAACAACCTTCCCTAGTCATGATGCAAAAAAAAAAAAGCATAATTGTGGATATTATGAAACATTTTTACAGTTTGTCCCTCATAATGTGTACAAAATAATAGGTGTATAAATGACACAATATGTTACTGCATAGACTAATTAGGAGTCTTTGTTTGTTTACTTACTACTAAAAGACAAGTTGTCTAGTATGTTCACTATTTTATTTAAGGACTAAATGACAATAATAAACATATGTTTCATCTACACTAACATTTTTGGTTCAAATAAAGACAATAATGACATTTTTTGTGATCCCCTTCATTTAGAAAAGTATCAAAAAGCACCGAAAGTATCGAAAAAAAATGTTGGTACCCGTACTGGTACCAAACTATTGGTATCGGGACAACCATAGACACAATCCAAACAACCTTCCCTAGTCATGATGCAAAAAAAAAAAGCATAATTGTGGATATTATGAAACATTTTTACAGTTTGTCCCTCATAATGTGTACAAAATAATAGGTGTATAAATGACACAATATGTTACTGCATACGCCAGCAGACTAATTAGGGGTCTTTGTTTGTTTACTTACTACTAAAAGACAAGTTGTCTAGTATGTTCACTATTTTATTTAAGGACTAAATGACAATAATAAACATATGTTTCATGTACACTAACATTTTTGGTTCAAATAAAGACAATAATGACATTTTTTGTGATCCCCTTTATTTAGAAAAGTATCAAAAAGCACCGAAAGTATCGAAAAAAATGTTGGTACCCGTACTGGTACCAAACTATTGGTATCGGGACAACCATAGACACAATCCAAACAACCTTCCCTAGTCATGATGCAAAAAAAAAAAAGCATAATTGTGGATATTATGAAACATTTTTACAGTTTGTCCCTCATAATGTGTACAAAATAATAGGTGTATAAATGACACAATATGTTACTGCATAGACTAATTAGGAGTCTTTGTTTGTTTACTTACTACTAAAAGACAAGTTGTCTAGTATGTTCACTATTTTATTTAAGGACTAAATGACAATAATAAACATATGTTTCATCTACACTAACATTTTTGGTTCAAATAAAGACAATAATGACATTTTTTGTGATCCCCTTTATTTAGAAAAGTATCAAAAAGCACCGAAAGTATCGAAAAAAATGTTGGTACCCGTACTGGTACCAAACTATTGGTATCGGGACAACCATAGACACAATCCAAACAACCTTCCCTAGTCATGATGCAAAAAAAAAAAGCATAATTGTGGATATTATGAAACATTTTTACAGTTTGTCCCTCATAATGTGTACAAAATAATAGGTGTATAAATGACACAATATGTTACTGCATAGACTAATTAGGAGTCTTTGTTTGTTTACTTACTACTAAAAGACAAGTTGTCTAGTATGTTCACTATTTTATTTAAGGACTAAATGACAATAATAAACATATGTTTCATGTACACTAACATTTTTGGTTCAAATAAAGACAATAATGACATTTTTTGTGATCCCCTTTATTTAGAAAAGTATCAAAAAGCACCGAAAGTATCGAAAAAAATGTTGGTACCCGTACTGGTACCAAACTATTGGTATCGGGACAACCATAGACACAATCCAAACAACCTTCCCTAGTCATGATGCAAAAAAAAAAAAGCATAATTGTGGATATTATGAAACATTTTTACAGTTTGTCCCTCATAATGTGTACAAAATAATAGGTGTATAAATGACACAATATGTTACTGCATAGACTAATTAGGAGTCTTTGTTTGTTTACTTACTACTAAAAGACAAGTTGTCTAGTATGTTCACTATTTTATTTAAGGACTAAATGACAATAATAAACATATGTTTCATCTACACTAACATTTTTGGTTCAAATAAAGACAATAATGACATTTTTTGTGATCCCCTTCATTTAGAAAAGTATCAAAAAGCACCGAAAGTATCGAAAAAAAATGTTGGTACCCGTACTGGTACCAAACTATTGGTATCGGGACAACCATAGACACAATCCAAACAACCTTCCCTAGTCATGATGCAAAAAAAAAAAGCATAATTGTGGATATTATGAAACATTTTTACAGTTTGTCCCTCATAATGTGTACAAAATAATAGGTGTATAAATGACACAATATGTTACTGCATACGCCAGCAGACTAATTAGGGGTCTTTGTTTGTTTACTTACTACTAAAAGACAAGTTGTCTAGTATGTTCACTATTTTATTTAAGGACTAAATGACAATAATAAACATATGTTTCATGTACACTAACATTTTTGGTTCAAATAAAGACAATAATGACATTTTTTGTGATCCCCTTTATTTAGAAAAGTATCAAAAAGCACCGAAAGTATCGAAAAAAATGTTGGTACCCGTACTGGTACCAAACTATTGGTATCGGGACAACCATAGACACAATCCAAACAACCTTCCCTAGTCATGATGCAAAAAAAAAAAAGCATAATTGTGGATATTATGAAACATTTTTACAGTTTGTCCCTCATAATGTGTACAAAATAATAGGTGTATAAATGACACAATATGTTACTGCATAGACTAATTAGGAGTCTTTGTTTGTTTACTTACTACTAAAAGACAAGTTGTCTAGTCCATCCATCCATTTTCTACCGCTTATTCCCTTTGGGGTCGCGGGGGGCGCTGGAGCCTATCTCAGCTACAATCGGGCGGAAGGCGGGGTACACCCTGGACAAGTCGCCACCTCATCGCAGGGCCAAGTTGTCTAGTATGTTCACTATTTTATTTAAGGACTAAATGACAATAATAAACATATGTTTCATGTACACTAACATTTTTGGTTCAAATAAAGACAATAATGACATTTTTTGTGATCCCCTTTATTTAGAAAAGTATCAAAAAGCACCGAAAGTATCGAAAAAAATGTTGGTACCCGTACTGGTACCAAACTATTGGTATCGGGACAACCATAGACACAATCCAAACAACCTTCCCTAGTCATGATGCAAAAAAAAAAAAGCATAATTGTGGATATTATGAAACATTTTTACAGTTTGTCCCTCATAATGTGTACAAAATAATAGGTGTATAAATGACACAATATGTTACTGCAGACTAATTAGGAGTCTTTGTTTGTTTACTTACTACTAAAAGACAAGTTGTCTAGTATGTTCACTATTTTATTTAAGGACTAAATGACAATAATAAACATATGTTTCATCTACACTAACATTTGTTGTTACAATAAAGCGAATAAGGCCATTTTTTGTGGTCCCCTTTATTTAGAAAAGTACCGAAATCTATCGAAATGCATTTTGGTACTGGTACCGGTACCAAAATATTTGTATGGTGACAACCCGAGCATTCATGTAGCTTGTTTATTTATATTCCATCCCAAATGGAAACTAATGGAACAATCAAGTTGTGCGAGGGGGCGGAGCCTCATTCAAGGGAGACACAGGTGTTGTGGAGATGGACGACTTTGGCCCAAACCGTCTAATGAAGAAGCCCACAATGTGCACTAATGAAGCCCTTCTCTCGCCTCCTAACGTGCATAAATCATAATAAACACTGCCATGCATTTTTAATCAGCAGCTCCTGGTGGGAGTGGGAGTGGGAGTGGGAGTGGGCGGGGCTGTGACCTGCCAGGTGTGTGGAGTGGGATCTGGCAGGAGCTTCTTCAAGTGGACCCAGCTTGTTGAAGTTGGGCTTTTTCTGCTAATTAACGAAACAAGAGCTGATTAGATTTACATGTCATTTAAATTGCTTCTTCTTTTGTGGAACACTTCTGGTCAGCATCCAAATATCCATTTGGGACTTGGATTGTAGTCTGCTTAATCCGTTCATTTGTGTAACATGTACAGTCCATTGTAGTCTGCTTACTCCGTTCATTTGTGTAACATGTACAGTCCATTGTAGTCTGCTTGTTGGGTTCATTTGTGTAACATGTACAGTCCATTGTAGTCTGCTTACTGGGTTCATTTGTGTAACATGTACAGTCCATTGTAGTCTGCTTGTTGGGTTCATTTGTGTAACATGTACAGTCCATTGTAGTCTGCTTACTGGGTTCATTTGTGTAACATGTACAGTCCATTGTAGTCTGCTTACTGGGTTCATTTGTGTAACATGTACAGTCCATTGTAGTCTGCTTACTGGGTTCATTTGTGTAACATATACAGTCCATTGTAGTCTGCTTACTGGGTTCATTTGTGTAACATGTACAGTCCATTGTAGTCTGCTTGTTGGGTTCATTTGTGTAACATGTACAGTCCATTGTAGTCTGCTTACTGGGTTCATTTGTGTAACATGTACAGTCCATTGTAGTCTGCTTACTGGGTTCATTTGTGTAACATATACAGTCCATTGTAGTCTGCTTACTGGGTTCATTTGTGTAACATATACAGTCCATTGTAGTCTGCTTGTTGGGTTCATTTGTGTAACATGTACAGTCCATTGTAGTCTGCTTACTGGGTTCATTTGTGTAACATGTACAGTCCATTGTAGTCTGCTTACTGGGTTCATTTGTGTAACATATACAGTCCATTGTAGTCTGCTTGTTGGGTTCATTTGTGTAACATGTACAGTCCATTGTAGTCTGCTTACTCCGTTCATTTGTGTAACATGTACAGTCCATTGTAGTCTGCTTGTTGGTGACATTTGTGTAACATGTACAGTCCATTGCTGCACACAACAGTGGGTCTTGATGTTGACTCCATGTAGACTAGATGTAGACTAGATGTTGACTAGATGTTGACTAGATTTTGACTAGATTTTGACTAGATGTTGACTAGATTTTGACTAGATGTTGACTAGATGTTGACTAGATGTTGACTCCATGTAGACTAGATGTAGACTAGATGTTGACTAGATTTTGACTAGATGTAGACTAGATGTTGACCAGATGTTGACTAGATTTTGACTAGATGTTGACTAGATTTTGTCTAGATGTTGACTAGATGTTGACTAGATTTTGACTAGATGTTGACTAGATGTTGACTAGATGTTGACTCCATGTAGACTAGATGTAGACTAGATGTTGACTAGATGTTGACTAGATTTTGACTAGATGTTGACTAGATTTTGACTAGATGTTGACTAGATTTTGACTAGATGTTGACTCCATGTTGACTAGATGTTGACTAGATGTTGACTAGATTTTGACTAGATGTTGACTAGACATAGACTAGATGTTGACTAAATTTTGACTAGATGTTGACTAGATGTTGACTAGATGTTGACTTGATGTTGACTAGATGTTGACTCCATGTTGACTAGATGTTGACTCCGTGTTGACTAGATGTTGACCCCATGTAGACTAGATGTTGACTAGATGTTGACTTGATGTTGACTAGATGTTGACTCCATGTTGACTAGATGTTGACTCCGTGTTGACTAGATGTTGACCCCATGTAGACTAGATGTTGACTAGATGTTGACTCCGTGTTGACTAGATGTTGACTAGATGTTGACTTGATGTTGACTCCATGTAGACTAGATATTGACTAGATGTTGACTTGATGTTGACCCCATATAGACTACATGTAGACTAGATATTGACTAGATTTTGACCCCATGTAGACTAGATGTTGACTTGATGTTGACTGCATGTAGACTAGATGTTGACTAAATGTTGACCCCATGTTGACTAGATGTTGACTAGATGTTGACTAGATGTTGACTCCATGTAGACTAGATGTTGACTTGATGTTGACCCCATGTAGACTAGATGTTGACTAGATGTTGACTTGATGTTGACTAAATGTTGACTAGATGTTGACTTGATGTTGACTTGATGTTGACCCCATGTAGACTAGATGTTGACTCCATGTAGACTAGATGTTGACTTGATGTTGACCCCATGTAGACTAGATGTTGACTTGATGTTGACCCCATGTAGACTAGATGTTGACCTGATGTTGACCCCATGTAGACTAGATGTTGACTAGATGTTGACTCCATGTAGACTAGATGTTGACTTGATGTTGACCCCATGTAGACTAGATGTTGACTAGATGTTGACTCCATGTAGACTAGATGTTGACTTGATGTTGACCCCATGTAGACTAGATGTTGACTTGATGTTGACCCCATGTAGACTAGATGTTGACTTGATGTTGACCCCATGTAGACTAGATGTTGACTAGATGTTGACTCCATGTAGACTAGATGTTGACTAGATGTTGACTCCATGTAGACTAGATGTTGACTTGATGTTGACCCCATGTAGACTATATGTTGACTTGATGTTGACCCCATGTAGACTAGATGTTGACTAGATGTTGACTTGATTTTGACTCCATGTCGACTAGATGTTGACTCCATGTAGACTAGATGTTGACTTGATGTTGACCCCATGTAGACTAGATGTTGACTTGATGTTGACCCCATGTAGACTAGATGTTGACTAGATGTTGACTCCATGTAGACTAGATGTTGACTTGATGTTGACCCCATGTAGACTAGATGTTGACTAGATGTTGACTCCATGTAGACTAGGTGTTGACTTGATGTTGACCCCATGTAGACTAGATGTTGACTTGATGTTGACCCCATGTAGACTAGATGTTGACTTGATGTTGACCCCATGTAGACTAGATGTTGACTAGATGTTGACTCCATGTAGACTAGATGTTGACTTGATGTTGACCCCATGTAGACTAGATGTTGACTTGATGTTGACCCCATGTAGACTAGATGTTGACTAGATGTTGACTTGATGTTGACTCCATGTAGACT
This sequence comes from Nerophis lumbriciformis, assembly GCF_033978685.3. Classification (NCBI taxonomy): domain Eukaryota; kingdom Metazoa; phylum Chordata; class Actinopteri; order Syngnathiformes; family Syngnathidae; genus Nerophis; species Nerophis lumbriciformis. The sequence continues at coordinate 9,003,394 of NC_084552.2, read as the reverse complement.
AGATGTTGACTAGATGTTGACTAGATGTTGACTCCATGTTGACTAGATGTTGACTAGATGTTGACTTGATGTTGACTAAATGTTGACTAGATGTTGACTTGATGTTGACCCCATGTAGACTAGATGTTGACTAGATGTTGACTCCATGTAGACTAGATGTTGACTTGATGTTGACCCCATGTAGACTAGATGTTGACTTGATGTTGACCCCATGTAGACTAGATGTTGACTTGATGTTGACCCCATGTAGACTAGATGTTGACTAGATGTTGACTCCATGTAGACTAGATGTTGACTTGATGTTGACCCGATGTAGACTAGATGTTGACTAGATGTTGACTCCATGTAGACTAGATGTTGACTTGATGTTGACCCCATGTAGACTAGATGTTGACTTGATGTTGACCCCATGTAGACTAGATGTTGACTAGATGTTGACTCCATGTAGACTAGATGTTGACTTGATGTTGACCCCATGTAGACTAGATGTTGACTTGATGTTGACCCCATTTAGACTAGATGTTGACTAGATGTTGACTTGATGTTGACTCCATGTCGACTAGATGTTGACTAGATGTTGACTCCATGTAGACTAGATGTTGACTTGATGTTGACCCCATGTAGACTAGATGTTGACTTGATGTTGACCCCATGTAGACTAGATGTTGACTAGATGTTGACTCCATGTAGACTAGATGTTGACTTGATGTTGACCCCATGTAGACTAGATGTTTACCCCATGTTGACTAGATGTTGACTAAATGTTGACTAGATGTTGACTCCATGTAGACTAGATGTTGACTTGATGTTGACTTGATGTTGACCCCATGTAGACTAGATGTTGACTTGATGTTGACTCCATGTAGACTAGATGTTGCCTTGATGTTGACTTGATGTTGACTCCATGTAGACTAGATGTTGACTTGATGTTGACCCCATGTAGACTAGATGTTGACTTGATGTTGACCCCATGTAGACTAGATGTAGACTAGATGTTGACCCCATGTAGACTAGATGTTGACTTGATGTTGACTAGATGTTGACCCCATGTAGACTACATGTTGACTTGATGTTGACCCAATGTAGACTACATGTTGACTAGATATTGACTAGATGTTGACTCCATGTTGACTAGATGTTGACTCGATGTTGGCTAGATGTTGACTAGATGTTGACTTGATGTTGACTCTATGTAGAATAGATGTTGACTAGATGTTGACTCCATGTAGACTAGATGTTGACTTGATGTTGACCCCATGTAGACTAGATGTTGACTTGATGTTGACCCCATGTAGACTAGATGTTGACTAGATGTTGACTCCATGTAGACTAGATGTTGACTTGATGTTGACCCCATGTAGACTAGATGTTGACTTGATGTTGACCCCATGTAGACTAGATGTTGACTAGATGTTGACTTGATGTTGACTCCATGTCGACTAGATGTTGACTAGATGTTGACTCCATGTAGACTAGATGTTGACTTGATGTTGACCCCATGTAGACTAGATGTTGACTTGATGTTGACCCCATGTAGACTAGATGTTGACTAGATGTTGACTCCATGTAGACTAGATGTTGACTTGATGTTGACCCCATGTAGACTAGATGTTTACCCCATGTTGACTAGATGTTGACTAAATGTTGACTAGATGTTGACTCCATGTAGACTAGATGTTGACTTGATGTTGACTTGATGTTGACCCCATGTAGACTAGATGTTGACTTGATGTTGACTCCATGTAGACTAGATGTTGCCTTGATGTTGACTTGATGTTGACTCCATGTAGACTAGATGTTGCCTTGATGTTGACTTGATGTTGACTCCATGTAGACTAGATGTTGACTTGATGTTGACCCCATGTAGACTAGATGTTGACTTGATGTTGACCCCATGTAGACTAGATGTAGACTAGATGTTGACCCCATGTAGACTAGATGTTGACTTGATGTTGACTAGATGTTGACCCCATGTAGACTACATGTTGACTTGATGTTGACCCAATGTAGACTACATGTTGACTAGATATTGACTAGATGTTGACTCCATGTTGACTAGATGTTGACTCGATGTTGGCTAGATGTTGACTAGATGTTGACTTGATGTTGACTCTATGTTGACTAGATGTTGGCTAGATGTTGACTAGATGTTGACTTGATGTTGACCCCATGTAGAATAGATGTTGACTTGATGTTGACTTGATGTTGACCCCATGTAGACTAGATGTTGACTTGATGTTGACCCCATGTACTCTAGATGTTGACTTGATGTTGACTCCATGTATACTAGATGTTGACAAAATGTTGACTAGATGTTGACTAGATGTTGACCCCATGTAGACTAGATGTTTACCCCATGTTGACTAGATGTTGACTAAATGTTGACTAGATGTTGACTCCATGTAGACTAGATGTTGACTTGATGTTGACCCCATGTAGACTAGATGTTGACTTGATGTTGACTCCATGTAGACTAGATGTTGACTTGATGTTGACTTGATGTTGACTCCATGTAGACTAGATGTTGACTTGATGTTGACTTGATGTTGACCCCATGTAGACTAGATGTTGACTTGATGTTGACTTGATGTTGACCCCATGTAGACTAGATGTAGACTAGATGTTGACCCCATGTAGACTAGATGTTGACTTGATGTTGACTAGATGTTGACCCCATGTAGACTACATGTTGACTTGATGTTGACCCAATGTAGACTAGATGTTGACTTGATGTTGACCCCATGTAGACTAGATGTTGACTAGATGTTGACTCCATGTAGACTAGATGTTGACTTGATGTTGACCCCATGTAGACTAGATGTTTACCCCATGTTGACTAGATGTTGACTAAATGTTGACTAGATGTTGACTCCATGTAGACTAGATGTTGACTTGATGTTGACTTGATGTTGACCCCATGTAGACTAGATGTTGACTTGATGTTGACTCCATGTAGACTAGATGTTGCCTTGATGTTGACTTGATGTTGACTCCATGTAGACTAGATGTTGCCTTGATGTTGACTTGATGTTGACTCCATGTAGACTAGATGTTGACTTGATGTTGACCCCATGTAGACTAGATGTTGACTTGATGTTGACCCCATGTAGACTAGATGTAGACTAGATGTTGACCCCATGTAGACTAGATGTTGACTTGATGTTGACTAGATGTTGACCCCATGTAGACTACATGTTGACTTGATGTTGACCCAATGTAGACTACATGTTGACTAGATATTGACTAGATGTTGACTCCATGTTGACTAGATGTTGACTCGATGTTGGCTAGATGTTGACTAGATGTTGACTTGATGTTGACTCTATGTTGACTAGATGTTGGCTAGATGTTGACTAGATGTTGACTTGATGTTGACCCCATGTAGAATAGATGTTGACTTGATGTTGACTTGATGTTGACCCCATGTAGACTAGATGTTGACTTGATGTTGACCCCATGTACTCTAGATGTTGACTTGATGTTGACTCCATGTATACTAGATGTTGACAAAATGTTGACTAGATGTTGACTAGATGTTGACCCCATGTAGACTAGATGTTTACCCCATGTTGACTAGATGTTGACTAAATGTTGACTAGATGTTGACTCCATGTAGACTAGATGTTGACTTGATGTTGACCCCATGTAGACTAGATGTTGACTTGATGTTGACTCCATGTAGACTAGATGTTGACTTGATGTTGACTTGATGTTGACTCCATGTAGACTAGATGTTGACTTGATGTTGACTTGATGTTGACCCCATGTAGACTAGATGTTGACTTGATGTTGACTTGATGTTGACCCCATGTAGACTAGATGTAGACTAGATGTTGACCCCATGTAGACTAGATGTTGACTTGATGTTGACTAGATGTTGACCCCATGTAGACTACATGTTGACTTGATGTTGACCCAATGTAGACTAGATGTTGACTAGATGTTGACTAGATGTTCACTAGATGTTGACTCCATGTTGACTAGATGTTGACTCGATGTTGGCTAGATGTTGACTAGATGTTGATTTGATGTTGACTCTATGTTGACTAGATGTTGGCTAGATGTTGACTAGATGTTGACTAGATGTTGACCCCATGTAGACTAGATGTTTACCCCATGTTGACTAGATGTTGACTAAATGTTGACTAGATGTTGACTCCATGTAGACTAGATGTTGACTTGATGTTGACTTGATGTTGACTCCATGTACACTAGATGTTGACTTGATGTTGACTCCATGTAGACTAGATGTTGGCTAGATGTTGACTAGATGTTGACTAGATGTTGACCCCATGTAGACTAGATGTTTACCCCATGTTGACTAGATGTTGACTAAATGTTGACTAGATGTTGACTCCATGTAGACTAGATGTTGACTTGATGTTGACTTGATGTTGACTCCATGTAGACTAGATGTTGACTTGATGTTGACTCCATGTAGACTAGATGTTGACTTGATGTTGACTTGATGTTGACCCCATGTAGACTAGATGTTGACTTGATGTTGACCCCATGTAGACTAGATGTAGACTAGATGTTGACCCCATGTAGATTAGATGTTGACTTGATGTTGACTAGATGTTGACCCCATGTAGACTACATGTTGACTTGATGTTGACCCAATGTAGACTAGATGTTGACTAGATGTTGACTAGATGTTGACTCCATGTTGACTAGATGTTGACTCGATGTTGGCTAGATGTTGACTAGATGTTGACTTGATGTTGACTCTATGTTGACTAGATGTTGGCTAGATGTTGACTAGATGTTGACTTGATGTTGACCCCATGTAGAATAGATGTTGATGAGATGTAGACTTAGGCCCACAAAAATCATCATCATGTATTGTTGATTTGAAAAGTTCTGCTGGACTCCAGCGGGCCCACAAACATCCTCATCATTTATTATTGATTTGCTAGACTTCAGCAGGCCCACAAACATCGTCATCATGTATTGTTGACTTGCAAAGTTCTGCTGGACTCCAGCGGGCCCACGAACATCGTCATCATGTATTGTTGATTTGCAAAGTTCTGCAGGACTCCAGCGGGCCCACGAACATCATCATCATGTATTGTTGACTTGCTAGACTTCAGCGGGCCCACAAACATCATCATCATGTATTGTTGACTTGCAAAGTTCTGCTGGACTCCAGCGGGCCCACGAACATCATCATCATGTATTGTTGATCTGCAAAGTTCTGCAGGACTTCAGCGGGCCCACAAACATTCTCATCATGCATACAATAGTCAATAATTATTAATTCAGACTTCTTGAATGGCTGCGAGCTAAAAGTGCTTCCATGTAAGTTCCCTCCACAGTGGAGTGGACACTTCTTCTTCTTCTTCTTCTTCTTCTTCTTCTTCTTCTGTGATCTCCTCGGCTCCTCGTGGCCTCAAACTCAGCGGCAACGTTGTACTTTAAAAAAAAAAAAAAGTATTTATTTGCATCCGCCGCTCACAGTTTGCCCTTTAGCTCATTTGCATTTTTGTTTTATTCCGCCCACACGTGCATGAATATGGATGTTTGTATTCTTTTCCTGGGTGTCACTGATTCGCTGCCTCTTCAACCCTTCAGTGAATAAAAATGGGATCTTATTTTGCACGCCAGCACACACGCTAATGGCGGCATAAAGTGCAACGCTTGCGGTCGTTCAGGCTTCTTTGCCGCTATTTCTCCTTGCTTACAGAGTTTCCTGTTTACGTGTTTCACATTTGGACTTTTTTTATTTGGCTCCAGAAATCCACCAAAAGCCTCCAAACCCTTTTGTTTTAACAGGGGAGGGACATAAAAGCCCAGCGACTTAGACTTTGAGGACGGAGGCGTCCAACCGAGCGGAGCAGGATTTGACATTTTCCGTGCCAACCGACTGAGGCTGAATGTGCCTCTTTTGTTATTTATTTTATTTCAACACTTTGCATTCGTCTGCTCCGGTTTGGGATGATGGCAGAATAAAGACGAATAAAAGGGAGGGGGCGTCCTTAAAAATATATTTTTTTTAAATTTAACGGGCATGACATTGCTGGTTTTACGAGCAAAGGAGCATGTTCGGCAGCGCGCACACACAGAGTACATACTTACTTACTTACTTTTTCACTTCAATATTTTAGGTGTGACCTTTTCCAATTTGTCATTTTGTCCTATTTATAATCACAATATCTTGTTGTTGTTGTTGTTGTGAACGACTGTCCTGTTTACCTGTCTTCACCATTAGTGGAATGAGACCATCTTTGGGGGACCTTCCTATAACAAAGGCTTAGTTGGTTGGTTGTGCAGCATGGACGATATATACCAGGGGTCCTCAAGTACAAATCTTGAAGGTCCACAAATGTTTTTTTGAAACAGGCTGGGTCCGTTTATTATCGGTCAAGCTTATATAATAGCAGGAGGTAGGTAGTTTAACATTTTCTTAAAATGAACAAAAATAAAATAAATATCCAATAAAATACATGAAATATTTTCTTTGAAACAAAAATAAATAAGAACTTTGAAAAAATGTGTCCTCTGCATTTGACCCATCCCTTGATCACCCCCTGGGAGGTGAGGGGAGCAGTGGGCAGCAGCGGCGCTGCGCCCGGGAATCATTTTTGGTGATTTAACCCCCAATTCCAAGCCTTGATGCTGAGTGCCAAGCAGGGAAGAATGCTGGTATGAGCTTTTAAACATAACCCGTTAACTGCTGCCAATCAAATGGTGAATAAGATACTCTTTAGGGTTCATATGTTTGTAAATCTGACTGTGTTGAAGTCAGTGCCTCACCAGCCATCAACCTCACCGCACGTTACTGCTCTGTTGCTATTTGTTGTTGTGTCATAGATTTAACAAAAATCTTGCTTGATGTTTCATATGGCTTTTTCAGCCTCGTGATTTCTTTTTTTCTTAGCTCTGAATCATGAGGAAATGTCTCTTCAAATTCGCGGTGCTCTTTCAGATAGTGACGTTTCAGATTTTCACTTTTCACCAGAGCAACAGTAGTGTTGCATAGTAGAGACATTGGTTTGGTACTTGCAGTAGGTAGGATGAAAACTACTCTGCTTGCTCTGTCCATTCTTCCTTGAAACGTCGGTTTTCCTTGTCCACCTTTCTTTTACCAGCCTGAGCCAACTTGGAGCATGCCATTGTGATTTGATTCACATTCAGTGACTGACAAGTGAACAGTTAGCGAAGTAGCGATACGAGACAACTGTGTGCCTGCAGCGAAAGGTTCCATGCACTGTGCACATGACCCAGGTGGTAACAGCCTATCAGCGCGTCGTTGTGAAAGAGATGACAACCCATACCCCGGAATTAGCCAATCAGAGTGGCGATCTCTCGCTCTCACTCCGTCTCTCTCTCTCTCTCTCTGAGAGAGAGAGAGAGAGAGAGAGACGGAGTGAGTGAGACACGAGAAGTGTAAACAAAACGTGGAGATATTTGACTAAAAACAACAAAGAACGTTGACTTGCGCTAGCGATAACTCACAGATAAATACAATTATTATATTTTTTTATAATAATTATAATTATAATAATAAAAAAAACATTTTTATTTTATTTTTTTATTTTTTTATTTTTTTACTATAATTCGTGCTGGGTCCGGACGGACACGTCGCTGGGTCCGGACATGGACCGCGGTCCGCCTGTTGAGGATCACTGATATATACCATATCATTTCCACTCATTTCAGTACTGCACTGCAAAAAGTCGGTGTTCAAAAACAAGGAAAAAAAATACAAAAATGAGGGGTATTTTACTTGAACTAAGCAAAATTATCTGCCAATAGAAGAAGAAAATTTGGCTTGTCAAGACTTTCCAAAACAAGTCAAATTAGCTAACCTCAATGAACCCCAAAATAGCTTAAAATAAGTATATTTTCACTAATAACAAGTGCACTTTTCTTGGTAGAAAAAACAAATATGAGACCTTTTTTGCTCAATATGTTGAAAAATGTTCTTAAATGAAGTAAATGCTAGTGCCATTATCTTGACATAATGATATGCGCTCGGCATTAAATTTCTTGAAAGCAGCAAACTTATACTAAAAAATAATTTATTGTTCTTAATGGAAAGGCAACAAGGCAAGCGCTTGTTACTCTCGGGGTCTCCTAGCCGCTCAGGCAAATCATATTGTCTAAAAATGCATTTTTCCATCGATAACATGACATCATCACACCAAGTGCGTGCTCTTTCAGTCATTAGGAATATATATATATATATATATATATATATATATATATATATATATATATATATTTTGTTGCGTTTTGGACCAGTTGTTCCTCCCAGGGAATTCAAGTCACAAGTCGCTCCCAAGCTCTTTACGACACTTAAAGCTGAGTAGAAAAACCACCAGAGACAGAATAGGTATTTTGTAATATATTTGCAAAGCTTTGCATATATACATTGAGACCAGTCCAGCATAGAACATTCTATCGCGCCGCCAAGATGGTCTGCCCCCGAAAAACCCTCTCCCCTCTTAAGTCCCTGGCAGTCATGTCTCTCTAGCCAAAACAAATGTCCAATATCTCTCTCTCTCTAACATTCCTCACTTCAAGGTTAAGCACACAGTTTTGCAGACAACCAAAAGACCACATTTGGAAGAAAAACACTAGCTGTTTTGTAATATGAAAATGAAATGAAAAGAAGTAACACTTAAATTCGGATATATGTAAATATCTGCCTCCGACAATATATATATATATATATATATATATATATATATATATATATATATATATATATATATATATATATATATATATATATATATATATATATATATATTTACAGCCCGGCCCTCGGCCAAATTGTTTTTATTGTTATTTTGAAGAATGTATCTGAATGTGCATGAACTATTTCCGTTCAAAATTGTTTGAAATGTCACATGTTAAATGATTTTTTATTTCATGCTTGACATAAGAAATGTTTACTTTGAAAAATCAGTTTTATACTTGTGAGTGTTGATGACACAGCTTTGCGTAGTTTCAAGCATGTTTTACTCAATATAGGTCATCAAATCTCAGCAACAAGCTGTAATATCTTACTGAGATCATTTAGGACCAAAACACTTAAAACAAGTAAAACACTCTAACATAAAATCTGCTTAGTGAGAAGAATGACCTTATCAGACAGAAAATAAGCAAATATCAGCCTTATTTTACATATTTCATCTTACTTAGATTTCAGTTTTTGCAGTGTATCGCATGACGGTGTGTCGTCACGTGGTGACATCGCTGGTTTTACCAGCAGAGGAGCAAGTTGGGCAGCGCACACACACAGAGTACTTACAAGCAGACACAGTGTGTAGACAAAAAAAGGAGAATGTACGCATTTTGGTGTAAAAAGTAAAGATAAAGGTGAAGTTATAACACTGAAACACCCTCAGGAAGAGCTGCTATAACACATGGCTAGCTAGCGAGCGGCTAACGTCCATCCACAGTGTTTTAGCTACTTCTAAATCACTAATTATTGTCTCCATGGCGACAAATAAAGTACCGGTATGTTTCTTACAAGTATCGCTGTCACTGGAGGACGAGGAATAGCTAAACATGCTTCACTACACACCGTAGGAGGATAAAATAGCTCACCGGCGTCACAATGTAAACAAACAACATGGGTGGATCTACACCTGACATCCACTGTAATGATACCAAGTACAGGAGCATTTGTCTGCTCAGGTTTGGTACGGTGGCGGAATTGTCAGGCCTGGGTCAGAAATAGGACTCGGATGCAGAGGTGGGGATTAATCCGGCAGGCTTTTATTTTGAAAAGTTCACTTTTCACCTATTGAGTCGGGGGCAATACAACAACGGCTTGGCGAAAAAGCAAAATGTGAACAAACCCGAAAATCCCTCCAAAAAGGAGGAAACAAAATGATCTATGTCTAACTACACTAGCCAGGAATATGACGATGAAATTTGAACAACAAAAGAGGCTCCAAAAAGGAGGGGAAAACAAAAAGCTATAAAGCTTCTACACTGATTTGTATCTACAGAAATAATTAAGAAAAGGTCACTCAAAAATGAGGAAAGGAAGAGTCGCTAAAAGTAAACTGAACTCACCACAGCGACTTGAAAACTTCCATCCATCCATCCATCCATCTTCTTCCGCTTATCCGAGGTCGGGTCGCGGGGGCAGCAGCCTAAGCAGGGACAACCAGACTTCCCTCTCCCCAGCCACTTCGTCCGGCTCCTCCCAGGGGATACCGAGGCGTTCCCAGGCCAGCCGGGAGACATAGTCTTCCCAACGTGTCCTGGGTCTTCCCCGTGGCCTCCTACTGGTCGGACGTGCCCTAAACACCTCCCTACGGAGGCGTTCGGGTGGCATCCTGACCAGATGCCCGAACCACTTCATCTGGCTCCTCTCCATGTGGAGGAGCAGCGGCTTTACTTTGAGTTCCTCCCGGATGACAGAGTTTCTCACCCTAGCTCTAAGGGAGAGAACCGCCACCTGGCGGAGGAAACTCATTTCAGTACCCGTGATCTTGTCCTTTCGGTCATAACCCAAAGCTCATGACCATAGGTGAGGATGGGAACGTAGATCGACCGGTAAATTGAGAGCTTTGCCTTCCGGCTCAGCTCCTTCTTCACCACAATGGATCGATACAGCGTCCGCATTACTGAAGACGCCACACCGATCCGCCTGTCGATCTCACCATCCACTCTTCCCTCACTCGTGAACAAGACTCCGAGGTACTTGAACTCCTCCACTTGGGGCAGGGTCTCCTCCCCAACCCGGAGATGACACTCCACCCTTTTCCGGGCGAGAACCATGGACTCGGACTTGGAGGTGCTGATTCTCATCCCGGTTGCTTCAAACTGGGCCGCGAACCGATCCAGTGAGAGCTGAAGATCCTGGCCAGATGAAGCCATCAGGACCACATCATCTGCAAAAAGCAGAGACCTAATCCTGCAGCCACCAAACCAGATCCCCTCAACGCCTTGACTGCGCCTAGAAATTCTGTCCATAAAAGTTATGAACAGAATGGGTGACAAAGGGCAGCCTTGGCGGAGTCCAACCCTCACTGGAAACGTGTCCGACTTACTGCCGGCAATGCGGACCAAGCTCTGACACTGATCATACAGGGAGCGGACCGCCAAAATCAGACAGTCCGATACCCCATACTCTCTGAGCACTCCCCACAGGACTTCCCGAGGGACACGGTCGAATGCCTTCTCCAAGTCCACAAAGCACATGTAGACTGGTTGGGCAAACTCCCATGCACCCTCAAGGACCCTGCCAAGAGTATAGAGCTGGTCCAAAGTTCCACGACCAGGATGAAAACCACACTGTTCCTCCTGAATCCGAGGTTGGACTATCCGGCGTAGCCTCCTCTCCAATACACCTGAATAGACCTTACCGGGAAGGCTGAGGAGTGTGATCCCACGATAGTTAGAACACACCCTCCGGTTCCCCTTCTTAAAGAGAGGAACCACCACCCCGGTCTGCCAATCCAGAGGTACCGCCCCCGATGTCCACACGATGCTGCAGAGTCTTGTCAACCAAGACAGCCCCACAGCATCCAGAGCCTTAAGGAACTCCGGGCGGATCTCATCTACCCCTGGGGCCTTGCCACCGAGGAGCTTTTTAACTACCTCAGCAACCTCAGCCCCAGAAATAGGAGAGCCCACCACAGACTCCCCAGGCACTGCTTCCTCATAGGAAGACGTGTTGGTGGGATTGAGGAGGTCTTCGAAGTATTCCCTCCACCGATCCACAACATCCGCAGTCGAGTTCAGCAGAACACCATCCTCACCATACACGGTGTTGATAGTGCACTGCTTTCCCTTCCTGAGGCGGCGGATGGTGGTCCAAAATTGCTTCGAAGCCGTCCGGAAGTCGTTTTCCATGGCTTCCCCGAACTCCTCCCATGTCCAAGTTTTTGCCTCTGCGACCGCTGAAGCCGCACACCGCTTGGCCTGTCGGTGCCTGTCCGCTGCCTCAGGAGTCCTATGAGCCAAAAGAACCCGATAGGACTCCTTCTTCAGCTTGACGGCATCCCTCACCGCCGGTGTCCACCAACAGGTTCTAGGATTACCGCCACGACAAGCACCAACTACCTTGCGGCCACAGCTCCAATCAGCCGCCTCGACAATAGAGGCGCGGAACATGGTCCATTCGGACTCAATGTCCAGCACCTCCCTCGTGACATGTTCAAAGTTCTTCCGGAGGTGGGAATTGAAACTCTCTCTGACAGGAGACTCTGCCAGACGTTCCCAGCAAACCCTCACAATGCGTTTGGGCCTGCCAGGTCTGTCCGGCATCCTCCCCCACCATCGCAGCCAACTCAACACCAGGTGGTGATCGGTAGAAAGCTCCGCCCCTCTCTTCACCCGAGTGTCCAAAACATGAGGCCGCAAATCCGATGACACAACTACAAAGTCGATCATGGAACTGCGGCCTAGACTTCAATGCTCATGTTGGCAACGACAGTGAAACCTGGAGAGGCGTGATTGGAGGGTATGTCTACAGAATATATTAATTGATGAAAATTGGGCTGTCTGCACTCTCAAAGTGCATGTTGTTGCCAAATGTATTTCATATGCTGTAAACCTAGTTCATAGTTGTTAGTTTCCTTTAATGCCAAACAAACACATACCAATCGTTGGTTAGAAGGCGATCGCCGAATTCGTCCTCGCTTTCTCCCGTGTCGCTGGCTGTCGTGTCGTTTTCGTCGGTTTCGCTTGCATACGGTTCAAACCGATATGGCTCAATAGCTTCAGTTTCTTCTTCAATTTGGTTTTCGCTACCTGCCTCCACACTACAACCATCCGTTTCAATACATGCGTAATCTGTTGAATCGCTTAAGCCGCTGAAATCCGAGTCTGAATCCGAGCTAATGTCGCTATAGCTTGCTGTTCTTTCCGCCATGTTTGTTTGTGTTGGCATCACTATGTGACGTCACAGGAAAATGGACGGGTGTATATAACGATGGTTAAAATCAGGCACTTTGAAGCTTTTTTTAGGGATATTGCGTGATGGGTAAAATTTTGAAAAAAACTTCGAAAAATAAAATAAGCCACTGGGAACTGATTTTTAATGGTTTTAACCCTTCTGAAATTGTGATAATGTTCCCCTTTAACAAAGAAAAATTCACTCTGCTTAAGACAGTGACTCTCAAACTTTTTTTGTCATCCCCCACTTTGGACAAGGGGGAGTTTTCAAGCCCCACCTGCCCCCATCGCCCCAACAGAGCGCTAATGCCAAGCTTTAACATTTTCAAATTTATTGAACATCAAGTTGTATACATTCAAACTCAATAACATAAAATAACATCAAGTTCAATGATAAATAAAATAACTGTGCAGCTGTGGTACAACTTGCATCAAGTTCAATAATAAATAAAATAACTTCCATCAAGTTCAATAATAAATAAAACAAAAGTGTTATAACTTGCATCAAGTTCAATAATAAATCAAAAAAAGTGTTATAACTTGCATCACGTTCAATAACAAATCAAAAAAAGTGTTATAACTTGCATCAAGTTCAATAATAAATAAAACAAAAGTGTTATAACTTGCATCAAGTTCAATAATAAATCAAAAAAAGTGTTATAACTTGCATCACGTTCAATAATAAATCAAAAAAAGTGTTATAACTTGCATCAAGTTCAATAATAAATAAAAAAAAGTGTTATAACTTGCATCAAGTTCAATAATAAATCAAATAACTTGCATCAAGTTCAATAATAAATCAACAAAAGTGTTATAACTTGCATCAAGTTCAATAATAAATAGAAAAAAGTGTTATAACTTGCATCAAGTTCAATAATAAATCAAATAACTTGCATCAAGTTCAATAATAAATCAACAAAAGTGTTATAACTTGCATCTAGTTCAATAATAAATAAAACAAAAGTGTTATAACTTGCATCAAGTTCAATAATAAATCAAAAAAAGTGTTATAACTTGCATCAAGTTCAATAATAAATCAAATAACTTGCATCAAGTTCAATAATAAATACAATAAAAGTGCCACTTTGCAATCTTTGCAAAAAAAAAAAAGGAGGAGCTATGCATTTGGCAAGACAGGGCAAGTGACAGCACTTTTCCCCGGGAGAGCCACCTTGCTTCACTGTGAAACAGCACGGCTGTATGATCAGCTCCCATTTCCTCACACAGTGCAGAGAACAGTCGCACTTTCAGTGGTCGTGTTTTGATCAAATTTACCGCGCTCACAACATCTGTTAAAACCTCATTGAGTTCGGGGCTGAGCTGCCTTGACGCGAGTGCTTCCCGGTGAATGACACAGTGTGTGCTCGTCAGATTTTTGTTTCTCTGCAGGCGCTGGCTCTGGCTCGACGACCTTTGAGGTGCGAGTCACAAATGTATATATTTGTGTAATTGTGGTCCACACATTAGCCTGCTACCCATCCGCGCAAAAGTTTGTTCCGCTTAGCCCCGCCCCCATTAGTTACTGTTGCTATGTCTGTCAAACTTTCGCTCGTACCGAGAAATATAAAGCCTATAGTAAAAATAAGTACCGGTAATTTCCATTTATTTATATAGCGGATTTCACAGACAGAATCACAAAGTGATTTACAGTGTGTATAGAAAATGAAAGCATAGTAAAAAAAATAATCTAAGAATATAATAATAAATAAAAAAATTTAAGTGAAATTTCCTCCCGTTCCTCGCGCCCCACCTGTCATGTCTCTATTCCCCACCAGTGGGGCGCGCCCCACACTTTGAGAAACGCTGGCTTAAGAGGAGAAAGGAAAACTCAAAATACCAACTTGGAAATTCAGGATCTGGATAAGAAGACGAGACGAGGCTTGAGTATGACGCTGGAGATGCACGAGATATTCTGGCCCAGAACAAAGGAAGGCGTGGGTTTACAAGACACATGGAGGGGGGGGGGGGGGGGGGTAAAGGGGAACAGGTGGAACCAAACAGGGATGACGTCAGACTGATGAAGGGCAAGTGACCTGAAACGAAAGGAGAGTTACATTTCAAACTAAAACATGAATTTCACAAGACACAAAAAACATCATCAGGAATAAAGAGAAATCAATCAATGCAATCAATCAATGTTTATTTATATAGCCCTAAATTACAAGTGTCTCAAAGGGCTGCACAAGCCACAACGACATCCTCGGTTCAGAGCCCACATTTAGATAAAATCTTGACCTTTTTGACAGAATATAATCCGACATTTTGACACTTAGAAAAAATCCAGATTTTTTCACCTTTAGAAAAAATCCCAACTTTTTGACTCAAAATATTCCGACATTTTGACAGTAAATATTCCGACATTTTGACCGAAATGTTCCGACATTTTGACAGAAATGTTCCGACATTGACACTTAGATAAAATCCCGACATTTTGACACTTAGAAAAAATCCAGATTTTTTTCACATTTGGAAAAAATCCCAATTTTTTGACTCAAAATATTCCGACATTTTGACAGTAAATATTCCGACATTTTGACAGAAATGTTCCGACATTGACACTTAGATAAAATCCCGACATTTTGACACTTAGAAAAAATCCAGATTTTTTCACATTTGGAAAAAATCCCAATTTTTTGACTCAAAATATTCCGACATTTTGACAGTAAATATTCCGACATTTTGACCGAAATGTTCCGACATTTTGACAGAAATGTTCCGACATTGACACTTAGATAAAATCCAGACATTTTGACACTTAGAAAAAATCCAGATTTTTTTCACATTTGGAAAAAATCCCAATTTTTTGACTCAAAATATCCCGACATTTTGACAGTAAATATTCCGACATTTTGACCGAAATGTTCCGACATTTTGACAGAATGTTCCGACATTGACACTTAGATAAAATCCCGACATTTTGACACTTAGAAAAAAATCCAGATTTTTTCACCTTTAGAAAAAATCCCGGCTTCACGGTGGTAGAGGGGTTAGTGCATCTGCCTCACAATACGAAGGTCCTGAGTAGTCTTGGGTTCAATCCCGGGCTCGGGATCTTTCTGTGTGGAGTTTGCATGTTCTCCCCGTGACTGCGTGGGTTCCCTCCGGGTACTCCGGCTTCCTCCCACCTCCAAAGACATGCACCTGGGGATAGGTTGATTGGCAACACTAAATTGGCCCTAGTGTGTGGATGTGAGTGTGAATGTTGTCTGTCTATCTGTGTTGGCCCTGCGATGAGGTGGCGACTTGTCCAGGGTGTACCCCGCCTTCCGCCCGATTGTAGCTGAGATAGGCTCCAGCGCCCCCCGCGACCCCAAAGGGAATAAGCGGTAGAAAATGGATGGATGGAAGAAAAAATCCCAACTTTTTGACTCAAAATATTCCGACATTTTGACAGTAAATATTCCGACATTTTGACCGAAATGTTCCGACATTTTGACAGAAATGTTCCGACATTGACACTTAGATAAAATCCAGACATTTTGACACTTAGAAAAAATCCAGATTTTTTCACATTTGGAAAAAATCCCAATTTTTTGACTCAAAATATTCCGACATTTTGACAGTAAATATTCCGACATTTTGACAGAAATGTTCCGACATTTTGACAGAAATGTTCCGACATTGACACTTAGATAAAATCCCGACATTTTGACACTTAGAAAAAAATCCAGATTTTTTCACATTTAGAAAAAATCCCAACTTTTTGACTCAAAATATTCCGACATTTTGACAGTAAATATTCCGACATTTTGACAGAAATGTTCCGACATTTTGACAGAAATGTTCCGACGTTGACACTTAGATAAAATCCCGACATTTTGACACTTTGAAAAAATCCAGATTTTTTTCACATTTAGAAAAAATCCCAACTTTTTGACTCAAAATATTCCGACATTTTGACAGAAATGTTCCGACATTTTGACAGAAATGTCCCGACATTGACACTTAGATAAAATCCCGACATTTTGACACTTAGAAAAAATCCAGATTTTTTCACATTTAGAAAAAATCCCAACTTTTTGACTCAAAATATTCCGACATTTTGACAGTAAATATTCCGACATTTTGACAGAAATGTTCCGACATTTTGACAGAAATGTTCCGACGTTGACACTTAGATAAAATCCCGACATTTTGACACTTTGAAAAAATCCAGATTTTTTTCACATTTAGAAAAAATCCCAACTTTTTGACTCAAAATATTCCGACATTTTGACAGTAAATATTCCGACATTTTGACCGAAATGTTCCGACATTTTGACAGAAATGTTCCGACATTGACACTTAGATAAAATCCCGACATTTTGACACTTAGAAAAAAATCCAGATTTTTTCACCTTTAGAAAAAATCCCAACTTTTTGACTCAAAATATTCCGACATTTTGACAGTAAATATTCCGACATTTTGACCGAAATGTTCCGACATTTTGACAGAAATGTTCCGACATTGACACTTAGATAAAATCCTGACATTTTGACACTTAGAAAAAAATCCAGATTTTTTCACCTTTAGAAAAAATCCCAACTTTTTGACTCAAAATATTCCGACATTTTGACAGTAAATATTCCGACATTTTGACCGAAATGTTCCGACATTTTGACAGAAATGTTCCGACATTGACACTTAGATAAAATCCAGACATTTTGACACTTAGAAAAAATCCAGATTTTTTCACATTTGGAAAAAATCCCAATTTTTAGACTCAAAATATTCCGACATTTTGACAGTAAATATTCCTACATTTTGACCGAAATGTTCCGACATTTTGACAGAATGTTCCGACATTGACACTTAGATAAAATCCCGACATTTTGACACTTAGAAAAAATCCAGATTTTTTCACATTTAGAAAAAATCCCAACTTTTTGACTCAAAATATTCCGACATTTTGACAGTAAATATTCCGACATTTTGACAGAATGTTCCGACATTTTGACAGAAATGTTCCGACATTGACACTTAGATAAAATCCCGACATTTTGACACTTAGAAAAAAATCCAGATTTTTTCACATTTAGAAAAAATCCCAACTTTTTGACTCAAAATATTCCGACATTTTGACAGTAAATATTCCGACATTTTGACAGAAATGTTCCGACATTGACACTTAGATAAAATCCCGACATTTTGACACTTAGAAAAAATCCAGATTTTTTCACCTTTAGAAAAAATCCCAACTTTTTGACTCAAAATATTCCGACATTTTGACAGTAAATATTCCGACATTTTGACCGAAATGTTCCGACATTTTGACAGAAATGTTCCGACATTGACACTTAGATAAAATCCCGACATTTTGACACTTAGAAAAAATCCAGATTTTTTTCACATTTGGAAAAAATCCCAATTTTTTGACTCAAAATATTCCGACATTTTGACAGTAAATATTCCGACATTTTGACAGAAATGTTCCGACATTGACACTTAGATAAAATCCCGACATTTTGACACTTAGAAAAAATCCAGATTTTTTCACCTTTAGAAAAAATCCCAACTTTTTGACTCAAAATATTCCGACATTTTGACAGTAAATATTCCGACATTTTGACCGAAATGTTCCGACATTTTGACAGAAATGTTCCGACATTGACACTTAGATAAAATCCCGACATTTTGACACTTAGAAAAAATCCAGATTTTTTCACCTTTAGAAAAAATCCCAACTTTTTGACTCAAAATATTCCGACATTTTGACAGTAAATATTCCGACATTTTGACCGAAATGTTCCGACATTTTGACAGAAATGTTCCGACATTGACACTTAGATAAAATCCAGACATTTTGACACTTAGAAAAAATCCAGATTTTTTCACATTTGGAAAAAATCCAGATTTTTTGACTCAAAATATTCCGACATTTTGACAGTAAATATTCCGACATTTTGACCGAAATGTTCCGACATTTTGACAGAAATGTTCCGACATTGACACTTAGATAAAATCCCGACATTTTGACACTTAGAAAAAATCCAGATTTTTTCACATTTAGAAAAAATCCCAATTTTTTGACTCAAAATATTCCGACATTTTGACAGTAAATATTCCGACATTTTGACCGAAATGTTCCGACATTTTGACAGAAATGTTCCGACATTGACACTTAGATAAAATCCCGACATTTTGACACTTAGAAAAAATCCAGATTTTTTCACCTTTAGAAAAAATCCCAACTTTTTGACTCAAAATATTCCGACATTTTGACAGTAAATATTCCGACATTTTGACCGAAATGTTCCGACATTTTGACAGAAATGTTCCGACATTGACACTTAGATAAAATCCCGACATTTTGACACTTAGAAAAAATCCAGATTTTTTCACCTTTAGAAAAAATCCCAACTTTTTGACTCAAAATATTCCGACATTTTGACAGTAAATATTCCGACATTTTGACCGAAATGTTCCGACATTTTGACAGAAATGTTCCGACATTGACACTTAGATAAAATCCAGACATTTTGACACTTAGAAAAAATCCAGATTTTTTCACATTTGGAAAAAATCCAGATTTTTTGACTCAAAATATTCCGACATTTTGACAGTAAATATTCCGACATTTTGACCGAAATGTTCCGACATTTTGACAGAAATGTTCCGACATTGACACTTAGATAAAATCCCGACATTTTGACACTTAGAAAAAATCCAGATTTTTTCACATTTAGAAAAAATCCCAATTTTTTGACTCAAAATATTCCGACATTTTGACAGTAAATATTCCGACATTTTGACCGAAATGTTCCGACATTTTGACAGAAATGTTCCGACATTGACACTTAGATAAAATCCCGACATTTTGACACTTAGAAAAAATCCAGATTTTTTCACCTTTAGAAAAAATCCCAATTTTTTGACTCAAAATATTCCGACATTTTGACAGTAAATATTCCGACATTTTGACCGAAATGTTCCGACATTTTGACAGAAATGTTCCGACATTGACACTTAGATAAAATCCCGACATTTTGACACTTAGAAAAAATCCAGATTTTTTCACCTTTAGAAAAAATCCCAATTTTTTGACTCAAAATATTCCGACATTTTGACAGTAAATATTCCGACATTTTGACAGAAATGTTCCGACATTGACACTTAGATAAAATCCAGACATTTTGACACTTAGAAAAAATCCAGATTTTTTCACATTTGGAAAAAATCCCAATTTTTTGACTCAAAATATTCCGACATTTTGACAGTAAATATTCCGACATTTTGACAGAAATGTTCCGACATTTTGACAGAAATGTTCCGACATTGACACTTAGATAAAATCCCGACATTTTGACATTTAGAAAAAATCCCAACTTTTTGACTCAAAATATTCCGACATTTTGACAGTAAATATTCCGACATTTTGACAGAAATGTTCCGACATTTTGACAGAAATGTTCCGACGTTGACACTTAGATAAAATCCCGACATTTTGACACTTTGAAAAAATCCAGATTTTTTTCACATTTAGAAAAAATCCCAACTTTTTGACTCAAAATATTCCGACATTTTGACAGAAATGTTCCGACATTTTGACAGAAATGTCCCGACATTGACACTTAGATAAAATCCCGACATTTTGACACTTAGAAAAAAATCCCGATTTTTTGACACTTGGAAAAAATTGGACAACGATAACGGCTTTGGTCACAATAACCGTGATATGGAACGTTCATCCCGGTCAAGGCCAATAGACGTCACTCAAAGACGTGATAGTGAGGGACGTGGCCAGTTCTGCGACGCTGGTGGGTCGCCATGGCAGGAAAACCACGGGCCTGTCCCTGGAGAGCATCAGGAAGCCATTGGAGCTAAAGCGCCCGGGAAATGAACATCAAAATAACACAACTCAGCGGCTGTCTCTCATTTCCAGCCCGCCTTTTTTGCCACATCCAGCGACAGACCCCCTGCTGCTGCGTCCCGTGGACCAGGATGAAGATAAGCGGGCGAGCGTGAAGAAGCGTCGTGCTGGGGGTCGTTAAGCAAATTGTATCGCTGCCAGTAATTGACTGCACGGCCGCCAGAAGGTGACAAATAAAAACATGTCGAAGTCGACGACTTCATTTGTCATTTGCAAGACTGTGAGTGAGCCAGAGCTGGGCAAATATTTGGACTCGGGGGGCCACATTGAGAGAAAGAATGTGTCTGGGGGGCCGATGTGTATAAATGATACATACTGTACAAATCTGCTGTACAGTATGTGTGTTTGGCTCCCTAACACCAAAAGTCTCAATGTCCCATAGAGTTGTAAAGAAACTGAATGGAATTTTACAGTTTTTTACTGAATGGGACATGAAAATGTCACGGCTCAGACTCCTGCCACCGCCACTCATCCATCTGTTCGCACGGCTGCAGGACATCTGCAATCAGCGCACCTGCCTGGGTTGAACGAGCTGCCTTCATTTTCCCGCACAACCTGCCATGCCATGCCAGGATATAATCTTCTGTTGGCGTACAACCTCCGTGTGTGTCTCGTCATTCCTCGTCGTCGTTCCCCTGCTACCCGGACTGCCTCTTCGATCTCGACCTCCCGCTTGGACACGTCTCTCGCTCGCCCTGGATCATCTGCCTGCCCAATGGACTGTCTTCCTGCCTTGTCCCTCCTCTCGCCCAACACAACACACACTACAGCTAATCACACACATAGCTACGCACCACATACACTTTTGGATCTAGTTCACACTCCATTTCCTTAGTTTATATTATTATTGTTTGATTATTATATATAGGGACTATATATAATAAATCCTTAGAGATATTACCCCCTGGTGTCTGTTGCCGTCACCTCCCCTCAGTAACCTTAACAGAAAATAAAAGAAAGTGAGATTTACAATATTATCTATGAACAATAAAACACTGAATATTAAGAAGATATGAACATATTTTACTTCTCAGACCAGCTCCTCCATAGTTGTGTATCTTTTACAATCAAGCAAAACACAACAAAAATGTAACAAACAGCAACATATGAATGCAGAGTGTAATAAACACCTACAATATGATTTATTATCACTTTTATGCAGACATTTGTTGTAAAAATGTGTTCCTGACACATGTGTTTGCTCTGTAAACAAGCCTCGCCCACTCTGCTTTGTACCTGGTCTGAGCTGCTGTGACCTAGATTACTGTAATAAATCCTAAATGCAGATTTGGACCATTGAAATACTTTCTATAGTTCATGGATTGAACATCTTAATGGGCTGCATGTGGCCCCCAGGCCTTACTTTACCCAGGTGTGCTTTAAGTGGAGGATCGGAGCCAAGTTTAGCCAGTTTGAGTTTTACAACCCAATGTAAGAAAAAGTCTTGATCCGGTGGTGGTCTTATGTTGGAATTGGTAATGCTTAACCTAGAATTCATTGTCTGGTGGTCTTTGGGTCATGTTTTTGATGTTGTCTTGGCTCTTTCCTGGTCCTTGGATCCTATCCTCACCTGGACCTCGTCTTGGTTTCGGCCTCTGATCCATACAGGATGAGGATTTTGAACTCAAATGTTTCAGAAAGCTCAAATATTATTAGTCCTATTTTGTGTGTTTCAGACCTTTTTGTCTTCGGGGCCCAAGTCTTCCACTACAGAGGGGCCCCTCAAATATTAACACTGAATTAGTCATCTTACTCTTGATGTTAATCATATTAAATAACTATATGTCCTCCAGTGATAATGATACGCTTAAGAAACGTACTTTATTTGTCACCATGGAGGCCAGGATTAGTGATTTAGAAGTAGCTAAAACACTGTGGATGGATGTTAGCCGCTAGCTAGCTAGCCATGTCTTAAAGCAGCTCTTCCTGAGGGTGTTTCAGTGTTATAACTTCACCTTTATCTTTACTTTTTACACCAAAATGCATCCATTCTCCCTTTTCTGTCTACACACTGTCTGCTTGTAAGTACTCTGTGTGTGTGCGCTGCCAAACATGCTCCTCTGCTGGTAAAACCAGCAATGTCACCATGTGACGACACGCCGTCATGCCCGTTAAGAAAATAAATAAATGGGGAACCGGTACTTTTCAAACAGAGTATAGTATCGGTCTACCGTATAACCCTACCTTCTCAGTGGCCTAGTGGTTAGAGTGTCCACCCTGAGATGGGTAGGTTGTGAGTTCAAACCCCAGCCCAGTCAAAATAATTTTTTGTCTTGAAAATCAAGTTTTACCTTGAAAATCATTTTTTGTCTGGAAAATTTATTTTTTGTCTTGAAAATTAACTTTTACCTTGAAAATTATTTGTTGTCTTGAAAATTAATTTTTTGTCTTGAAAATTAACTTTTACCGTGAAAATAATTTTTTCTCTTGAAAATTAACTTTTACCTTGAAAATCATTTTTTCTCTTGAAAATTAATTTTTTGTCTTGAAAATTAACTTTTACCTTGAAAATTATTTTTTGTCTTAAAAATTAACTTTTACCTTGAAAATCATTTTTTGTCTTGAAAATCCATTTTTTGTCTTGAAATTTTACTTTTACCTTGAAAATAATTTTTTGACTTGAAAATAATGTTTTGTCTTGAAAATTTACTTTTACCTTGAAAATAATTTTTTGACTTGAAAATAAATTTTTTTGTCTTGAAAATTTACTTTTACCTTGAAAATAATTTTTTGTCTTGAAAATCAATTTTTTGTCTTGAATATTAACTTTTACAATGAAAATTATTTTTTGTCTTGAAAATTAACTTTTACCTTGAAAATCATTTTTTGTCTTGAAAATCAACTTTTACCTTGAAAATTATTTTTTGTCTTGAAAATTAACTTTTACCGTGAAAATCAATTTTTTTGTGTTGAAAATTAACTTTTAAATTGAAAATTATTTTTTGTCTTGAAAATTAACTTTTACCTTGAAAATCATTTTTTGTCTTGAAAATCAATTTTTTGTCTTGAAAATCAACTTTTACCTTGAAAATTATTTTTTGTCTTGAAAATTAACTTTTACCTTGAAAATCATTTTTTGTCTTGAAAATCAACTTTTACCTTGAAAATCATTTTTGGTCTTGAAAATTAACTTTTACCTTGAAAATTATTTTTTGTCTTGAAAATTAACTTTTACCTTGAAAATCATTTTTTGTCTTGAAAAATCAAAGTTTTGTCTTGAAAATCAACTTTTACCTGAAAATCTTTTTTTTGTCTTGAAAATCAAATTTTTGTCTTGAAAATCTATTTTTTGTCTTGAAAATTAACTTTTACCTTGAAAATTATTTTTTGTCTTGAAAATGAACTTTTACCTTGAAAATCATTTTTTGTCTTGAAAATTAACTTTTACCTTGAAAATCATTTTTTGTCTTGAAAAATCAAATTTTTGTCTTGAAAAATCAAATTTTTGTCTTGAAAATCAACCTTTACCTGAAAATCTTTTTTTTGTCTTGAAAATCAAATTTTTGTCTTGAAAATCAACTTTTAACTTGAAAATCTTTTTTTTGTCTTGGAAATCAATTTTTGGTCTTGAAAATCAATTTTTTGTCTTGAAAATTAACTTTTACCTTGAAAATTACTTTTTGTGTTGAAAATCAACTTTTATCTTGAAAATCAAATTTTTGTCTTGAAAATCAACTTTTTCCTTGAAAATCATTTCAAAACGTCCAGGAAAGCCACAATGTGCCTACTTGGCCACATTTGGACAAATGTATGCGTGTGGCTGAAACATTCATGTGAGTTGTTTACCATGTCAGCACATGGAAGAAAGAGGTGCAACACACATTTAAGTAACCTAGTGGTTAGAGTGTCCGCCCTGAGATGGGTAGGTTGTGAGTTCAAACCCCGGCCGGGTCATACCAAAGACTATAAAAATGGGAGCCATTACCTCCCTGCTTGGCACTCAGCATCAAGGCTTGGAATTGGGGGTTAAATCACCAAAAATGATTCCCGGGCACGGCCACCGCTGCTGCTCACTTCTCCCCTCACCTCCCGGGGGGGGATCAAGGGTTAGGGTCAAATGCAGAGTGTGTGTGTGACAATCAATGGTACTTTAACTTTAACTTAACTTAACCTACTGTGTTCTGAGTTCATCTACTCGACTTTGTCGTTTTTAGGGAATTTGCTGCAAAAATGTTTGTCGCCCAAGTTTTGAACTGAAGCCTGGGGCCGGTACGGTGTCCCCCCGGGGCCAGTTGAATAATACTGTTCTAGGGTCCTCTTTTGCCTTGCTCTTTAAAGTCCTGGTCGTGGTCTCAGTCTTGTTTTGGGTCTTGGTGGTTCCAGTGGTTGAGTCTTTAGCGGCGTGCCCGTGAGGACCATTAAGTGGCGAGTTCACGGCCC
Source organism: Nerophis lumbriciformis (assembly GCF_033978685.3). NCBI lineage: Eukaryota > Metazoa > Chordata > Actinopteri > Syngnathiformes > Syngnathidae > Nerophis > Nerophis lumbriciformis. The sequence goes on along the minus strand of NC_084552.2, from coordinate 8,978,297 downwards.
GCTGCGCAGCCAAAATATGGAAATTGGGGTTTTGGTGCTTGAACAGGGATCACTTCCCCAGCCCGCCTCCGCCCCGCCCCCGCGCGGCCCCACAGTGTTCCTATCTAATGGGGCGGGGAATATTAGCCTTTTACTCTTCTGCTGATACGCCTGTTGGTTTAAAGCCGCCGCCCCGCCCTCGCATTTCCCCAGACGGGTCCGCCGTGCTCGGTGTTAAATGGACCCTCGCCCCGTCCCTCCAGCCTCACCCCGCTCCGAGGCCTGCTAAAGCAGCCATTGAAAGAAGCGCGTCTTCGCTACAACGATTTAATCTGCCCTGCACCTTTTCAATCAGGCGGTGTCAGGCGGTCACTAATACGATGCACGGACACATACCTACAGGAAGTGGGGGGGGGGGGTCTGCACAGATCGATACATGCAATCATACCATTAACAATCGCGGGGACTGGGGGGAGGGTGTTCGGTACAAGGGGCGGGGGGCATCTGCAGGTGCATGAAATAAATTGAAATAGGCGTGAAGGTGCATCTTTTTGCCGGCGAGGGTTCTACAGGCCCCCCAGTATGTGTGTGTGTGTGTGTGTGTGTGTGTGTGTGTGTGTGTGTGTGTGTGTGTGTTGTTATCAGAATGCTCCCTCTCCTGTGCCCCCCCCCACACCCCACCCCTCCCCAGAGGATCAGTGGAGCTGCACCGCTTTCAAATGAAAATAAATGAGAGGCAGTGACCGCCTCTGCCCGGCTCCCACTTTAATGAGGAAAAGGATCAGCGGGGGGGTGGGAAGGGGTGGGGCAGAGGGGGGGGAATTGGAAAGTGCCGGAGAGATTGGTCCGAGTTTGGGCGAACGAAGGGACAGAAGGACGGATGCGGGGTTGGGGGGGGGGGGGGGGGGGTGAATGGAGGGTTTCTCCCTGGCAGCGGCGGCGGCGGCCAATTACAGTTGGAGCGCTCTGATGCGCCGCAGGTGGAGCAGCAAGAGGCCCCCACCCCACCCCACCCATTTGCATGGAGAGAAGAAATCACATTACAGCCATGAGGAGGTCTGTGTGTGTGTGTGTGTGGGGGGGGGGGGGGGGGGGGGGTGGTCCTCATTGTGGTACATGTAAAGATGGAACATTCCATTATGTGCTCCATTTGGCTCCATGAGAGATGTTCCTGCTCACCTGGGAGGTGAGGTGTTGCTATGCTAACTACTTTTGACGCCATATGTGTGTGTGTGTGTGTGTGTGTGTGTGTGTGTGTGTGTGTGTGTGTGTGTGTGTGTGTGTGTGTACGAGGGTTGTACCGGTACTAGTATAGTATCGGCGTACTAATGAATCAAAAACAGTACTATACTTTTTTTTTTTAACAGGCATGACATCACATGGTGACATTGCTGGTTTTTACGAGCAGAGGAGCATGTTGGGCAGCGCACACACACAGAGTACTTACAAGCAGACACAGTGTGTAGACAGAAAAGGGAGAATGGACGCATTTTGGTGTAAAAAGTAAAGATAAAGGTGAAGTTATAAGACTGAAACACCCTCAGGAAGAGATGCTTTAAGACATGGCATGCTAGCTAGCGGCTAACGTCCATCCACAGTGTTTTAGCTACTTCTTGTGGTCTCTGTACCGAGGATGTCGTTGTGGCTTGTGCAGTCCTTTGAGACACTTGTGATTTAGGGCTATATAAATAAACATTGATTGATTGATTCTAAATCACTAATCCTGGCCTACAAGTTTCTTACAAGTAATATTATCACTGGAGGACGAGGAATAACTAAACATGCTTCACTACACACCGTAGGAGGATACAATAGCTCACCGGCGTCACAATGTAAACAAACGCCATGGGTGGATCTACACCTGACATCCACTGTAATGATACCAAGTACAAAAGCGAATCTCGTCGATACTACTATGATTACATTGATATTTTTATAAACAAAAAATAATTGTTCTTTTTTTAATTCATACTATGTTTATAAAGTCAGTAAATATGTCCCAGGACACATGAGGACTTTGAATATGACCAATGTATGATCCTGTAACTACTTGGTATCAGATCCATACCTAAATGTGTGGTATCATCCAAAACTAATGTCAAGTATCAAAGAAGAGAAGAATAAGTGATTATTACATTTTAACAGAAGTGTAGATAGAACATGTTAAAAGAGAAAACTGTGCGACACCTACCCTTTACATCAGTATTTTTAACCAAATTATTACTGGTGTATGAGGTATAATATTTTATTGTATGATCCTGTAACTACTTGGTATCGGATCGTTACCTAAATGTGTGGTATCATCCAAAACTAATGTCAAGTATCAAAGAAGAGAAGAATAAGTGATTATTACATTTTAACAGAAGTGTAGATAGAACATGTTAAAACAGAAAATAAGCAGATATTAACAGTAAATGAACAAGTGGATCAATAATTATTTTTTACAGTTCGTCCCTCATAATGTGTTCAAAATAATAGGTGTATAAATGACACAATATGTTACTGCATAGACTAATTAGGAGTCTTTGTTTGTTTACTTACTACTAAAAGACAAGTTGTCTAGTATGTTCACTATTTTATTTAAGGACTAAATGACAATAATAAACATATGTTTCATCTACACAAACATTTTTGGTTCAAATAATGACATTTTTTGTGATCCCCTTTATTTAGAAAAGTATCAAAAAGCACCGAAAGTATCGAAAAAAATGTTGGTACCCGTACTGGTACCAAACTATTGGTATCGGGACAACCATAGACACAATCCAAACAACCTTCCCTAGTCATGATGCAAAAAAAAAAAGCAAAATTGTGGATATTATGAAACATTTTTACAGTTTGTCCCTCATAATGTGTACAAAATAATAGGTGTATAAATGACACAATATGTTACTGCAGACTAATTAGGAGTCTTTGTTTGTTTACTTACTACTAAAAGACAAGTTGTCTAGTATGTTCGTTATTTTATTTAAGGACTAAATGACAATAATAAACATATGTTTCATCTACACTAACATTTTTGGTTCAAATAATGACATTTTTTGTGATCCCCTTTATTTAGAAAAGTATCAAAAAGCACCGAAAGTATCGAAAAAAATGTTGGAACCCGTACTGGTACCAAACTATTGGTATCGGGACAACCATAGACACAATCCAAACAACCTTCCCTAGTCATGATGCAAAAAAAAAATTGCAAAATTGTGGATATTATGAAACATTTTTACAGTTTGTCCCTCATAATGTGTACAAAATAATAGGTGCATAAATGACACAATATGTTACTGCATACGACTAATTAGGAGTCTTTGTTTGTTTACTTACTACTAAAAGACAAGTTGTCTAGTATGTTCATTATTTTATTTAAGGACTAAATGACAATAATAAACATATGTTTCATCTACACTAACACTTTTTGTTCAAATAAAGACAATAATGACATTTTTGTGGTCCCCTTTTATTTAGAAAAGTATCAAAATACATGTTGGTACCGGTACCAACATATTGGTATGAAGACAACACTAGTGTCTTTGTAGCGTCATGTTCATGTGCTGTCAGAGTTTGGGGTTCACAATGTTAAACTTCCATCCACCTTCTTCCGCTTATCCGAGGTCGGGTTGCGGGGGCAACAGCCTAAGCAGAGAAGCCCAGACTTCCCCCTTCTCTCGTCCTAGAGTCCCCTTCGTTCCCAGGCCAACCTGTCCTGGGTCTTCCCATGGCCTTCATCCTGATGAGACGCCCTCACCACTTCACGTTAGACTGACTTTATCTAGTCATTTATTTTGACCCCCCCTCAACTTAGCGTGTTGTTAGCATTATCAGAGGAGACCAGGTGCTAAATATTAGCATGCCGACCCGACAGTTCAGGACAGGCTGAAACGGTCTGAAGGTGTGCCAGCATCAGGTCAGTAGACAGGTGGATTTGGGATCACAAACTGGAATGCTGTGTTCCCACCACCACCGTCCATTAAAAAGCCCCCCCCCCCACCCCCCACCCCCACCCCAGCATCCTGTCCCTTGACTCCGCCCACTCAGGAAACGCTCGCTCACTTGGGCTCAAATGCTGCTTTTTGCTGAACTGAATTATTCACGAGTGCTTAAATATTAACGTGCGAACAGGCCATATTTAGATTCTAGCTCCTTCATGTTGGGCTCCGCCCCCTTGCTGCCTTCTAAGTGATCCATTTGTTATCAAGGCAGCTACATATATACTTACATCATGTATATATGACATGTTATTATGAATGTTACTAGATACTACATATATTCTTACACCATGTATAGTTTATATGTTATTACGAATGTTACTACATGACATATATACTTACATCATGTATATATGACATGTTATTATGAATGTTACTAGATACTACATATATACTTACATCATGTATTCATTACATGTTATTATGAATGTTACTAGATACTACATATATACTTACATCATGCATATATTACATGTAATTATGAATGTTACTACATGACATATATACTTACATCATGTATATATTACATGTTATTATGAATGTTACTACATGACATATATACTTACATCATGTATATATTACATGTTATTATGAATGTTACTACATGACATATATACTTACATCATGTATATATTACATGTTATTATGAATGTTACTACATGACATATATACTTACATCATGTATATATTACATGTTATTATGAATGTTACTACATGACATACATACTTACATCATGTATATATTACATGTTATTATGAATGTTACTACATGACATATATACTTACATCATGTATATATTACATGTTATTATGAATGTTACTACATGACATATATACTTACATCATGTATATATTACATATTATGAATGTTACTACATGACATATATACTTACATCATGTATATATTACATGTTATTATGAATGCTACTACATTACATATATACTTACATCATGTAAATATTACATGTTATTTTGAATGTTACTAGATACTGCATATATACTTACATCATGTATATATTGCATGTTATTATGAATGTTACTACATGACATATATACTTACATCATGTATATATTACATGTTATTATGAATGTTACTACATGACATATATACTTACATCATGTATATATTACATGTTATTATGAATGTTACTACATGACATATATACTTACATCATGTATATATTACATGTTATTATGAATGTTACTACATGACATACATACTTACATCATGTATATATTACATGTTATTATGAATGTTACTACATGACATATATACTTACATCATGTATATATTACATGTTATTATGAATGTTACTACATGACATATATACTTACATCATGTATATATTACATGTTATTATGAATGCTACTACATTACATATATACTTACATCATGTAAATATTACATGTTATTTTGAATGTTACTAGATACTGCATATATACTTACATCATGTATATATTGCATGTTATTATGAATGTTACTACATGACATATATACTTACATCATGTATATATTACATGTTATTATGAATGTTACTACATGACATATATACTTACATCATGTATATATTACATGTTATTATGAATGTTACTACATGACATATATACTTACATCATGTATATATTACATATGAATGTTACTACATGACATATATACTTACATCATGTATATATTACATGTTATTATGAATGCTACTACATTACATATATACTTACATCGTGTAAATATTACATGTTATTTTGAATGTTACTAGATACTGCATATATACTTACATCATGTATATATCACATGTTATTATGAATGTTACTACATGACATATATACTTACATCATGTCTATATTACACGTTATTATGAATGTTACTACATGACATATATACTTACATCATATATATATAACATGTTATTATGAATGTTACTACATGACATATATACTTACATCATGTATATATTACATGTTATTATGAATGTTACTACATGACATATATACTTACATCATGTATATATTACATATTATGAATGTTACTACATGACATATATACTTACATCATGTATATATTACATGCTATTATGAATGTTACTACATGACATATATACTTACATCATGTAAATATTACATGTTATTTTGAATGTTACTAGATACTGCATATATACTTACATCATGTATATATTACATGTTATTATGAATGTTACTACATTACATCATGTATATATTACATGTTATTATGAATGTTACTATATTACATGTATACTTACATCATGTATATATTACATGTTATTATGACTGTTACTACATGACATATATACTTACATCATGTAAATATTACATGTTATTATGAATGTTACTAGATACTGCATATATACTTACATCATGTATATATTACATGTTATTATGAATGTTACTACATGACATATATACTTACATCATGTATATATTACATGTTATTATGAATGTTACTATATTACATATGTACTTACATCATGTATATATTACATGTTATTATGAATGTTACTAGATACTACATATATTCTTACATCATGTATAGTTTACATGTTATTATGAATGTTACTACATGACATATATACTTACATCATGTATATATTACATGTTATTATGAATGTTACTACATTACATCATGTATATATTACATGTTATTATGAATGTTACTATATTGCATATATACTTACATCATGTATATATTACATGTTATTATGAATGTTACTACATGACATATATACTTACATCATGTATATATTACATGTTATTATGAGTGTTACTACATGACCTATATACTTACATCATCCCTTGAACTGGAGCGCTCAACACTTTTTTTGGTGTTTTTTTGTAAAATCTTGCACTTTTTTGCTCGTTTCGAGGAACACCGAAGAAACTGTTACACTTTTCGCGTTTTGAACAAACTAAAATAACGCAAGCATAGCGCAATTTTCTTCGAGAAATGCAACAGACCTACCAGTCTGCGTCTCACGTTAGATGAATACGACCTATTAGCAGCGTAACGACGTGGTGTTTGGACACTACGTCGTAGCTCCACCCCCTCTGGAGTCATGTGTCAAGGCATGCAGAGATTTGCTATAGCGACATCCAGTGGACACATTTAGAACAGCTCGTATTTCTTTCAAAAATGTCATCTTATTTTTATACTCATCAAGATGTTGGTCCTGCTTGAGATGAAGTTTAGTTGTAAGCCACTAGAGGGCAGTATGGCGCTCAAGTCTGCTTTGGCATTTTTCCCAACAAATCATCCCCCGGTCCTTGAACACAACACAATCCTTTATCCCAAATCAGTGTATTTCCCAGTGACTTCATGCAGAACACTAACAATAGGTTGAACATGGCAGCAATATGCAATGTTGTCAGCAAGTCTAAACACCCTCGTTACAGCTTTTTTCCCTCCCCGATTATTTCCCCAAACGTGTCGACAGAGGCTCATATTTCACGCCGGATTAATGCGGCGCCACGCTAATTGCATATTAAAACGGCCTCACCTTTCTCTCGCCGCGTTTCAGGTGGCGGCGTCCAAAATTGCCGGTGTTTGACGGATTTGCAGGAGGAGCAAACAGGAGGGAAGTATTTGTTTTGCGAGGAGGAAGCAAATGAGGAGATTATTTGTGACAACAATCCTTCAGACATGACGTGTCCATACACTCGCTTGTGGAAAAGCAAACTCCATTTTTTTTTTTGGCGTCTAGAAATAGGTACCTTGGACATTTGAACCGATACTGGTACCTGGAAGGGATACTGGCAGGCCCGGCCCTAACCAATCTGGCGCCCTAGGCAAGATTTTAGGTGGCGCCCCCCCACATCGGCAGTGAAGTGTATATACTCACAAGAAACCGAATAGCTTTGTCTTTGACCTTTTTTTTTTTACTTACAACTATACCTAATATATAAAGGGGTGGAAAAGTGACTATTACCTGCAGGGCAAACATTAGCTAACCAGAAGGCAATAACAATGTAAACAAAAAACACCTGCTTAAAAGATCTAATACAAATGTCCCTGAGGAATGTAAGGTGGGAGTACTGTAATTACCTAACGTTACATTATTATTTTCCATAACAATTTAGCCCCCTCCACAATATTAACCCGACGTTAAAACACAATTAGCTATTTATTGATTAGCAATTGCCGAATCATGTAACATTAGCTTAATGCTAAAAAGCCAGGTTACTATCACATTCTGTAACAGACAAATAATTTCATGTAGGCTAACATTACCTACCTGCTACCTCTGTCTTTTCTCGTTTCTACTCCTCTTCTTTTCTCTTTTTTCTTCCCTGGGCACCTGACAGTTTTGGCCGTTTTGACATCTTGTGTTGATTTTTTGATGTGGTGAAGTCCAAAAAGAGTCATGATACGGGAAGGGAGGGGGCGCACCGTGCGGGGGGGGGGGGGGAGGGGGGGGGAGGGGGGGGGGGGGCGTAATGTTGTAACAAATAATATTTCTATTAAATAGGCTTTACTTTGCATTTTAATTAACGTGGGATTATTTTTTGTATTTAGAAATAGTACCAACTTTTTTTTCTTTTTTTTCTCCAACATTTGTGGCACTGGCGTGGCGCCCCCTAATGGACGGCGCCCTTAGCATTTGCCTATACGGCCTATGCCATGGGCCGGCCCTTGATACTGGTACCATTTTCTGATACTGATTATGATTACTTTGCCGTTGTCCAGTTGTAGGGTTGTCCTGATACCAATCTTTAGGTACCGGTACTGGTACCAAAAATGTATTTTTGATACTTTTTGATACTTTTCTAAATAAAGGGGACCACAAAAAATGTCATTGTTGTCTTAATTTTGACAAAATAATCCTAAAAATATGTTTATTATTGCAATTTAGTCCTTAAATAAAATAGTGAACATACTAGACAACTTGTCTTTTAGTAGTAAGTAAACAAACAAAGACTCCTAATTAGTCTATGCAGTAACATATTGTGTCATTTATATACCTATTATTTTGTACACATTATGAGGGACAAACAGTAAAAAATTGATTATTCATCTACTTGTTCATTTACTGTTAATATCTGCTTATTTTCTGTTTTAACATGTTCTATCTACACTTCTGTTCAAATGTAATAATCACTTATTCTTCTCTTCTTTGATACTTGACATTAGTTTTGGATGATACCACACATTTAGGTATGGATCATGTCGATACCAAGTAGTTACAGGATCATACATTGGTCATATTCAAAGTCCTCATGTGTCCAGGGACGTATTTACTGACTTTATAAACATAATATGAATTAAAAAAAAACAAAAAAAGGTTTTGTGACGATAAAAAATATCGATGTAATCATAGTAGTATCGACTAGATACGCTCTTGTACTTGGTATCATTACAGTGGATGTCAGATATAGATCCACCCATGGCATTTGTTCACATTGTGGCGGCGGTGAGCTATTGTATCCTCCTACAGTGTGTAGTGAAGCATGTTTAGCTATTCCTCGTCCTCCAGTGATAATGCTACTTGGAAGAAACTTACTTTATTTGTCGCCATGGAGGCCAGGATTAGTGATTTGGAAGTACCTAGAACACTGTAGACTGTGACGCGCCGTCATGCCTGTTCAAAAAAAAAAAAGGGGAGGCGGGTGGTTCTTTTTAGAGGTGGTATAGTACCGAATATGATTCATTAGTATACCGGTACTAAACTAGTACCGTACAACCCTATCTAGTTGTTACATCTTGGTTTATTTGAATCACATTTCTGAGTCTCATATGCAAGTATTTGCATGCAAGATGGCAGCAGTCGTCTTTTCCTTTTAAGTTAAAGGTGCCAGTCGAGTTTAATGTTGCGCCCTACGAAGTGTTTATACTGTAAGTATTGCACTTATCACTCACCAGCTGTTTGATTGTGACGTGCATCACAGTCTTAGTTTGAGGCGTTGAACTCGCCAGGAAAATCACTCATGCTAATCGATGGCATATATATATATATATATATATATGGCGAGGCCAGTGTAAATTAGCATCCAGCTAGCGCCATTTGAAAAAGTGGAGTCTTACTTTACACTGGAGCTTGTTCTATCAGGCATGCTTGCTTTGTTGGCATTGAAAATTGTACAAATGGTACCATTACCCAGAGGCAGTTTGGCAGAGTACGCTTTCAGCGCCGCTTGAGTGATTGTTTCTTCGTCAAGTGTTTGAGCCGGTGGTCATGTTGTCACTAGCAGGTTTTTTTTTTTGGCGTTTTACTTTTGTAGCTGTATGTAAAAAAAAAGCTCTGTGCTCTTGTATGTACTCCTTTGTGTTCTTGCATGTTTCTCTCTCGTCTTCATGTGCCTTTTGAGCTGAGATAGGCTCCAGCACCCCCCACGACCTCGTAAGGGACAAGCGGTAGAAAATGGATTTGACTTTTGTGCTGCTTATAATACTTTTTTTTTTAATGGATTTTTTTAATCTGCACTGCCACCACATCATTTCCCCCATTGTGGTATAAATAAGTCTATTGTTGTGTACAGGGAGAGTAGACGGCACAGACAATAAGGGCGTAGTATAGTACTATGTTTTATTATATATATATTTACAGTATGTATATAATAACAAATCATAATATAACTAAGGAAGAGAAACACAGAGAGCGAATTTGCATATGGCGGTGTTAGTCGGCTTACTGTACGCGAACAGAAGACTACGTTCTGTCCCGGAACGCAGGTCTGCACTGGCTTAAAAAGCCCAGGAAGATCATCAACAACAGGTGCGCTGAGTGCTGATTGATTGCAGCTGCTTGCTGCTGCCGGAGTGACGGGGCTCATTGATGCCATCCCTGGTGACATCCCAATGCAGGGGTGTCAAACTCATTTTTAGTGAGGGCCCCATTCTAGTCAGGGCTGCCCTCAGGTGAGCCGCTTGTAACAGGTACTATTTATAATAGCCCGGTTTGCATAGGCAATTGTATTTATTATCATGTACCAACAGTTTGATGGATAATTGCTGTGAAAGTGTAAGTCACGGTGACAAGCACATAGAATAGAATAGAATATATCTTTATTGTCATTGTACAACGAAATTGCAAGCAAACTACTTTAGTGAAAATTCCTGATAACACAAAAAACATAAGAACGTGGTACTCAGATAAATAGATACAAATACATAAAATAGCAAGCACACAGCTCACATGCACAGTCATTCTTTTTTATTGTATGTTTATGTATTTATTTTTGATAAACCCCCCCCAAAAAATTCTCTGAGTATTTTTTTGCATGATAGATAGTAATAATAAAGTTTACAAAAAAATTCCCATTTAAATCGCAATTCTTATTTATTCCGATTCTAAATAGATTCTAAATTTTCAAGAATAGATTTTTTTTTGACCAAATATTATTTTTTTTAAAGAATCCTTTTTTTTTAGATTAATACATATTATTGCTATCTTTGTTATTATTGATACTGTTGTTTTGCAAATTTTACTACTTCCTTTTTTTAGTATGATATTTTGATGTTTTCTCAAAAACTTTGTACATTTCTACCCCGAGTATTTTAAAGCTCGGATTGGGTTTGGAGTTTGGTTTGCTCTATTTTCTTTAACTACATCAACATTCTGGGATTTTTGTACATAAAAAAAAATTAAAATTTTTTTTTTTTTAAAGACGTTTTTAGGCCAACACTGTGCGTATGAATCATATGTCAGCAGCCAAGAGGAGCTTTTGTTTTGAAAAGGTTTGAGTAAAATCCAATCGAATCCCCGCCCCATTCTCATGAGGTGCCTAAAGACTCCCACCTCTAATATGCAGTAGTTTTTTTCTGTCAAAATTAAAAGAACAAATACCAGAAAGTACTTTAATAAAGCACATTATTTCCAGCATTTGTGGGGCCACATAAAATGAAGTGGCGGGCCACATCTGGCCCCCGGTTTATTTATTTTATTTTATTTTATTTGATGAGTTTATTTCAAAGGGGACATTGCAATTGCATAAAACACATGACTACACATGGTTTAAAAAACTCCAGAATTAGCCATAAGGCTAGTTTTCATCTGTCATCCCCTTGGCCATGATGTAAAAAAAAAAAAAAGGCAGTAAAATTACAATTTAAAAGAAAAAAACAAGAGAGAGGAAAAAGAAAAAAGCACACAATATGATAAAAAATTAAATACAACATAACATTTATCTTAGCATCAAAACAGGCTCATTTTTTAGTGCTGGCAACTCTAGGCGTTGATAAGCCACATTTAATTTTTTCTGTGAAGGCCTTGTAAGTTGTGAGCAGTTGAACCTCCTCAGGTACTGACTTCCACACATTTGTACTCCTTACTGAGCAGGCCCACTTACTGAAAGTGCAGAGGAATATAACAGTCACCTCTGACAGAGCCTGGAGTGTTTCTTTGGCTGATGAACTCTGCCCAGAGGACCTGGAGCCAATCATGCAATACTTTATAGGCCACTTTGAAGTCTACAAATGTGTGAAGACTGTCCCATTATCCATAACTTGAATTGTTTGTTTGTACAAGATTTCCAATGGTTTCCAATGGCCTTAAGTTTGACACCTGCGTCCTGACGGTTAAGACATTTTACCTGTCATTTGAGCAGGTGCATGCCACAGCACCAGGGGGCGCTGTAACTGCTCGTTATATCAGCATATTAGCCAATTAGAAGCCTGAAGAAAGCCAATTAAAGCACAACAGTCCTGAGGCGAGACCGGATGAGGTCCGATACTTTAATGAGGGGGGATATGTTGAGGCAGGACCAGACTACTCCTGCATCAAACTCCACCATGCATCCTCCTTTTCTTCCCTGACCCAGATAGTGTTGCGTTTGGACCAGTTGTTCCTCCCAGGGAATTCAAGTCGCTGTTCGCTCCCAAGCTCTTTACGACACTTAAAGCTGAGTAGAAAAACCACCAGAGACAGAATAGGTATTTTGTAATATATTTGCAAAGCTTTGTAAATACATTGAGACCAGTCCAGCATAGAACATTCAATCGCGCCGCCAAGATGGTCTGCCCCCCTCCCATGAAAAACCCTCTCACCTATCAAGTCTCTCTCCCTCCCACCCTCGCAGTCATGTCCCTCCAGCCAAAACACATGCCCATTGTCCTCCGCACCTGGACATAAGGCTAGATAAGAGAAAGGAGTATCTCTCTTTCTTACATTCCTCACTCAAGGTTTAGCACACAGTATTTGCAGACAACCAAAACACTAGCTGTTTTGTAATATGATTATGAAATAAAAAGAAGTAACACTTAAATACGGATATATGTAAATATCTGCCTCCGACAATAGTCTTCCAGGAGAAGCCTAGCTCATTATAGGACTAGAGTGCCAACCACCCCCCCACCCCCACTCGCTCAGAACCTGCACGGGATCCCAAGTGGACCAAAAAAAACATATTTTTTTAAAAACATTTTTTTTATTTTTTTTTATTTTTTAATAAAACTTTATTTATACATTTCAACATTTACAAACAGTTGATAAATAATAATCAAAGTAAGTACAAAAACAGTACAAAACAGCGCCAGGGGGTTGTAAATTCAAAGTAACTAAAATAGAATGCAAAATATATATATATATATATATTAGGGCTGCAACAAATAATCGATTAAATTGATTAAAATCGATTATAAAAATAGTTGGCGATTAATTTAGTCATCGATCCGTTGGATCTATGCTATGCGCATGCGCAGAGGCTACTTTTTTTTCTTTCTTTTTTTTTCTTCTTTTTTATAAACCTTTATTTATAAACTGCAACATGTACAAACAGCTGAGAAACAATAATCAAAATAAGTATGGTGCAAGTATGCTGGTTTTTTTTTCCAATAAAATACTGGAAAGGATAGAAATGTAGTTTGTCTCTTTTATCTGATTATTAATCAATTAATCAAAGTAATAATCGACAGATTAATCGATTATCAAATTAGTTGTTAGTTGCAGCCCTAATATATATATATATATATATATATATATATATATATATATATATATATATATATATATATATATATATATATATATATATATATATATTAGGGCTGCAACAACTAATCGATTAAATCGATTATAAAAATAGTTGGCGATTAATTTAGTCATCTATGCTATGCGCAGAGGCAATTATTTGTATTTAAAAAAAAAATGTATTTCTATTTTTATTTCTATTTTTATTTTTTATTTTTATAAACCTTCATTTATAAACTGCAACATGTACAAACAGCTGAGAAACAATCAAAATAAGTGTGGTGCCAGTATGCTGTTTTTTTTTCAATAAAATACTGGAAAGGATAGAAATGTAGATTGTCTCTTTTATCCGATTATTAATGGATTAATCGAAGCAATAATCGACAGATTAATCGATTATCAAATTAATCATTAGTTGCAGCCCTAATATATATATATATATATATATATATATATATATATATATATATATATATATATATATATATATATATATAAAACAAACAAAGTGCAATTTCAGTAAATAACATACATTTGGAACACAGCATCATCGTTTTCACAGCTTTTTGGTTGTTAGAGGTAGAGAGTGTTTTAACGTAAAGTTCTAATTATTTTTTAAAGGCACAAAAAACAGGACAAAAAAACATGTTGGCAATCCAACGACTTGTCCAGGGTGTACCCCGCCTTCCGCCCGAATGCAGTTGAGCCCCCCCCCCCAAAAAAGAGACAAATGGATGGATGGATGTTGGCAATCTTTGATGGGGAAGATGTGTTAATAGAGGGGCGGGGCCTGTGATGATGGTAGGCGGATCTTATGTGAGACTAAGACACGCCCCCCACTGAGGAGAGGACTTCCGCCCGGACCGGAGGAGCGTCGTCCTCGCGGAGGAAGACTAACGAGGAGGAGTTGCGAGGAGGGAGAAGAGAGAAGAGAGGAGAATGTGAAAGTGTTTCTTTCCCCCGCGGAGAAAGCGAGTGTGTCGGGTGGTGCTCTCCTCCTTGGTGGACCACCTTGCACCTGTCCTCGGTGCGCCATGACTTCCTCTTACAGTGTGGACTTCCTGCCCGACATGATGGCGGACAGCCGCCTGCTGCTTCCCGCCCACGCAATGTGAGTTTGATTTTCTTTCATTTCTCTTCTTCTTTTTGTTTTTTTCATCCTTGCGTTTTTTTTTGTTTTTTTTTTAATTATCTTCACGTGCGCGACGCCCCCAGCGCGCAACACAATATCGCCGCGCACGCGCCGTCATCGCGGTGACGATGATCGTTTTTTTTTTTACTGTTTGAATGCACAGCAGAAGGAAAACTGCGTGGTCGCGGTTCCGGCGGAGTGTGTGTGTGTGTGTGTGTGTGTGTGTCGGGTGTGTTCTGGACCGTGGTGCCGGTCCACTGTCACGTGGTACACTTGTTTCACACTTTGACGTGCGTGTCTGCCACGTGATGTTCGGCTGAGGTCTGGGTTCTGGAATGTGCCATAGAATAAAGGCGAAGAGTGCAGGGCTTCTTACACACACACACACACACACATTATTGTATTTGTTACATTCTTGAGACATTCGAAAAATGCCATATTACTAAGGCTGCAGCTAACGATTATTTTTCTATCGATTAATCTATAGATTATTTTTTCGATTAATCGGTTAATCTATAGATTATTTTTTTCGATTAATCTATAGATTATTTTTCCTTTTACCGATTTTTTTTTAAATTTAAAATGAAGATGGAAAAATAAATGTAGGCCAGTTTTTTCAAAAGGCATGGCTTTTATTTACAAAAAAAAAAGTATGGCCACTCAGTCAACATTGACAACAACATGTCAAAATATTCTGTAACAATGTAAACATTTAACAAAATTAAAAGTAGCTTATTTGCTTTTAATGTGCAAATATAAAAGTAAACATCCAGTGCAAATCTTAATATTCTGCAATAGTATAAGCATTTCAAAAGTAAAAGTATTGCTTATTTTGCTTTAAAATGTGCAAAAATAAAGATAAACATCCAATTCAAAAAAGTGCAAAACGGAAATATTCTGTAACAACAGTGTAAACATTTCAACAAAAGTAAAAGTATTGCTTATTTGCTAAAATGTGCAAAAATAAAGATAAACATCCAATACAAAAAAGTGCAAAACGAAATATTCTGTAACAACAGCGTAAACATTTCAACAAAAGTAAAACTTTTGCTTATTTTGCTTAATAACACAACAATGATAGTATGATTAAAGTGAAAGTTAATTGTTCGTTTGTACATAGTATACGTAATTGTTAATGTTGTAAAAGGTATTTGCACAACTAATTAACGTTAGCTTTAAAGAGGAGCGCGTCTTTGTAAACACTGAACAGGCACGCCAAACGCTCCTCTCAGAGCGAAACGGTGCTTTAGTTTATGAATTTACAACGCAGATACAAATGACACATTCATGTTTTTGTGTAATGATGACAACGTATACTCACGCGGACGATTGACTAGTTGATGGTGATGGCAAGAACGCTGCCGTTGTGCTGCTATGATAGGCCATTTCCGCTCGACACAGTGTGCATACAACAACATTATTAGCAGAGGTGGGTAGAGTAGCCAGAAATTGTACTCAAGTAAGAGTACTGTTACTTTAGAGATTTATTACTCAAGTAAAAGTAAGGAGTAGTCACCCAAATATTTACTTGAGTAAAAGTAAAAAGTATGTTGTGAAAAAACTACTCAAGTACTGAGTAACATACACACACATATCATATATATATATATATATATATATATATATATATATATATATATATACACACACACACACACACACACACACACACACACACACACACACACACACATATATATATATATATATATATATATATATATATATATATATATACATACATTGATATATACAGTATATAATTTATATTTATTTATTTTGCCGTTTTTGTTTACATGTTAAAGGTGTTTTAATAATTATACATGCATGTTTAACATATAGATTCCTTTATTTCATGAAGACAAGAATATAAGTTGGTGTATTACCTGATTCTGATGACTTGCATTGATTGTAATCAGACAGTAGTGCTGGTAACGTCCACTTTTTCAAATGGAGGAGAAAAAAAGTTCCTCCTTTCTGTCTAATACCACATGAAAGTGGTTGTTATTTGGCATCTTATTTGTCCAGCTTCCATATTCGTTTTTATACACTTTACAAGAAATACATTGGCGGCAAACTCCGTAGCTTGCTAGCTTGTTTGCGCTGGCTTTCGGAGACTCTTATTTTGAAAGCGCAGGCGCGATGGAGCGGGACTTTTATTGTGAAGACAGGAACTGTGCAGTCAGTCTTTACGGTTGAAATAAAAAAAGGGTCTTTTTTCCTTCACACTTTTGATTGATTGATTGGAACTTTTATTAGTAGATTGCACAGTACAGTGCATATTCCGTACAATTGACCACTAAATGGTAACACCCGAAGTTAGCTCGGAGCCAGTCAGGTCATGTGACCCCTGGCTCTGTTTGATTGGTCCAACGTCACCAGTGACTGCATCTGATTGGTGGAACGAAGTGAAACGTCACCAGTAAGGCAGGCACTATGAAGGTCTGTCTGACAGACCAAAACAAACAAAGCGTGCATTAACAGATCGATAAAAATTAGTAGCGAGTAGCGAGCTGAATGTAGATAAAAGTA
Organism: Nerophis lumbriciformis; assembly: GCF_033978685.3. Taxonomy (NCBI): domain Eukaryota; kingdom Metazoa; phylum Chordata; class Actinopteri; order Syngnathiformes; family Syngnathidae; genus Nerophis; species Nerophis lumbriciformis. Next base: position 8,960,760 of record NC_084552.2, on the reverse strand, counting down.
GCGGAGTGAAAGTAGCGTTTCTTCTTAGGCCGTTTATTGAATACTCCCACACTTTTGACGACTTTTGGCGTGCTTTTTTCCCCTCGCTCGCACCGCTCGCATCGTCTGCTTTGCGCTCCGCCATGACGGTAGTGTGACGTAAATATGCGACGCGTCGACGAACAAAAACGTCCTCGACGTATTTACGTAACCGATGACGTGGACTACGTCGACGCGTCGTTTCAGCCCTACATATTACAGTATGTTTATAGATCAGCGTTTTTCAACCACTGTGCCGCGGCGTGAGATACAGTCTTGTGTGCCGTGGGAGATTATCTAATTTCACCTTTTGGGTTAAAAATATTTTTTGCAACGCAGTAATTATAGTCTGCAAATGATGTGTTGTTGTTGAGTGTCGGTGCTGTCTAGAGCTCGGCAGAGTAACCGTGCAATACTCTTCCATATCAGTAGGTAGCAGCAGGTAGCTAATTGCTTTGTAGATGTCGGAAACAGCGGGAGGCAGTGTGCAGGTAAAAAGGTGTCTAATGCTTTAATCAAAAATAAACAAACGCTGAGTGCCCCTAAGAAAAGGCAGTGAAACTTAGGGAAGGCTATGCAGAACGAGTCTGGCTGCAAAGTAAACAAAAACAGAATGCTGGACAACAGCAAAGACTTACTGTGGAGCAAAGACAATGTACATCCGAACATGACATGACAATCAACAATGTCCCCACAAAGAAGGATAAAAACAACTGAAATATTCTTGATTGCTAAAACAAAGTAGATGCGGGAAATATCGCTCAAAAGAAGACATGAAACTGCTGCAGGAAAATACCAAAAAAAGAGAAAAAGCCACCAAAATAGGAGCGTAAGACAAGAAGTAAAACACTACACACAGGAAAACAGCCAAAAAGTCCAATTAAGTCAGGGTGTGATGTGACAGGTGGTGACAGTACACCTACTTTGAGACAAGAGCTATAGTGATGCATGCTTGGTTATGCTTTAAAGTCATATCCAACAATTGCGACAACGACTTTTTGCTGTCAACTGAGTTTTGTTTTTTTATGATTTCTGCTGGTGGTGTGCCTCCGCATTATTTCAACTTGGCTCAAAAAAGGTTGAGAAACACTGCACTAGATACATATTTATTTTTTAATTAATTTTGGCCAAAGGGGTGCGCATTTCAATTTCTTACACACACTTGTTATTTCATATGTTGACCAGAGGGGGAGCACTTTTAAAAGCGACACAGTCAATTTGAAAAAGGCTTCCCTCTTTAGGACCAGCCTTTCTAGATGTATAAAGAAGTGTATTTACAACATTAATAATATATACATACTATGCAAATATAAAAAAGCTTGTTGTGAAAAATGAGTTGGAATGTCACAAGAAAAAGGTCACAGTTTCACAAGAAAAACTTAGAATTTTGGCAGTGTTATAATAAAAGTCGTAAATTTACTCAACGCAAATCAACATTTTACAAGAAAAACTGAAGATTTGTGCAACATTATGATAAAAGTTGGAATTTTACTCAATAACAGTCACAATTTTACAAGGAAAAGCTTATATTTTTGGCAATTTTATGAAAAGAGTCGTCATTTTACCCGACAAAAGTCACAATTTTATAAGAAAACTTTAAAATGTTGCCAATATTATAATAATAATCGAAATTTTACTTGGCGAAATTATGACAAAAGTCAGAATTTTACTCAAAAAATTGTCACTGTTTTACAAGAACAACAACAAATTTGGCAATATTGTGATAAAGGTCACAATTTTGTATGACAAATGTCGCCATTTTGCATTAAAAAGTAATAATTTAACATAAAAAGTAATAATTTTTCCGAGAAAATGTTGCAATATTACAGAAACAGAAAATTGATCCGAATTTTATAAGAAAAAAGTCGACTTATTGTGAGAAAAAGACTGCTTTTAGTTAATTTTTTATTTATTTTTATTTTTCGTTTGTAATTGTTTTTTAATCTTCATTATGTACTTCAGGTTATTACAGTATGTCTCTATATACATATTTATTTATTTATTTTTATTAATTTTGGCCAAAGGGGCGCATTTCAATTTCTTGCACACACTTGTTATTTCATATGTTGACCAGAGGGGGAGCACTTTTAAAAGCGACACACAGTCAATTTTTGAAAAATGCCTCCCTCTTTAGGACCAGCCTTTCTAGATATATAAAGAAGTGTATTTACAACATTAATAATATATACAAACTATGCAAATATAAAAAAGCTTGTTCTGAAAAATGAGTTGGAATGTCACAAGAAAAATGTCACAATTTCACAAGAAAAACTTAGAATTTTGGCAGTGTTATAATAAAAGTCGTAAATTTACTCAACGCAAATCAACATTTTACAAGAAAAACTGAAGATTTGTGCAACATTATGATAAAAGTTGGAATTTTACTCAATAACAGTCACAATTTTACAAGGAAAAGCTTATATTTTTGGCAATTTTATGAAAAGAGTCGTCATTTTACCCGACAAAAGTCACAATTTTATAAGAAAACTTTAAAATGTTGCCAATATTATAATAATAATCGAAATTTTACTTGGCGAAATTATGACAAAAGTCAGAATTTTACTCAAAAAATTGTCACTGTTTTACAAGAACAACAACAAATTTGGCAATATTGTGATTAAGGTCACAATTTTGTATGACAAATGTCGCCATTTTGCATTAAAAAGTAATAATTTAACATAAAAAGTAATAATTTTTCCGAGAAAATGTTGCAATATTACAGAAACAGAAAATTGATCCGAATTTTATAAGAAAAAAGTCGACTTATTGTGAGAAAAAGACTACTTTTAGTTAATTTTTTATTTATTTTTATTTTTCGTTTGTAATTGTTTTTTAATCTTCATTATGTACTTCAGGTTATTACAGTATGTCTCTATATACATATTTATTTATTTATTTTTATTAATTTTGGCCAAAGGGGCGCATTTCAATTTCTTGCACACACTTGTTATTTCATATGTTGACCAGAGGGGGAGCACTTTTAAAAGCGACACAGTCAATTTTTGAAAAATGCCTCCCTCTTAGGACCAGCCTTTCTAGATATATAAAGAAGTGTATTTACAACATTAATAATATATACAAACTATGCAAATATAAAAAAGCTTGTTGTGAAAAATGAGTTGGAATGTCACAAGAAAAATGTCACAATTTCACAAAAAAAACTTAGAATTTTGGCAGTGTTATAATAAAAGTCGTAAATTTACTCAACGCAAATCAACATTTTACAAGAAAAACTGAAGATTTGTGCAACATTATGATAAAAGTTGGAATTTTACTCAATAACAGTCACAATTTTACAAGGAAAGGCTTACATTTTTGGCAATTTTATGAAAGAGTCGTAATTTTACCCGACAAAAGTCATAATTTTATAAGAAAACTTGAAAATGTTGCCAATATTATAATAATAATTGGAATTTTACTTGGCAAAATTATAGTAAGTCAGAATTTTACTCAAAAAATTGTCACTGTTTTACAAGAACAACCAAAAATTTGGCAATATTGTGATATAGGTCAGAATTGTATACGACAAATGTCGCCATTTTGCATTAAAAAGTAATAATTTAACATAAAAAGTAATAATTTTTCCGAGAAAATGTTGCAATATTACAGAAACAGAAAATTGATCCGAATTTTATAAGAAAAAAGTCGACTTATTGTGAGAAAAAGACTGCTTTTAGTTAATTTTTTATTTATTTGTATTTTTGTTTGTAATTGGTTTTTAATCTGCATTATTTACTTCAAGTTATTACAGTATGTCTCTATATACATATTTATTTATTTATTTTTATTAATTTTGGCCAAAGGGGCGCATTTCAATTTCTTGCACACACTTGTTATTTCATATGTTGACCAGAGGGGGAGCACTTTTAAAAGCAACACACAGTAAATTTTTGAAAAATGCCTGACTCAATAGGACCAGCCTTTCTAGATATATAAAGAAGTGTATTTACAACATTAATAATATATACAAACTATGCAAATATAAAAAAGCTTGTTGTGAAAAATGAGTTGGAATTTCACAAGAAAAAAGTCACAATTTCACAAGAAAAACTTAGAATTTTGGCAGTGTTATAATAAAAGTCGTAAATTTACTCAACGCAAGTCAACATTTTACAAGAAAATCTGAACATTTGTGCAATATTATGATAAAAGTTGGAATTTTACTCAAAAACTGTCGCAATTTTACAAGGAAAAGCTTATATTTTTGGCAATTTTATGAAAAGAGTCGTAATTTTACCCGACAGAAGTCACAATTTTAAAGGAAACTTTAAAATGTTGCCAATATTATAATAATAATCGGAATTTTACTTGGCAAAATTATAGTAAGTCAGAATTTTACTCAAAAAATTGTCACTGTTTTACAAGAACAACAACAAATTTGGCAATATTGTGATAAAGGTCACAATTTTGTATGACAAATGTCGCCATTTTGCATTAAAAAGTAATCATTTAACATAAAAAGTAATAATTTTTCCGAGAAAATGTTGCAATATTACAGAAACAGAAAATTGATCCGAATTTTATAAGAAAAAAGTCGACTTATTGTGAGAAAAAGACTGCTTTTAGTTAATTTTTTATTTATTTTTATTTTTCGTTTGTAATTGTTTTTTAATCTTCATTATGTACTTCAGGTTATTACAGTATGTCTCTATATACATATTTATTTATTTATTTTTATTAATTTTGGCCAAAGGGGCGCATTTCAATTTCTTGCACACACTTGTTATTTCATATGTTGACCAGAGGGGGAGCACTTTTAAAAGCGACACACAGTCAATTTTTGAAAAATGCCTCCCTCTTTAGGACCAGCCTTTCTAGATATATAAAGAAGTGTATTTACAACATTAATAATATATACAAACTATGCAAATAAAAAAGCTTGTTGTGAAAAATGAGTTGGAATGTCACAAGAAAAATGTCACAATTTCACAAGAAAAACTTAGAATTTTGGCAGTGTTATAATAAAAGTCGTAAATTTACTCAACGCAAATCAACATTTTACAAGAAAAACTGAAGATTTGTGCAACATTATGATAAAAGTTGGAATTTTACTCAATAACAGTCACAATTTTACAAGGAAAGGCTTACATTTTTGGCAATTTTATGAAAGAGTCGTAATTTTACCCGACAAAAGTCATAATTTTATAAGAAAACTTGAAAATGTTGCCAATATTATAATAATAATTGGAATTTTACTTGGCAAAATTATAGTAAGTCAGAATTTTACTCAAAAAATTGTCACTGTTTTACAAGAACAACCAAAAATCTGGCAATATTGTGATATAGGTCAGAATTGTATACGACAAATGTCGCCATTTTGCATTAAAAAGTAATAATTTAACATAAAAAGTAATAATTTTTCCGAGAAAATGTTGCAATATTACAGAAACAGAAAATTGATCCGAATTTTATAAGAAAAAAGTCGACTTATTGTGAGAAAAAGACTGCTTTTAGTTAATTTTTTATTTATTTGTATTTTTGTTTGTAATTGGTTTTTAATCTGCATTATTTACTTCAAGTTATTACAGTATGTCTCTATATACATATTTATTTATTTATTTTTATTAATTTTGGCCAAAGGGGCGCATTTCAATTTCTTGCACACACTTGTTATTTCATATGTTGACCAGAGGGGGAGCACTTTTAAAAGCAACACACAGTAAATTTTTGAAAAATGCCTGACTCAATAGGACCAGCCTTTCTAGATATATAAAGAAGTGTATTTACAGCATTAATAATATATACAAACTATGCAAATATAAAAAAGCTTGTTGTGAAAAATGAGTTGGAATTTCACAAGAAAAAGGTCACAATTTCACAAGAAAAACTTAGAATTTTGGCAGTGTTCTAATAAAAGTCGTAAATTTACTCAACGCAAGTCAACATTTTACAAGAAAATCTGAACATTTGTGCAATATTATGATAAAAGTTGGAGTTTTACTCAAAAACTGTCGCAATTTTACAAGGAAAAGCTTATATTTTTGGCAATTTTATGAAAAGAGTCGTAATTTTACCCCACAGAAGTCACAATTTTAAAGGAAACTTTAAAATGTTGCCAATATTATAATAATAATCGGAATTTTACTTGGCAAAATTATAGTAAGTCAGAATTTTACTCAAAAAATTGTCACTGTTTTACAAGAACAACAACACATTTGGCAATATTGTGATAAAGGTCACAATTTTGTATGACAAATGTCGCCATTTTGCATTAAAAAGTAATAATTTAACATAAATAAGTAATAATTTTTCCGAGAAAATGTTGCAATATTACAGAAACAGAAAATGTATCCGAATTTTATAAGAAAAAAGTCGACTTATTGTGAGAAAGACTTCTTTTAGTTCATTTTTTATTTATTTTTATTTTTTGTTTGTTAATGGTTTTTATCTTCATTATTTACTTAAAGTTATTAAAGTATGTCTCTATATACATATTTATCTTTTTATTTTTATTAATTTTAGCCAAAAAGGGGCGCATTTCAATTTCTTACACACACTTGTTATTTCATATGTTGACCAGAGGGGGAGCACTTTTAAAAGCGACACAGTCAATTTGAGACTTTTTGGGACCACCCTCATTTTGATAGATGTCACCACAAATGAGACATTGTCTCTTAGATGCAATGTTATTGATTTATGTCATCACTTGTTCACACCTCCTCATATGGAAGATACGTTTCCTTCTTCGTGTCTCAAGAAGGGTAGAAATACAAGAACACACACACACACACACACACACACACACAGTGCATGTCCCACTTCCGTCTCCTCGGCTCACACTCAACTCTTCTCATGCTTGTTTAGTTTCGTGCTGCCTTCACGTGCCGTGGTCCACTCGTGTCCGCACACACACCCACGCAAACAACTGATACGTGGGAAGTGCAACAAAATGTTCTAGAAGGCAACAAAAACATGCTAACACCTTCTCACACATCAATATTTAATCGATATATCGTGTACCGTTATTCTAGCACAAATATCAAACTCAAGGCCCGGGGGCCAGATGTGGCCCGCCACTTCATTTTATTTTGCCCTGGAAAGCCTGGAAATAATATGTATCAATAAAGTACTGTTACTTTTATTACTAAATGTGTTCCTCGCTATCTATTTTGGAAGAAAAAAAACATATACTCCATGTAATCGCAAATTATGCCAACTTAAATATTGTCTAATTATGCTAAAATATATTATCAAACCATTTTTTTAATAGAAATAAATACTAATAATAATGATTTCAAAGCAAGTTATCCACCAAATGGTGCAATGTAAAAGCAGCAATACCGTATTTTTCGGAGTATAAGTTGCTCCGGCCGAAAATGCATAATAAAGAAGGAAAAAAACATATTTAAGTCGCACTGGAGTATAAGTCGCATTTTTGGGGGAAATTTATTTAACAAAAGCCAACAGCAAGAATAGACATTTGAAAGGCAATTTAAAATAAATGAAGAATAGTGAACAACAGGCTGAATAAGTGTACGTTATATGAGGCATAAATAACCAACTGGTATGTTAACGTAACATATTATGGTAAGAGTCATTCAAATAACTATAACATATAGAACATGCTATACGTTTACCAAACAATCTGTCACTCCTAATTGCTAAATCCCATGAAATCTTATACGTCTAGTCTCTTACGTCAATGAGATCAATAATATTATTTGATATTTTACGCTAATGTATTAATAATTACACACATAAGTCGCTCCTGAGTATAAGTCGCACCCCCGGCCAAACTATGAAAAAAACTGCGACTTATAGTCCGAAAAATACGGTAGATTTCATGGTCAAATTGTGAAATTTACTGTGGTTTTTACCGCATTTTTCTCTAAATGAAAAAAACATTACTTTTTTTACTTTAATAAACTGTGGTGCCGTTTTGGCATTTACGGGAATACACCCAAAAATCTACACTTGTTCATTTATGGTAAAAACAAATTAGCAGTTCGGGTGCCCAAATTTTACTGTAAAATTGCAGTTTTTTCTTTATTTACAGTAAAAAAAACAATGTAAATTTTACGGTAAAATTCTGGCAACTGAGCTGACTTTTTTTTAAACTTTTTTTCCATGTACAGTAATATACACTACATTTTGAGGTTAAAATTATTGCAACTTACCATCATTTTTTACATTTGAGTTAAAAAAAAAAAAAAATCTACTAACAAATGCAAGAAAAAATGGTGTAATAATAGTATCCCCTGTTAGAAGCGGTCCTCTGGGGCCAAACATAACTGCCATGTGGCCCTCAGTGAAAACCACTTTGACACCTCTGCGCTAGCATGTTGTGGTGGTCAGCTTATAATCAATGAATTTGTTTCGAATTACATTATTTTGCTTTGATTTATCGTTTAATATAATATAAATGGATCAAATTCAGCCCACATGGAGTGCCTAGAACTTTAAATTGGCCGACATAGTTTCTGCCACAATAGATGTCCGGTTCAAACGCTGATGACATCTATTAAACAGACAAGAAGCAAGGAATCATGCAGAGACATTGTTCAATTTAGCTCAATGAGGAGAGACGTTTTGGGCTGTAGTCTTAGTTAGAGATCCAACCTACGCTCTAAGGTCCAGTCCCACGCGCTCCTCTATTAATTTGGGAGGTCCCTGGTTACATCACTGAGGCGGGGGTTAATTTCAGCAGCCCCAGTTAGACAAAATATATGATTATTCAGAAAGTCCAATTGTGCTGACACTCGTGATATCGCCCTGTCTCTGCTTTGTCTGCGTCACGGTACTCGATGTTCTGGACACAAACACTGATACGAGACGACTCGTAATCTTGGATTTGCAAGTTGTCCCTTTGCACTGATAGAAAAGTACAACTTCAGCACAATTGATAATAACTAGGGGTGTAACAGTGCACAAAAATGTTGGTTCGGTACGTACCTCGGTTTAGAGGTCACAGTTCGGTTCATTTTCGGTACAGTAAGAAAACAACAAAATAAACAATTTTTGGTTATTTATTTATCAAATTTGCAAAATCTTCCACCAAAATGTTTTTCTTAGTGTAATATTTGATGTGAAGTAATGGGAACTGTTGCGTTTTGGACCAGTTGTTCCTCCCAGGGAATTCAAGTCACAAGTCGCTCCCAAGCTCTTTACGACACTTAAAGCTGAGTAGAAAAACCACCAGAGACAGAATAGGTATTTTGTAATATATTTGCAAAGCTTTGCATATATACATTGAGACCAGTCCAGCATAGAACATTCAATCGCGCCGCTAAGATGGTCTGCCCCCCTTGACCAAAACCCCTCTCCTCTTAAGTCTCTCTTCCTCCCCCCCTGGCAGTCATGTCTCGCTAGCCAAAACACATGCTTATTATCTCTCTCTCTAACATTCCTCACTTCAAGGTTAAGCACCCAGTTTTGCAGACAACCAAAAGACCACATTTGGAAGAAAAACACTAGCTGTTTTGTAATATGAAAATGAAATGAAAAGAAGTAACACTTAAATTCAGATATATGTAAATATCTGCCTCCGACAGAACCTTGCATAGGTCAATAATTCATAATAACATTGATTTTGATTCAATATTATGTTTTGAGCAATGACAATTTGAAAGAAAAAAAAACAGCTTTGTTTTATTAGTCAACAATGCAACTTTTTCTAAATTACATTTAACCTTTTAAGCTTTTTTATTTCACTTTTGTTACGTTTTTGTTTATTTTAATAGTATTTTTAGAATGTGCCGTGGGCCTTTAAAACATTAGCTGTGTGCCGCAAATGGCCTCCGGGGCACACTTTTGACACCCGTGCTATAGATAATAAAAAATTAAATGTGATAAATCTATGAATAAAAAGCAGAGCCTGACGTTTATCATAACTCTCTCTCTCTCTCTGTCTCTGCCCCTCCCTCACCAATGCTGCTGCTGTTTTGTTTTTAACCCCTTCTCAACCCTGAACGTACATTGAAAATACACGCAACCCTAACTCAAAATGTTTGAGGCATTTAAGAAACTCCGCCCTGACAGCTCCGCAAAAGAGGACATGTCCGGTGAAAAGAGGACGTATGGTCAGTCTATCCTAGCCCGTTAGCTGCTAGCATGCCGTGTGTTGTGCCTTGGTGTGCATTGTTTACACAACGTGCGTTACGCTACTTAATATGTTCATGTGGAAACTCGTTTGGTACACTTCCGAACCGGAACCCTCGTACCGAAACGGTTCAATACAAATACACGTACCGTTACACCTCTAATAATAACTATAGCAACGGCCTTTAAGCATAAGAGTTGTGTGATAACTTACACATAATTATTCTAACAGAGCAAACATGAGAGCGGTGGCGTGTGAGTGTTGTGATCTGTGTAGTGGCGAACACTGGAGTTTTTTTTTTTGTAAATTCTTATAATGCATACAGTGCATGTTAGAAGTGAAATTTCAATGTTGATGATGTGCATTTATTAGAAATTAGAATAAAGGTTTTGGCAAGCAGAACATTTGGTTTATTTCAACTATTTTCCATAAAATGCACATTGAGGCATCTTATTTAGCCCACGTCAGCAGACACAAGCACAAAAAGGAAGGCTTCGAGAGTCGCAGCCAGTGACAGGCGGCGTAAGGAGGCGCCGCACGCTGTCCGTCAGGCAGAGAGCGCCATGCCGAGACACGCTGTCATTAATCTGTGTCTTGGACTCTGACGGCACGTCTGTCCGGGAAGCCTTCTCACTTCCAGCCACGCTCGTCTGTCTCCGCCTTGACACCTGGCGGTCCCGCTGGTAAAGATTTGGGAATAATGCGGGTGGGCAGCGTGAGACTGACCCTCTTTGACCCGCCACTGAGGAGGCGGACAGCTTGAAGCAGATAGCGCTTAGGTGCATTTACTTGAACACGCCTCTGAAGTAAGGCTTCTCACCTCCTTTTTCCTCCGTCGTCCGACTTGTTCCCTCCTGAGAAGCACTCCTGATGTTATTCAATGATTTCTGGTAATAGTACTTGTTGTAATCACTCGTCTCCACATGGAACCTAGCATCTTTCTCTTAACACTGCAGCAGCATCTTCACATTGTGTTCTTATTTAGCACAGTGTTTTTCAACCTTTTTTGAGCCAAGGAACATTTTCTCCGTTGAAAAAATGCGGAGGCACACCACCAGCAGAAATCATGAAAAAACGAAACTCAGTTGACAGTAAAATGTTGTTGTCGCAATTGTCGGGTATGACTTTAAAGCATAACCAAGCATGCATCACTATAGCTCTTGTCTCAAAGTACCGTATTTTTCGGAGTATACGTCCCTCCGGAGTATAAGTCGCACCGGCCGAAAATGCATAATGAAGAAGGAAAAAAACATATATAAGTCGCACTGGAGTATAAGTCGCATTTTTGGGGGAAATTTATTTGATAAAATCCAACACCAAGAATAGACATTTGAAAGGCAATTTAAAATAAATAAAGAATAGTGAACAACAGGCTGAATAAGTGTACGTTATATGAGGCATAAATAACCAACTGGTATGTTAACGTAGCATATTATGGTAAGAGTCATTCAAATAACCATAACATATTAGGGATGTCCCGATCCGATATTTGGATCGGATCGGCTGCCGATATTTGCCAAAAATTGCGTATCGGCAAGGCATGGGAAAATGCCGATCCAGATCCAGTTTAAAAAAAAAACTCCGGTCCGTGTTTTCCAACGCACCGATTTAAATAATACATTCCACTTTTCTGCTGCTCCGTAATTTCCGTTCCGCATTTTCCAGCACACCTTCAACACATCCACAGGTCTGTGGATTCTCACGCAGTTGCTTTTAGCTGCTGGCATTACACGACAGGCTCTTCTCACTCTTTCCTGTGTCTCCCTCTCACAGACAGCAAGTGCACCTTCTTACACACGTCACATACTGTCACGTCATACGTCACATACTGTCACGTCATACGTCACATACTGTCACGTCATGCGTCATGGGACGGCGTGGCGCAGTGGAAGAATGGCCGTGCGCAAACCGAGGGTCCCTGGTTCAATCCCCACCTAGTACCAACCTCGTCATGTCCGTTGTGTCCTGAGCAAGACACTTCACCCTTGCTCCTGATGGGTGCTGGTTAGCGCCTTGCATGGCAGCTCCCTCCATCAGTGTGTGAATGTGTGTGTGAATGGGTAAATGTGGAAGTAGTGTCAAAGCGCTTTGAGTACCTTGAAGGTGGAAAAGCGCTATACAAGTACAACCCATTTATACGTCACATACTGTCACGTCATACGTCACATACTGTCACGTCATACGTCACATACGTATACGTCCTCCCCGAGCAGAGAGGTAGCAGCATGGCTAACGTTAGCTGTGATGCTAGCGCAGCCGTGCGAGCTCTAAGGTGCTCGCCTGTGCAATTGTGCACTGTTTAAACGTCCTCTGCGCATAGCAAATCTATGCCACGCACAAAATCAAATAAAAAAATAAGCGCATAACAATTTTCGACACACCGACACGACAGAGAAAACAGTTTTCGTCATCATTGTTCAAATATTGTAACGTCTGTCGAGACGCTTATCTCCATTTGGTGCCACACGCCCACACCATCAAAATGCCGAGGCAAAAATTTCCACATCAACACCGTATGAAAAAATGAGTGATTTTTTTAGTTGTGATTTCCTTCTCTGCATGAAAGTTTAAAAGTAGCATATATTAATGCAGTATGAAGAAGAATGTTTTAATGTAGACATGCAAGCCTTGAAAGAAAATGTTGAAAATCAAGACTACATTTCCTGCAAATGGGTGCATTTCTACCCTATATTTTAACTTTAGATTTATTCTCATATCAAACTCTTTTGGCTGTCTTTTTGACACTTACATCCGGCGCCCCCCTCCACACCCTGGATTATAAATAATGTAAATAATTTAATGTGATTATCTTGTGTGATGACTGTATTATGATGATAGTATATATCTGATAGTATATATCTGTATCATGAATCAATTTAAGTGGACCCCGAATTAAACAAGTGGAAAAACTTATTGGGGTGTTACCATTTAGCAGAGGTGTGGACTCGAGTCACATGACTTGGACTCGAGTCAGACTCGAGTCATGAATTTGATGACTTTAGACTCGACTTGACAAAATGTAAAAAGACTTGCAACTCGACTTAGACTTTAACATCAATGACTTGTGACTTCACTTGGACTTGAGCCTTTTGAATTGACATGACTTGACATGACTTGCTACTTTCCCCAAAACCCAAAGATGAAAAAGTTATTCGGTAGCGCCCCGTATTTTTCATTGTGTACTTGTCTATCAGCGTTGCGTGTGTCAGCTGGTGTGGTCTCAGTACAACAGCCAATCAAATTAGATCTACTTTGTTTTCATCACACAGCATTCATCCAATCAAATTGCAGGACAACCAAGGAAGAAGACATGTCCAAACCACACGCCAGTGAACAAAAAATCATACCTAAAATAATTTTGTTTGGGTATAAAAATTACGAGGTGGTCAACACAAAACGGTTTGCAGTATGCAACACATGCGGTTCGAAAATTACTGATGGAGAGGCAACAACTTCCAACTTCGTCCGGCATTTGAAGTTGCACAAAGAACGGTAAGTTTTGAATGAAAGATAACGTTTATTGGCTAAGTAACGTGACTTTTATTTGCTGTGTAGTTAAATCAGTGAGGCTGTAAACTAGCTCACTGCTAACGTTATAACGTTATTGCAAACACGGGAATCTGTTGCAGTTCACTACCTTATTCATACTTTTTGTTCAGTGATTTTTTTTAAGCAGGGTTACGTTAGTCAATATATCACACGTAACGTTAGACGGCGGTCAGCAGCACCGCGTATTTTAGCCACCTAAAAAAAGACAAAAATAGTAAAATAAAGGTCAGTTAAAATGTATACTATATTATGAATATGTGTACCGTTTTAGCTAGCTTTCTGACATACTGTTGGTTGTTTACCTCAGTGGTCCCCAACCACCGGGCCGCGGCCCGGTACTGGTCCGTGGATCGATTGGTATCGGGCCGCACAAGAATTTTTTTATTTTTTTTATTTTTTTTAATTAAATCAACATAAAAAACACAAGATACACTTACAAGTAGTGCACCAACCCAAAACAACTCTCTCCCCCCTTTTGTTCTGGGTATTGAACATGAAGACTCTTCCTTCACTGTTCCGAGTGGCCATGAGAGTCTTGGCAGTGCCTGCCTCCAGTGCTCCAGTGGAGCGAGTTTTCAGCCATGGTGGCATCATACTACGTCCCCATCGTGCACAAATGACTGACAGACTCTTGGCTAATTTGGTCTTTTGCAAATGCAATGCAGCATAGGGCCCTGACAAATAAAAAGTACAACTTTTTTGTTATGTTCACGTATATGTCATGTTTTTTCAATGTTAACACTTTTGTACAAATAAGTACATTTGCACTTTATTTTTCAATGTGTTTGTTCTGTAAAGGAATGAGTTAATGTTTAAAATGACTGGTTAATAGTGCTATTATAAAGTGCAATGTCAGCACAATTTTCTTTCCTGCAATTTAAAATGCACTTGTTTTAATAAATAAATACAGCGTTTGAAAAGCATACACAATCTGTGTTAATATATTAGTCTGTGGTTAAAAGGACTTGAAAGGACTCGAAACTCAAAATGCAGGACTTAGGACTTGACTTGAGACTTTCCAGTCTTGACTTTGGACTTGACTCGGGGCTTGCCTGTCTTGACTCGGGACTTGACTCGGACTTGAGGGCAAAGACTTGAGACTTACTTGTGACTTGCAAAACAATGACTTGGTCCCACCTCTGCCATTTAGTGGTCAATTGTACGGAATATGTACTTCACTGTGCAACCTACTAATAAAAGTCTCAATCAATCAATGAAAACACATAGAATCATCATACTGCTGTGATTATATGCATCAAGTGTTCATTCAAGGCTAAGGCAAAATATCGAGATATATATCGTGTATCGCAATATGGCCTTAAAATATCGCAATATTAAAAAAAGGCCATATCGCCCAGCCCTAGTTCAATGATGCCATTTCTGTTTGTCATGTATAATTGTGTCTATTTTGTGTTTATCCTTGAATAAACAGGTCAGTTTCTTGTTACCAACCATTGTGTATTATTCAAACTCCTCTAATTCAGCTGGCTAGTTGTTATCAAGAGTTCTAAAACCCTTTTCAACATGATTCTGACAACTAAGTAGGCTAAATAACTTTAAACTTTAATACATGCTCGGATAGGCCAGTATCGGTCAGTATCGATATCGGTCAGTATCGGTATCGGATTGGAAATGCAAAAACAATACCGGTATCGGATCGGAAGTGCAAAAACCTGGATCGGGACATCCCTAAAACATATAGAACCTGCTATACGTTTACCAAACAATCTGTCACTCCTAATCGCTAAATCCCATGAAATCTTATACGTCTAGTCTCTTACGTGAATGAGATCAATAATATTATTTGATATTTTACGCTAATGTGTTAATCATTTCACACATAAGTCGCACCCCCGGCCAAACTATGAAAAAAACTGCGACTTATAGTCCGAAAAATACGGTAGGTGCACTGTCACCACCTGTCACATCACACCCTGACTTATTTGGACTTTTTTTTGCTGTTTTCCTGTGTGTAGTGTTTTACTTCTTGTCTTGCGCTCCTATTTTGGTGGCTTTTTCTCTTTTTATGGTATTTTCCTGTAGCAGTTTCATGTCTTCCTTTGAGCGATATTTCCCGCATCTACTTTGTTTTAGCAATATTGAATATTTCAGTTGTTTTTATCCTTCTTTGTGGGGACATTGTTGATTGTCATG
>NC_084552.2:8895000-8942500 GCF_033978685.3 Nerophis lumbriciformis | reverse complement strand
CTCGGCCATGGAAACCCATTCCATGAAGCTCTCTGCGTACTGTACGTGGGCTAATTGGAAGGTCACATGATGTTTGGAGCGCTGTAGCAAGTGACTGTGCAGAAAGTCTTTGCTCTATACTGACCTCTCTTGTCAGTTTACGTGGCCTACCACTTGGTGGCTGAGTTGCTGATGTTCCCAAACTCTTCACTTTTCTTAGAATAAAGTTGATTTTGGAATATTTAGGAGCGAGGAAATTTCACGACTGGATTTGTTGCACAGGTGGCATCCTATGACAGTTCCACGCTGGAAATCACTGAGAGCGGCCCATTCTTTCACAAATGTTTGTAGAAACCGTCTCCATGCCTAAGTGCTTGATTTGATACACCGGGCCAAGTGATTAGGACACCTGATTCTCATCATTTGGATGGCTGGCCAAATACTTTTGGCAAAATAGTGTGTGTGTATATATATATATATATATATATATATATATATATATTTTTTTTTTTTTTCCCAATCATTTTGGAACTTGCAAGCATACTTCTTCTTACTCGTTGTCGCCATGTCTCTTCTTCTGCTTCGCTTTCTTCTTCTTCTATTCTGATTGCCGCACTTGACTTCAAGGTGTAACCGTCATTATTGTCTGGCCGGAAATGGTGCCCAGTGAAGGATGGTGTAGCAATATTGTTGTCCGGGTAGAAATCCGGAAGAAATTCATGAGAATGGTGGCCCCGGGAGATTTTTCGGGAGTGGCACTGAAATTCGGGACTCTCCCGGGAAAATCGGGAGGGTTGGCAAGTATGTGTACAGCAGATTTGTACAGTGTATATCATTTATACACACATACACATTGGCCCTCCAGACACATTTTATCTCTCAATGTGGCCCCCGAGTCAAAATATTTGCCCAGCTCTGTTCTAATGTGACTTAAAGGGGAACATTATCACAATTTCAGAAGGGTTAAAACCATCAAAAATCAGTTCCCAGTGGCTTATTTTATTTTTCGAAGTTTTTTTCAAAATTTTACCCATCACGCAATATCCCTAAAAAAAGCTTCAAAGTGCCTGATTTTAACCATCGTTATATACACCCGTCCATTTTCCTGTGACGTCACATAGTGAGGCCAATACAAACAAACATGGCGCATAGAACAGCAAGCTATAGCGACATTAGCTCGGATTCAGACTCGGATTTCAGCGGCTTAAGCGATTCAACAGATTACGCATGTATTGAAACGGATGGTTGTAGTGTGGAGGCAGGTAGCGAAAACCAAATTGAAGAAGAAACTGAAGCTATTGAGCCATATCGGTTTGAACCGTATGCAAGCGAAACCGCCGAAAACGACACAACAGCCAGCGACACGGGAGAAAGCGAGGACGAATTCGGCGATCGCCTTCTAACCAACGATTGGTATGTGTTTGTTTGGCATTAAAGGAAACTAACAACTATGAACTCGGTTTACAGCATATGAAATACATTTGGCAACAACATGCACTTTGAGAGTGCAGACAGCCCAGTTTTCATCAATTAATATATTCTGTAGACATACCCTCATCCGCTCTCTTTTCCTGAAAGCTGATCTGTCCAGTTTTGGAGTTGATGTCAGCAGGCCAGGGAAGCTAGGGTCGATATTCTTCTCTTGATCATCTTCGGTGGCATAAGGGACGGTGTGAGCCAAGACATCCAGGGGGTTTAGCTCGCTCGTCTGCAGGAACAAACTGCCGCCATTGCTTGCCGTGCTACCGAGGTCCTTTGTCCCTGAATAGCTCACACACTCGAGCAGATTCAATGGGGGTCTGGCGGCAGATTTCTTTGACTTTATGGTTGGAAATGCATCTGCTTTGAGTGTCGCAGGATGTCCACACATTCTTGCCATCTCCCTTTCGTCGGTAAAGTGTGCCAAACAAATTTCGTCCAATTTCTTGCCACTTTCGCATCTTTGGGCCACTGGTGCAACTTGAATCCGTCCCTGTTCGTGTTGTTACACCCTCCGACAACACACCGACGAGGCATGATGTCTCCAAGGTACGGAAAACAGTCGAAAAAACGGAAAATAACAGAGCTGATTTCACTCGGTGTTTGAGAAAATGTCGGATTGCTTCCCGATGTGACGTCAGCTCCGAGAGCGAATAATAGAAAGTCGTTTAATTCGCCAAAATTCACCCATTTAGAGTTCGGAAATCGGTTAAAAAAATATATGGTCTTTTTTCTGCAACATCAAGGTATATATTGACGCTTACATAGGTCTGGTGATAATGTTCCCCTTTGAAGTATTTTGATGGATCATATCAGTTTATGTGTCAGAACTCCTATTCCACGTCCATTCCTGAAAAGATCTTCCTTCATAATTCCACGTGCACGTCAAGAAGGGCTCCGGCCGAGCGGTGCCGACATGCGCCCTGACAAATATTAGCTGCGATCACGTTAGTCGTGAGTGGAATGAGCAGCTTCATCTGCCTCCTCGCTGCGAACATGACAGGGAGCTAAGTGAAGCCAGTCAGGAATACCGAGTGCGACCTCTGAACCCCCACGTCCCGCTCTCGCTCCGACTCCCAATCCCAAGCCATGGGGTTTTTTTTTTCCTCCGGGAAACACGTGACCCTCACCCCCACTCACCCACCATTCCATTTAACACTGGGAATCTCCTTCCAGCTTCTTGGGAGTCTTAGTGGAGCAAAGAAACACTTTAGCGGTGTATTCTTGGAACAACAAAGCTGAAGGAGCGCGAGTATGCACCTTTTTCACAGCCGTTAGCCATGGCAACATAGCCCACGTCACCACAACCCTTCTTTGCACGCGCTCGGCCCGACTTGATCCCCCATGAATATGGCGTCACATTAGTGCCAAAAATCCGAGCGCATAAAAACTGTTATCGCGCGCTGATTCTCCACTTCGTGCGCACGCGCGACACCCTTTTGCGCGCGCGTGGTGCCTTTCTGTGCGCGCGAGGTCCCTTTCTGTGCGCGCGCGGTGCCTTTTTGCGCGCGTGCGGTGCCTTTTTGCGCGCGCGCGATGCCTTTCTGCGCGCGCGCGACGCCTTTCTGCGCGCTCTCTGTGTACTCCTGGCATCTCTCTTCGCGCTGTCATGTTTCTTTTTGGCACTTTGGGGGCGGGTATGCTTAGACGGCCCCTCCTTTCTGATTGGCTGTGAGCATTTTTCATATGACCAATGATTCTCCAGCGTAGCAACGTTGTAGCCATCTTACCTCGGACATATAGCCTCAATCATTACATTGATGTCAATGGTACATGTACTAATTAAATTACCATAACTTGCTCGATTTCCGACCAATTTACAAACGGTTTGCCTTGTTACAAATCTTATTACATGTAGATATGACATAGGATGCTGTACCTGTTGAAATTACCTCTTTCGCTTTAAAAAAAAAATGACTTAATTGTGCAACATAGTTGTGTAGGGTCAGTGTTAGTCAGTTCTCTGATTATTTTAAACTGTTTCAGAATACATTATTAAAAGCTATTTTTAACATTTTAAAAACAAAATTCAAAGATTATTTCATTAATTTTGATTATTTCATTAATTTTATGGCTGAATCAAAAGAAATTCCATAAATTAGAAAACAAATATTCAAGAAGTGAAAATATAAAATAATGTTATGGTTGGATGTTATTGCCGGTGGACCAGTTCTGGCTGAAAGATGTGATTATGGTGTTTGTTGTCTTATTATTTATTTGGGTCACATTTTGTATTACCCTGTATTGTGTTTATGTGGTATAAATAACCTTCATCAGCGCGCGACATTTTTTTTTTATCCATTTCTACCTCCGTAAATCTTGAAACATATTGACGATGACCCGCCCTGCTATCCTTCTGATTGGCTCTGAGCATTTTTCAGCATTTTTCGCCTGACCAATCAGAAAGAAGGGGCCGTCTAAGCATATCCGCCCCCAAAGTGCCAAAAAGAAACATGACAGCGCGAGGAGAGATGCCAGGAGTACACAGAGAGCGCGCAGAAAGGTGTCGCGCGCGCAGAAAGGCACCGCGCGCGCGCGCGCAGAAAGGCACCGCGCGCGCGCAAAAGGGTGTCGCGCGTGCGCACGAAGTGGAGAATCAGCGCGCGATAACAGTTTTTATGCGCTCTGATTTTTGGCACTAATGTGATGCCATACATGAAGGCCCACAAATGACAGAGGCAACAGCTGTGAGGCCCAGTGACATCACATGAGGAGTTGAAGCTTCTCGTCTGGAAGGTTTTATTCAGAGTACTTTCTTTAGTGAGAACCGTGCGCCATCATCACGGTGCAGTCCTCGGTTTTAAGGTTGCGCTTTGGTTTAGTGCTTGGTAATATATGGAATATACTGGATATATCAATGGTTTTGTGTCTGTGCGATATAGAAAATGACTATATGGTGATATTGGAGTATACGTTCTCACGCAGTTGCTTTTAGCTGCAGGCATTACACTACATACTCTTTCTTGTCTCTCCTTCTCACAGAGACATAAAACAAGCGCACCTTCTTACATACGTCACATACTGTCGCGCGCGCAACGTCATACGCCCTCGCCCAGCAGAGAGCAGGCATGTGATTTTTCCGTCTAAAGTCGGAATTCCGTCTTTTTTTAATCTCTGTTTTTTTTTCCGACCCTATATCAAGATTCGAGACGTAGTTTATATTACGCCGTAGTTGATTGGTCGATATGTTCCTTGTGACCAATCAGGACATCTGTTATGAATGATGACGTTAATAACGTCATCATTCATAATGTTATTACCAGAGGTGGGTAGTAACGCGCTACATTTACTCCGTTACATCTACTTGAGTAACCTTTGGGATAAATTGTACTAAGGCTGAAACGACGCGTCGACGTCATCGGTTACGTAAATACGTCGACGCCGTTTTTGTGCGTCGGCGCGTCGCATATTTACGTCACACTACTTTACTGTCATGGCGGAGCGCAAAGCAGACGATGCGAGCGAGGGGAAAAAAGCACGCCAAAAGTCGTCAAAAGTGTGGGAGTATTTCAATAAACGGCCTAATAATGTTGTTGTATGCACACTGTGTCGAGCGGAAATGGCCTATCATAGCAGCACAACGGCTATGAACGAACATTTGAAAAGAAAACCCCCGACAGCGTTCTTGCCATCACCATCAACAAGTCAATCGTCCGCGTGCGTATACGTTGTCATTATTACACAAAAACATGAATGTGTCATTTGTATCTGCGTTGTAAATTCATAAACTAAAGCACCGTTTCGCTCTGAGAGGCGCGTTTGGCGTGCCTGTTCAGTGTTTACAAAGACGCGCTCCTCTTTAACGCTGTGGAGAGGCGGCGGCGGCGAGCGAGCGGCGAGGCGGGGCGCGCCGGGAGCGACGCCGCAATCGTGCCCAGGTGCGCGATCCGCGCAGTTGGAAGAGAAAAGACTTTGTGTAAAATTAAAAGATTGTAAACCTGGCAAAGCCGTCTGGCGTTCAGTCTGTCGGTCCTGAAAGAACCCCACGGCACAAGACGTGTCACAAACGCTAACGTTAATTAGTTGTGCAAATACCTTTTACAACATTAACAGTTACATATACTATGTACAAACCAACAATTAACTTTCACTTTAATCATACTATCATTGTTGTGTTATTAAGCAAAATAAGCAATACTTTTACTTTTGTTGAAATGTTTACACTGTACACTTTTTTGTATTGGATGTTTAGCTTTATTTTTGCACATTTTAGCAAATAAGCAATACTTTTACTTTTGTTGAAATGTTTACACTTGTTACAGAATATTTCCGTTTTGCACTTTTTTGTATTGGATGTTTATCTTTATTTTTGCACATTTTAAAGAAAAATAAGCAATACTTTTACTTTTGAAATGCTTATACTATTCCAGAATATTAAGATTTGCACTGGATGTTTACTTTTACATTTGCACATTAAAAAGCAAATAAGCTACTTTTAATTTTGTTAAATGTTAAAAGTTTTAAATGTTTACATTGTTACAGAATATTTTGTCATGTTGTTGTCAATGTTGACTGACTAGTGGCCATACTTTTTTTTTTGTAAATAAAAGCCATGCCTTTTGTAAAAACTGGCCTACATTTATTTTTTCCTCTTCATTTTAAATAAAAAAAAAAAATCGGTAAAAGGAAAAATAATCTATAGATTAATCGAAAAAAATAATCTATAGATTAACCGATTAATCGAAAAAAATAATCTATAGATTAATCGATAGAAAAATAATCGTTAGCTGCAGCCCTAAATTGTACTTCTAAGAGTAGTTTTAATGCAACATACTTTTTCTTTTACTTAAGTATATTTATAGAGAAGAAACGCTACTTTTACTCCGCTACTTTTACTCCGCTACTTTTACTCCGCTACTTTTATCTACATTCAGCTCGCTACTCGCTACTGATTTTTATCCATCTGTTAATGCACGCTTTGTTTGTTTTGGTCTGTCAGACAGACCTTCAAAGTGCCTGCCTTACTGGTGACGTTTCACTTCGTTCCACCAATCAGATGCAGTCACTGGTGACGTTGGACCAATCAAACAGAGCCAGGTGGTCACATGACCTGACTTAAACAAGTTGAAAAACTTATGGGGTTATTACCATTTAGTGGTCAATTGTACGGAATGTGTACTGTACTGTGCAATCTAATAATAAAAGTTCCAATCAATCAATCAAAAGTGTGAAGGAAAAAATATACTTTTTTATTCCAACCGTACATCCCGTCAAAAGCCTAAAGACTGACCGCACATGAGGACGTTCCTGTCTTCACAATAAAAGTGCCGCTCCATCGCGCCTGCGCTTTCAAAACAAGAGTCTCCGAAAGCCAGCGCAAACAAGCTAGCAAGCTACGGAGTTTGACACCAATATATTTCTTTTAAAGTGTATAAAAACTAATATGGAAGCTGGACAAATAAGATGCCAAAAACTAACCACTTTCATGTGGTATTAGACAGAAAGGAGGAACTTTTCTTCTCCTCCATTTGAAAACGCGGACGTTATCATCACTACTGTCTGATTACAATCAACGCAAGTCATCAGAATCAGGTAATACACCAACTTATATTCTAGTCTTCATGAAAGAAAGGAATCTATATGTTAAACATGCATGTATATTCATTAAAACACCTTTAACATGTAAACAAAAACAGCAAAATAAATACATATAAATTATATACTGTATATATCAATGTATATGTATGTATGTATGCATATATATATATATATATATATATATATATATATGTATGTGTGGGAAAAAAATCACAAGACTATTTCATCTCTACAGGCCTGTTTCATGAGGGGGGGTACCCTCAATCATCAGGAGATTTTAATGGGAGCATTCACATACCATGGTTTATATAGGGCACAGAGTGGGTGGGTACAGGCTGGCGTAGGGGCGTGGTGATTGGCTCATGTGTTACCTAGGAGGTGTTTCCGTCTGTGGCGGCATGCTGTTACAATTTCGCTGCGCTTGTTGAGGGATGACAGGTCTGGACGGTAAATAATAAACAGTTTCTCTTTCAAGTATAGGTTGCATCTTTTATTACCGCTATTGTAAGGTGTGCTGGATGCAAGAATTTGCCATGTTATTGAATATTCAACATTATTGTCTTTGAGGTCCCAAATGTGTTTGCTGAGTTCTGTGGTATTCCGCAGGTTTTGGTTCCTGAAAGAAGCCTTGTGATTGTTCCATCTGGTTTTGAATTCTCCCTCGGTTAATCCTACATATGTGTCGGATGTGTTAATGTCCTTGCGTATTACCTTAGATTGGTAGACAACTGATGTTTGTAAGCACCCCCCGTTGAGAGGGCAATCAGGTTTCTTTCGACAGTTACAGCCTTTGTTGGTTTTGGAGTCGCTCTGTCCGGGTGCCGACGGCTCATTTGCAATTGCAATATATATATATATATATATATATATATATATATATATATATATATATATATATATATATATATATATATATGATATGAGTGTGTATGTTACTCATCAGTTACTCTGTACTTGAGTAGTTTTTTCACAACATACTTTTTACTTTTACTCAAGTAAATATTTGGGTGACTACTCCTTACTTTTACTTGAGTAATAAATCTCTAAAGTAACAGTACTCTTACTTGAGTACAATTTCTGGCTACTCTACCCACCTCTGGTTATTACCGCCATTTTCCATATGTAAACGATGTCGGTTCTCGAGAGAAAGGACGCTTTACGAGTAAAAGACATTGATAAACATGTCAAAAATAAGTTTCGATGGGACTGGATGGAAAGGGAAATCACTGATACTGTTGGGAAGAAGGAAGTTATGACTTTGTTCGGTGATTTTATTCGGAAAATCGATCGTCCCGGAAAGGTTTTGTGCACGTGGTGTCATGATAATATTGACTATGGATCACGAGGTTTCAAGGCTTTGGAAGTACATGCGAAACGCCAAAAACATATGACACAACTTGAAGCAAGGAAAACAAACTTTTCACTAGCTGGTACTTTTGGATGTGAGCAAACCTTACGGACTTCATCCTTTGTTTACATCGACAACTGCCGTAGACATCGAGAGGAAAGATCCACCCAAACAACCCACATCAGTTGCAAACAGGGTTGTTAATAATGAGGTGAGCTAAAAAAATATTTTTGTTTTAAATATTAACCAATTATTGCTTTGCGAAATATAAATGGGTTTTTCTAAAAATAAAAAGCCACGTGAAAATATTATGAAATTACAGAAATTCAAAGAGTCGCATTATTGATTCCAGTTAACAATTTATTTGAAATAAATTTGCATATAATACTATTTTGTAATATTAAGTTCTTATGTAGTCTCTTGAAACAATATTGTCAGTGGTGTAACAATATTGAAGGTAAATATTTTCACACTTGTTTCAGGCAATATGTCAGTGTCCTCACATTATTACTATTTCCTATTTTCAAATATGAGTAAACATTACTAAACATGTTTAATTATTTTCATAAATTGATATCCTATTTTGGCGAAAAGAATGAAATGTTTACATTTGGTATTTTGTTATATTTATAACTAAACTTGTAGGCAATTAGGCATATACATTAAAACTGTGAATTGTTATTAGTGGTTATGTATTTTACAATTAATGCTACTTTCTGATAGCATATGTCATGTAATAGTCTTAACTTTAAAATATATTTTGTATAATAATAAATCTTGGCAAACCTGTTACACCACTGATACATTTTTTTACCCCATATATACAATATCTGACTAATAGTAATGATAGAATGATTTCAAATATGAAAGGAAATTTTTATTTTAGAGCAATCTGCTTATTACCAAAACCTAGGCAAATTTTGAGAATGACCCATATTGTGTATTTGAATGTGTCAAATGGTGCTGTCTTTGTTAATTTTAGCATGTTAAATTGGTGAAAAACCAGGAGCTTCGGGGGGCGTCGCCCCCCTTGTCCCCCCACCAGGGCACCTTCGTCCCCCAGACCCCCGGAAATTGTTTTCAGTCTTTTTCATTGTGGTCAAATCACATGCCTGAGAGAGGAATGTACCATAGGTAAAGTTAGCTGTGGTGCTAGCGGTGCAGAGCGAGTGGTAATAAGAGAGAAAGAAAGTGCCAATCTGGTAACAAATGAAGGAAGAATTAATTCCCAAGAAAAACAGCAGGGGGTCCATCGTCTGGCGGTGGTTTGGCTTCAAGCGGGAAGATGTTGAACAGACAACCGTATTATGTCAAATATGCGGCAAAAGCGTTGCTACAAAAAGTAGCAGCACTGTCACCCGCTAGAGCAGGGGTAGGGAACCTATGGCTCTAGAACCAGATGTGGCTCTTTTGATGACTGCATCTGGCTCTCAGATAAATCTTAGCTGACATTGCTTAAAGGGGAACATTATCACCAGACCTATGTAAGCGTCAATATATACCTTGATGTTGCAGAAAAAAGACCATATATTTTTTTTAACCGATTTCCGAACTCTAAATGGGTGAATTTTGGCGAATTAAACGCCTTTCTATTATTCGCTCTCGGACGTTGTGACGTCACATCGGGAAGCAATCCGCCGTTTTCTCACTGTCGTCGGTGTGTTGTCGGAGGGTGTAATAACACGAACAGGGGCGGATTCAGGTTGCACCAGTGGCCCAAAGATGCGAAAGTGGCAAGAAATTGGACGAAATTTGTTCAAAATACGAGGGTGTTGGGAAAGCCGACGAAATGGTCAGTCGTTGGTTCCGCACACTTTACCCACGAAAGCTATGCTACGACAGAGATGGCAAGAATGTGTGGATATCCTGCGACACTCAAAGCAGATGCATTTCCAACCATAAAGTCAAAGAAATCTGCCGCCAGACCCCCATTGAATGTGCCGGAGAGTGTGAGCTATTCAGGGACAAAGGACCTCGGTAGCACGGCAAGCAATGGCGGCAGTTTGTTCCCGCAGACGAGCGAGCTAAACCCCCTGGATGTCTTGGCTCACACCGTCCCTTATGCCACCGAAGATGATCAAGAGAAGAATATCGACCCTAGCTTCCCTGGCCTGCTGACATCAACTCCAAAACTGGACGGATCAGCTTTCAGGAAAAGAGCTCGGAATATATTAATTGATGAAAACTTTTTTCATTACTCGCAGTTTTACGTAAATTATTATACATAAACTGTGTTCACCAATAATTTAGCTTAAAAACATTTTTTTTTTTTCAATCATTCGAGTACATTCGGGTAGTCTTGTGTAATGCAGTATTTTGTGTCTATTTAGGTATGGTTAACCTGAGTGCTGAAATCGTGGAAAAATATATGTTCTTAGCGCGCCTGAAATGGGCTGTCTGCACTCTCAAAGTGCATGTTGTTGCCGAATGTATTTTTTATAATTAGTAATTATCTTATCAGACAGTGTTAAGCCGCTGAAATCCGAGTCTGAATCCGAGCTAATGTCGCTATACGTTGCTGTTCTATCCGCCATGTTTGTTTGTGTTGGCATCACTATGTGACGTCACAGGAAAATGGACGGGTGTATATAACGATGGTTAAATTCAGGCACTTTGAAGTTTTTTTTAGGGATATTGCGTGATGGGTAAAAAAATTTTTTAAACTTTGAAAAAGAAAATAAGCCACTGGGAACTGATTTTTAATGGTTTTAACCCTTCTGAAATTGTGATAATGTTCCCCTTTAACACGATAAGTAATGAATAATTCCGCTGGTAATCACGATGTTAAAAATAACGTTGAAAATATAAAACATTCTCATGCATTTTAATCCATCCATCCGTTTTCTACCGCACCTGTTCAAGAAATAACAATGTTATTAAAAAGAATAAGAGACTTATTATACTCTAAAAATGTTAGTCTTACTTAACAAATGCACGCATTTAGTTGTCCATCCATCCATCCATTTTCTACCGCTAGTCCCTTTCTGGGCTCTCTGCTTCAGTCGGGCGGTAGGCGGGGTACACCCTGGACAAGTCACCACCTCATCACAGGGCCAACACAGATAGACAGACAACATTCACACTCACATTCACACACTAGGGACCATTTAGTGTTGCCAATCAACCTATCCCCAGGTGCATGTCTTTGGAGGTGGGAGGGGCCTATCCCCAGGTGCATGTCTTTGGAGGTGGGAGGGGCCTATCCCCAGGTGCATGTCTTTGGAGGTGGGAGGGGCCTATCCCCAGGTGCATGTCTTTGGAGGTGGGAGGAAGCCGGAGTACCCCCACGCAGTCACGGGGAGAACATGCAAACTCCACACAGAAAGATCCCGAGCGCATGATCGAACCCTGGACCTTCGTATTGTGAGGCAGATGCACTAACCCCTCTTCCACCGTGCTGCCCGCATTTAGTTGTATTCAGTGTTAAAAAATATGACATGGCTCTCACGGAAATACAATTTAAAATATTTGACTTTCATGGCTCTCTCAGCCAAAAAGGTTCCCGACCCCTGCGCTAGAGAATGAAGAGTGCTTACTCCGCATGTCAACATCTCCGTTCAGTGCCACACCCACAAAATGCCCAAGCACCCATTTCCACATCAACACCGTATGAAAAAAAATAGTCAACAACAGAAGGAGATAACGTCCGCAGGAACCTACCACATAGTGAAGGACATACACTATTTGATTTCCTATTATGCAGCTCATTTTTATTTGACACTTGTTGAAATATCTTGTGACATCATGCACAAAAGTGCACTAATAGCTGGTTTTAAAATGTCTCTGACAATCTTGCACTTTCTCTTTGGAAATGACATGAATGTTTGTGCCACTGCTTAATAACTCTTTAATAAATACACTTTTACTTGTGATTTCCCTCTCTGCATGAACGTTTAAAAGTAGCATATATTAATGCAGTATGAAGAAGTTTTAATGTAGACACATAGAATCATCATACTGCTGTCATTATATGCATCAAGTGTTCATTCAAGGCTAAGGCAAAATATCCACATATATATGGTGTATCATGACATGGACTAAACATATCCACATATATATGGTGTATGGTGACATGGACTAAACATATCCACATATATATGGTGTATCATGACATGGACTAAACATATCCACATATATATGGTGTATGGTGACATGGACTAAACATATCCACATATATATGGTGTATGGTGACATGGACTAAACATATCCACATATATATGGTGTATGGTGACATGGACTAAACATATCCACATATATATGGTGTATGGTGACATGGACTAAACATATCCACATATATATGGTGTATGGTGACATGGACTAAACATATCCACATATATATGGTGTATCATGACATGGACTAAACATATCCACATATATATGGTGTATGGTGACATGGACTAAACATATCCACATATATATGGTGTATGGTGACATGGACTAAACATATCCACATATATATGGTGTATGGTGACATGGACTAAACATATCCACATATATATGGTGTATGGTGACATGGACTAAACATATCCACATATTTATGGTGTATGGTGACATGGACTAAACATATCCACATATATATGGTGTATGGTGACATGGACTAAACATATCCACATATTTATGGTGTATGGTGACATGGACTAAACATATCCACATATATATGGTGTATGGTGACATGGACTAAACATATCCACATATATATGGTGTATGGTGACATGGACTAAACATATCCACATATATATGGTGTATGGTGACATGGACTAAACATATCCACATATATATGGTGTATGGTGATATGGACTAAACATATCCACATATATATGATGTATCTTGACATGGACTAAACATATCCACATATTTATGGTGTATGGTGACATGGACTAAACATATCCACATATATATGGTGTATGGTGACATGGACTAAACATATCCACATATATATGGTGTATGGTGACATGGACTAAACATATCCACATATATATGGTGTATGGTGACATGGACTAAACATATCCACATATATATGGTGTATTGTGACATGGACTAAACATATCCACATATATATGGTGTATGGTGACATGGACTAAACATATCCACATATATATGGTGTATGGTGACATGGACTAAACATATCCACATATATATGGTGTATGGTGACATGGACTAAACATATCCACATATATATGGTGTATGGTGACATGGACTAAACATATCCACATATATATGGTGTATGGTGACATGGACTAAACATATCCACATATATATGGTGTATGGTGACATGGACTAAACATATCCACATATATATGGTGTATTGTGACATGGACTAAACATATCCACATATATATGGTGTATGGTGACATGGACTAAACATATCCACATATATATGGTGTATGGTGACATGGACTAAACATATCCACATATATATGGTGTATGGTGACATGGACTAAACATATCCACATATATATGGTGTATGGTGACATGGACTAAACATATCCACATATATATGGTGTATGGTGACATGGACTAAACATATCCACATATATATGGTGTATGGTGACATGGACTAAACATATCCACATATATATGGTGTATGGTGACATGGACTAAACATATCCACATATATATGGTGTATGGTGACATGGACTAAACATATCCACATATATATGGTGTATGGTGACATGGACTAAACATATCCACATATATATGGTGTATGGTGACATGGACTAAACATATCCACATATATATGGTGTATGGTGACATGGACTAAACATATCCACATATATATGGTGTGTGGTGACATGGACTAAACATATCCACATATATATGGTGTATGGTGACATGGACTAAACATATCCACATATATATGGTGTATCATGACATGGACTAAACATATCCACATATATATGGTGTATGGTGACATGGACTAAACATATCCACATATATATGGTGTGTGGTGACATGGACTAAACATATCCACATATATATGGTGTGTGGTGACATGGACTAAACATATCCACATATATATGGTGTATGGTGACATGGACTAAACATATCCACATATATATGGTGTATGGTGACATGGACTAAACATATCCACATATATATGGTGTATGGTGACATGGACTAAACATATCCACATATATATGGTGTATGGTGACATGGACTAAACATATCCACATATATATGGTGTATGGTGACATGGACTAAACATATCCACATATATATGGTGTATGGTGACATGGACTAAACATATCCACATATATATGATGTATCTTGACATGGACTAAACATATCCACATATTTATGGTGTATGGTGACATGGACTAAACATATCCACATATATATGGTGTATGGTGACATGGACTAAACATATCCACATATATATGGTGTGTGGTGACATGGACTAAACATATCCACATATATATGGTGTATGGTGACATGGACTAAACATATCCACATATATATGGTGTATCATGACATGGACTAAACATATCCACATATATATGGTGTATGGTGACATGGACTAAACATATCCACATATATATGGTGTGTGGTGACATGGACTAAACATATCCACATATATATGGTGTGTGGTGACATGGACTAAACATATCCACATATATATGGTGTATGGTGACATGGACTAAACATATCCACATATATATGGTGTATGGTGACATGGACTAAACATATCCACATATATATGGTGTATGGTGACATGGACTAAACATATCCACATATATATGGTGTATGGTGACATGGACTAAACATATCCACATATATATGGTGTATGGTGACATGGACTAAACATATCCACATATATATGGTGTATGGTGACATGGACTAAACATATCCACATATATATGATGTATCTTGACATGGACTAAACATATCCACATATTTATGGTGTATGGTGACATGGACTAAACATATCCACATATATATGGTGTATGGTGACATGGACTAAACATATCCACATATATATGGTGTATGGTGACATGGACTAAACATATCCACATATATATGGTGTATGGTGACATGGACTAAACATATCCACATATATATGGTGTATCGTGACATGGACTAAACATATCCAGATATTAATAAAAGGCCATTTCGCCCAGCCCTACTTTGGATTATTTGTTTATAAAATAAAAGCAAAACAACTTACTTTTTTAGTAAGTACTAGTGCATAATAGTGTGAGAGTCCAGTCCATAGTGGATCTAACATAATAGTGTGAGAGTCCAGTCCATAGTGGATCTAACATAATAGTGTGAGAGTCCATAGTGGATCTAACATAATAGTGAGAGTCCAGTCCATAGTGGATCTAACATAATTGTGAGAGTCCAGTCCATAGTGGATCTAACATAATAGTAAAAGTCCAGTCCATAGTGGATCTAACATAATAGTGTGAGAGTCCAGTCCATAGTGGATCTAACATAATAGTGAGAGTCCAGTCCATAGTGGAGATAACATAACAGTGAGAGTCCAGTCCATAGTGGATCTAACATAATAGTGAGAGTCCAGTCCATAGTGGATCTAACATAATAGTGTGAGAGTCCAGTCCATAGTGGATCTAACATAATAGTGAGAGTCCAGTCCATAGTGGATCTAACATAGTAGTGTGAGTCCAGTCCATAGTGGATCTAACATAATAGTGAGAGTCCAGTCCATAGTGGATCTAACATAATAGTGTGAGAGTCCAGTCCATAGTGGATCTAACATAATAGTGTGAGAGTCTAGTCCATAGTGAATCTAACATAATAGTGTGAGAGTCCATAGTGGATCTAACATAATAGTGAGAGTCCAGTCCATAGTGGATCTAACATAATTGTGAGAGTCCAGTCCATAGTGGATCTAACATAATAGTAAAAGTCCAGTCCATAGTGGATCTAACATAATAGTGTGAGAGTCCAGTCCATAGTGGATCTAACATAATAGTGAGAGTCCAGTCCATAGTGGATCTAACATAATAGTGTGAGAGTCCAGTCCATAGTGGATCTAACATAACAGTGAGAGTCCAGTCCATAGTGGATCTAACATAATAGTGAGAGTCCAGTCCATAGTGGATCTAACATAATAGTGTGAGAGTCCAGTCCATAGTGGATCTAACATAATAGTGAGAGTCCAGTCCATAGTGGATCTAACATAATAGTGTGAGAGTCCAGTCCATAGTGGATCTAACATAATAGTGTGAGAGTCCAGTCTATAGTGGATCTAACATAATAGTGTGAGAGTCCAGTCCATAGTGGATCTAACATAATAGTGAGAGTCCAGTCCATAGTGGATCTAACATAATAGTGAGAGTCCAGTCCATAGTGGATCTAACATAATAGTGTGAGAGTCCAGTCCATAGTGGATCTAACATAATAGTGTGAGAGTCCAGTCCATAGTGGATCTAACATAATAGTGTGAGAGTCCAGTCCATAGTAGATCTAGCATAATAGTGTGAGAGTCCAGTCCATAGTGGATCTAACATAATAGTGAGAGTCCAGTCCATAGTGGATCTAACATAATAGTGTGAGAGTCCAGTCCATAGTGGATCTAACATAATAGTGTGAGAGTCTAGTCCATAGTGAATCTAACATAATAGTGTGAGAGTCCAGTCCATAGTGGATCTAACATAATAGTGAGAGAGTCCAGTCCATAGTGGATCTAACATAATAGTGTGAGAGTCCAGTCCATAGTGGATCTAACATAATAGTGTGAGAGTCCAGTCCATAGTGGATCTAACATAATAGTGTGAGAGTCCAGTCCATAGTGGATCTAGCATAATAGTGTGAGAGTCCAGTCCATAGTGGATCTAACACAATAGTGAGAGTCCAGTCCATAGTGGATCTAACATAATAGTGTGAGAGTCCAGTCCATAGTGGATCTAACATAATAGTGTGAGAGTCTAGTCCATAGTGAATCTAACATAATAGTGTGAGAGTCCAGTCCATAGTGGATCTAACATAATAGTGAGAGAGTCCAGTCCATAGTGGATCTAACATAATAGTGTGAGAGTCTAGTCCATAGTGGATCTAACATAATAGTGTGAGAGTCCAGTCCATAGTGGATCTAACATAATAGTGAGAGTCCAGTCCATAGTGGATCTAACATAATAGTGTGAGAGTCCAGTCCATAGTGGATCTAACATAATAGTGTGAGAGTCTAGTCCATAGTGAATCTAACATAATAGTGTGAGAGTCCAGTCCATAGTGGATCTAACATAATAGTGAGAGAGTCCAGTCCATAGTGGATCTAACATAATAGTGTGAGAGTCCAGTCCATAGTGGATCTAACATAATAGTGTGAGAGTCCAGTCCATAGTGGATCTAGCATAATAGTGTGAGAGTCCAGTCCATAGTGGATCTAGCATAATAGTGTGAGAGTCCAGTCCATAGTGGATCTAACATAATAGTGAAAGTCCAGAATTAACGGCATAAACACTTCCGGTGCCTCACTTTTTTTTTTGTCTGCCTTGTGGCAAATTGATACCAAATATTCCATACCAACAAAACTGATTGGGACTAGATGATGCATTGTTACATTCCTGGTGCTTCATCTTTCTTTTCAGAGGCAGTTTCATTCTTCATTGTCTTCATTACGCACACACACTGTGTCGTTTGGTCACTTCTTCGCTCCATAACGTTATTTAAGCGGCAATGCTGGGTGATGTACGACGCCGTGGAGACGTCTTCATGCATCAACGCTGCCGTGGTGTTGATGTGTGTACAAGTGTGTGTCACATGTTCTTCTCACCTCACGTGTTGTTGTCCTCAACAGCCACTTGATTATGTACACACAAAAGACGATGTACCTAATCAAACGGCCCCTCGTGTTCAACGTAAGCCGTCTTCATTCTTGCGCTCCTGAGTTTGAAATTGGGCTGTTGTCACAAGTGCAGAAGTGGAAATGTTGCCTTTTGGGATTATCCATCTCTCGGTGAAGAGTGTTCATGTGACAATAACAAGCAGGGAACACGGAATTACAAACTATTTCTGCTATGTCGAGACGCTCAAAGATGCCAAACACACTTGTTAACATTCACTTTCGAGAGTCATGGGGAGCCCCCCCCCCCCCCCCCCCCCACATCTGCAGTCCCTTCCAAGGTTTCTCATTGTTATCCCATTGGGTTGAGTTTTTTCCTTGCCCTGATGTGGGATCTGAGCCAAGGATGTCATTGTGGCTTGGGCAGCCCTTTGAAGCATTTGTGATTAAGAGCTCAGGGGCCGAATCCAGCCCAAGAATAACACCTGAGTTCAGTTCCAAACGTAAGATGTTTGTTTATTTCACATGCAGTCAGTAGTCATTTGTTTAACTTATTTAGTTATACTAGTGGTGTTCCTCAAGGTTCCATCTTAGGTCCTCTCTTTTTCATAATGTGATTTATGTACAAACCCCGTTTCCATGTGAATTGGGAAATTGTGTTAGATGTAAATATAAACGGAATACAATGATTTGCAAATCCTTTTCAACCCATATTCAATTGAATGCACTACAAAGACAAGATATTTGATGTTCAAACTCATAAACTTTATTTTTTTTTGCAAATAATAATTAACTTAGAATTTCATGGCTGCAACACGTGCCAAAGTAGTTGGGAATGGTCATGTTCACCACGGTGTTACATGGCCTTTCCTTTCAACAACACTCAGTAAACGTTTGGGAACTGAGGAGACACATTTTTGAAGCTTCTCAGGTGGAATTCTTTCCCATTCTTGCTTGATGTACAGCTTAAGTTGTTCAACAGTCCGGGGGTCTCCGTTGTGCTATTTTAGGCTTCATAATGCGCCACACATTTTCAAGGGAGACAGGTCTGGACTACAGGCAGGCCAGTCTAGTACATGCACTCTTTTACTATGAAGCCACGTTGATGTAACACGTGGCTTGGCATTGTCTTGCTGAAATAAGCAGGGGCGTCCATGGTAACGTTGCTTGGATGGCAACATATGTTGCTCCAAAACCTGTATGTACCTTTCAGCATTAATGGCGCCTTCACAGATGTGTAAGTTACCCATGTCTTGGGCACTAATACACCCCCATACCATCACACATGCTGCCTTTTACACTTTGCGCCTATAACAAT
Organism: Nerophis lumbriciformis; assembly: GCF_033978685.3. NCBI lineage: Eukaryota > Metazoa > Chordata > Actinopteri > Syngnathiformes > Syngnathidae > Nerophis > Nerophis lumbriciformis. The sequence continues at coordinate 8,923,090 of NC_084552.2, read as the reverse complement.
CTGGATGGTTCTTTTTTACTTTGGTCCAGAGGACACAACGTCCACAGTTTCCAAAAACAATTTGAAATGTGGACTCGTCAGACAACAGAACACTTTTCCACTTTGTATCAGTCCATCTTAGATGAGCTCAGGCCCAGCGAAGCCGACGGCGTTTCTGGGTGTTGTTGATAAACTGTTTTCGCCATGCATAGGAGAGTTTTAACTTGCACTTACAGATGTAGCGACCAACTGTAGTTACTGACAGTGGGTTTCTGAAGTGTTCCTGAGCCCATGTGGTGATATCCTTTACACACTGATGTCGTTTGTTGATGCAGTACAGCCTGAGGGATCGAAGATCACGGGCTTAGCTGCTTACGTGTAGTGATTTCTCCAGATTCTCTGAACCCTTTGATGATATTACGGACCGTAGATGGTGAAATCCCTAAATTCCATGCAATAGCTGGTTGAGAAAGGTTTTTCTTAAACTGTTCAACAATTTGCTCACGCATTTGTTGACAAAGTGGTGACCCTCGCCCCATCCTTGTTTGTGAATGACTGAGCATTTCATGGAATCTACTTTTATACCCAATCATGGCACCCACCTGTTCTCAATTTGCCTGCACACCTGTGGGATGTTCCAAATAAGTGTTTGATGAGCATTCCTCAACTTTATCAGTATTTATTGCCACCTTTCCCAACTTCTTTGTCACGTGTTGCTGGCATCAAATTCTAAAGTTAATGATTATTTGCAACAAAAATTTTGTTTATGAGTTTGAACATCAAATATGTTGTCTTTGTAGCATATTCAACTGAATATGGGTTGAAAATGATTTGCAAATCATTGCATTCCGTTTATATTTACATCTAACACAATTTCCCAACTCATATGGAAACGGGGTTTGTAAGATGTTTGTTTACTTCACATGCAGTCAGTAGTCATTGGAACACCTTATTTAGTTATACTAGTGGTGTTCCTCAGGGTTCCATCTTAGGTCCTCTCTTCTTCATAATGTGATTTATATAAGATGTTTATTTACTTCACATGCAGCTCATGTGATCGATTCCGTCCGCAGCATAGTAGCGAGCAGCTAGCTGAGCTGAACATTTGTTTGTGTTGGTGTCGGCTCATTCAAGTCGACTACGTGTTCACACACACACACACAGCGGTGAATTGAGACATGGGCGAAGCGAGCGCATGAGTAAGACATGCTGAATGCGTTTTCCAAGTGGAGTATTTATTGCTCGGCCTTGAGAGGAGCGCCGCGCTTTTAGCAAAACACATCGCCGCCCACGAGCAAGCCCCGTCTCGGCGTTGTTTGCGTCCCTGAGGCCGGCGGGGAGAGCTGGCGACACACAATGAGAGCTCTCTTCCTGCCGCCGTACATATCGGCCTCTTCCTCATCAATAGTCCGCCGCTGCAGAGCGCAAACCACGCTTCCGCCTCGCCTCGGGGAGAGCTTACCGACGACTCACTCCATTTTTTTTATTTTTTTTTATTCCTAACCCTTCTTCCTCGCCTCATCCCTCTTTGGGCCTCTCTCTGCGCTCTCTCCATCCGTGGCCATCGGAGCGTGCTAAATGCTTTCCCTCAAGTCTGAGCGGCTCATTATGGAGCTGGAGGAGACAAATTTAGGATTAGGGCCCAAACACTTTGTGCAAAGAGGGATGAAGGTACCTGATACTTTCCATCCAGCAGGAAAGGATGAAGAATGCAGATTTTGTTGAATAAAGACGCAGAGGTCTGGAATCTTAAATGCAAAGGCTTGTTGGATAATTGTATGCTTCACACTCGGGGGGAAGAGGAACCAAGCAACGTCCATCAAAGCATGCTTGGAGGAGTTTGGTGTGGAAGAACTAGAACAGAGGCATGGACAACACATGCACGTGTGCAGCGTAACCAACTTTAATGTGATGCTCTTCCACAGTCACCTTTTGGCTGTACTTTGGGTTAGGGGTGCACAAAAAAATCGATAAATATATTAGGGCTGCAGCTAACGATTATTTTTCTATCGATTAATCTATAGATTATTTTTTCGATTAATCGGTTAATCTATAGATTATTTTTTTTCGATTAATCTATAGATTATTTTTCCTTTTACCGATTTTTTTTTTTAATTTAAAATGAAGAGGAAAAAATAAATGTAGGCCAGTTTTTTCAAAAGGCATGGCTTTTATTTACAAAAAAAAAAGTATGGCCACTCAGTCAACATTGACAACAACATGACAAAATATTCTGTAACAATGTAAACATTTAAAACTTTTAACATTTAACAAAATTAAAAGTAGCTTATTTGCTTTTTAATGTGCAAATATAAAAGTAAACATCCAGTGCAAATCTTAATATTCTGGAATAGTATAAGCATTTCAAAAGTAAAAGTATTGCTTATTTTGCTTTAAAATGTGCAAAAATAAAGATAAACATCCAATACAAAAAAGTGCAAAACGGAAATATTCTGTAACAAGTGTAAACATTTCAACAAAAGTAAAAGTATTGCTTATTTGCTAAAATGTGCAAAAATAAAGCTAAACATCCAATACAAAAAAGTGTACAGTGTAAACATTTCAACAAAAGGAAAAGTATTGCTTATTTTGCTTAATAACACAACAATGATAGTATGATTAAAGTGAAAGTTAATTGTTGGTTTGTACATAGTATATGTAACTGTTAATGTTGTAAAAGGTATTTGCACAACTAATTAACGTTAGCGTTTGTGACACGTCTTGTGCCGTGGGGTTCTTTCAGGACCGACAGACTGAACGCCAGACGGCTTTGCCAGGTTTACAATCTTTTAATTTTACACAAAGTCTTTTCTCTTCCAACTGCGCGGATCGCGCACCTGGGCACGGTTGCAGCGTCGCTCCCGGCGCGCCCCGCCTCGCCGCTCGCTCGCCGCCGCCGCCTCTCCACAGCGTTAAAGAGGAGCGCGTCTTTGTAAACACTGAACAGGCACGCCAAACGCGCCTCTCAGACCGAAACGGTGCTTTAGTTTATGAATTTACAACGCAGATACAAATGACACATTCATGTTTTTGTGTAATAATGACAACGTATACGCACGCGGACGATTGACTTGTTGATGGTGATGGCAAGAACATTTTCTTTTCAAATGTTCGTTCATAGCCGTTGTGCTGCTATGATAGGCCATTTCCGCTCGACACAGTGTGCATACAACAACATTATTAGGCCGTTTATTGAAATACTCTCACACTTTTGACGACTTTTGGCGTGCTTTTTTCCCCTCGCTCGCATCGTCTGCTTTGCGCTCCGCCATGACAGTAGTGTGACGTAAATATGCGACGCGCCGACGCACAAAAACGGCGTCGACGTATTTACGTAACCGATGACGTCGACTACGTCGACGCGTCGTTTCAGCCTTAAAATATATATAGTTATCCATCCATCCATTTTCTACCGCTTATACAAATGTACAAAAGCCAAAAGCAGTGAAGTTGTCACGTTGTGTAAATGCATACTTGCCAACCCTCCCGGATTTTCCGGGAGACTCAAGAAATTCAGCGCCTCTCCCGAAAACCTCCCGGGACAAATTTTCTCCCGAAAATCTCCCGAAATTCAGGCGGAGCTGGAGGCCACGCTCCCTCCAGCTCCATGCGGACCTGAGTCCGCTTTCCCACAATATAAAGAACGTCTACAGTAAAGCAGTCCGTCTGCCGTAAACAGCAATGTTGTGACACTCTTAAACAGGACAATACTGCCATCTAGTGCATTTGATGAAAGCACTTTTGTGCGTGCCACACAGCAATGCATAATCAGAGAGGGTGTTCAGCATGGTTAGAAAGATAGTGACAGAGAATAGAACAAGGATGGACAATTCAACCCTTAACTCAACAATGAGTAGATGAGTGTTATGTGTGTGTGTGTGTGTATGTGTAAATAAATAAACACTGAAATTCAAGTATTTCTTAATTCACTTGACTTGGTGGATTCTAGCTATAAATATACTCCTCCCCTCTTAACCACGCCCCCAACCACGGCCCCGCCCCAACCACGCCCCCCGCACCCACCCCCCACCCCCACCTCCCGAAATTGGAGGTCTCAAGGTTGGCAAGTATGGTAAATGGTAAATAAAAAGAGAATACAACAAATCCTTTTCAACTTATATTCAATTGAATAGACTGCAAAGACAAGATATTTCATGTTGGAACTAGAAAACTTTATTTTTTTTGCAAATATTAGCTCATTTGGAATGTAATGGCTGCAACATGTTTCAAAAAAGCTGGCACAAGTGGCAAAAAAGACTGAGAAAGTTGAGGAATGCTCATCAAAGACTTATTTGGAACATACCACAGGTGAACAGGCTAATTAGGAACAGGTGGGTGCCATGATTCCAAAAAAAAAAAGTTTCTCAGTTCCAACATGAAATATATTGTCTTTGTTCGAACTGACAAACTTATTTTTTTTTGTAATCATGGCACCCACCTGTTCCCAATTAGCCTGTTCACCTGTGGTATGCTCCAAATAAGTCTTTGATGAGCATTCCTCAACTTTCTCAGTCTTTTTTGCCACTTGTGCCAGCTTTTTTGAAACATGTCGCAGCCATCACATTCCAAATGAGCTAATATTTGCGAAAAATAACAAAGTTTCTCAGTGTGAACATGAAATATCTTGTCTTTGCAGTCTATTCAATTGAATATAAGTTGATTTGTTGTATTCTCTTTTTATTTACCATTTACACAACGTGATAACTTCACTGCTTTTGGGCTTTCTACTACTAGATTTCACGCCAGCAAGGCATTGAGCCCACTAGGGTCACCAAAGGTCTCCAGCTCGTCTTGGTAGTGAGCAGAGATCATTTATGAGCCTTCTAATAATGCCTTATGAATTCCTACTACTTGACCGTGTCTCAATACTTGTTTACACGTAGTATTAGTAGTACTTGTAGTATTAGTAGCACTAGTAGTATCAGTAGAACCAGTAGTATTAGTAGTATAGTAGTATTAGTAGTACTAGTAGTATTAGTAGGACGAGTAGTACTAGTAGTATGAGTACCCTGAGTTGATGAACAGTATCCTCCACTGGCCCGACCTTTATAATGGATTCTAAGTGGAAATCAAACCCGCGGCCAAAGCGCGAGGGAACAACGTGAGTGTATCCCATGAATCTTTCTTCATCTCCCCGTCCTTCTTTGTATGGACCACGCACAGCGCGCACGTGAGCGCACATATCCGCGCCCCGCTGTCAGGTGTAAGCCCGAGCGGCGCGGCGGGTGAATGGTAATGAACGCACGTCTGAGGGCCGCTCGCACGCCATCACGGGAGGTGAAGGGACACGTCACCAAAAACGTGGAGCTGTGTTAAACCCTAACCGGTGGACGACCACAGTGTATCTCACTGGACATTGTCTCATACGGTCCAATGAAACACGTTGCCTGGTGCTGAAGTCCGTGGACTGCAGCCTCTTCCAGACCGCCACCATCCATCTGTTGAGACTAGGGCTGCAGCTAACGATTATTTTTCTATCGATTAATCTATAGATTATTTTTTCGATTAATCGGTTAATCTATAGATTATTTTTTTCGATTAATCTATAGATTATTTTTCCTTTTACCGATTTTTTTTTTTATTTAAAATGAAGAGGAAAAAATAAATGTAGGCCAGTTTTTTCAAAAGGCATGGCTTTTTTTTACAAAAAAAAAAGTATGGCCACTAGTCAACATTGACAACAACATGACAGAATATTCTGTAACAATGTAAACATTTAAAACTTTTAACATTTAACAAAATTAAAAGTAGCTTATTTGCTTTTTAATGTGCAAATATAAAAGTAAACATCCAGTGCAAATCTTAATATTCTGGAATAGTATAAGCATTTCAAAAGTAAAAGTATTGCTTATTTTGCTTTAAAATGTGCAAAAATAAAGATAAACATCCAATACAAAAAAGTGCAAAACGGAAATGTTCTGTAACAAGTGTAAACATTTCAACAAAAGTAAAAGTATTGCTTATTTGCTAAAATGTGCAAAAATAAAGCTAAACATCCAATACAAAAAAGTGTACAGTGTAAACATTTCAACAAAAGTAAAAGTATTGCTTATTTTGCTTAATAACACAACAATGATAGTATGATTAAAGTGAAAGTTAATTGTTGGTTTGTACATAGTATATGTAACTGTTAATGTTGTAAAAGGTATTTGCACAACTAATTAACGTTAGCGTTTGTGACACGTCTTGTGCCGTGGGGTTCTTTCAGGACCGACAAACTGAACGCCAGACGGCTTTGCCAGGTTTACAATCTTTTAATTTTACACAAAGTCTTTTCTCTTCCAACTGCGCGGATCGCGCACCTGGGCACGATTGCGGCGGCGCTCCCGGCGCGCCCCGCCTCGCCGCTCGCTCGCCGCCGCCGCCTCTCCACAGCGTTAAAGAGGAGCGCGTCTTTGTAAACACTGAACAGGCACGCCAAACGCGCCTTTCAGAGCGAAACGGTGCTTTAGTTTATGAATTTACAACGCAGATACAAAGGACACATTCATGTTTTTGTGTAATAATGACAACGTATACGCACGCGGACGATTGACTTGTTGATGGTGATGGCAAGAACGCTGTCGGGGGTTTTCTTTTCAAATGTTCGTTCATAGCCGTTGTGCTGCTATGATAGGCCATTTCCGCTCGACACAGTGTGCATACAACAACATTATTAGGCCGTTTATTGAAATACTCCCACACTTTTGACGACTTTTGGCGTGCTTTTTTCCCCTCGCTCGCATCGTCTGCTTTGCGCTCCGCCATGACAGTAAAGTAGTGTGACGTAAATATGCGACGCGCCGACGCACAAAAACGGCGTCGACGTATTTACGTAACCGATGACGTCGACTACGTCGACGCGTCGTTTCAGCCTTAGTTGAGACCAACGTTCCCTCTAAGCAAATCTATGTCACGCACTAAATCAAATCCCACTCTAAACAAAATAAAATCATAACAATTTGTTCTGTATGATTGTCCAACACAACTATGAGTGACAGGTACCACAACAGATACAACAATTTTTGTCAACACTGTTCAATTATTGTAACGTCTGTAGAGACGCTTTAAATACGACAGGAATGCCATCGATCACTTTTATTTGGCGAAATGGTTTGTCGGCAGTAACCACACCAAAAACGTGTAAAATACTTCTATCTAGCAAAACTGCTCATTGTCTACCATATAGATTTAGATTTAGATTTATTGGTCCCCGTTGGGGAAATTCATTTTCACTGTCGTACATTAGAACAATAGACATTACACATCACGAAACAAAAATAACAAAAAGACATCATACATGACCAACACACATTTACAGGCTTGTCAGACAGGTCGGCTATAGCTGCAGGGATAAGGCTTTTACTGAGGCGAGTCCTCCGGAATTTGATGGTTCTGTACCTGCGCCCTGATGGTAGTGTGATGATGTAGTGGGTGAGTGATATCCTGGACTATCGTGTTTGCCAGTCGAATGATGGACCTGTGGTTTTAATCAAGCCAAAAGCAACTCTTTGTCATCTGTTGTATCAACGCTTGCTCTCTCTCTCACCTGCACCAACACACATACACTCATGGCAATTAGCCACTGATGCGTTTATGGCCACACAAAAAGTCAGACAACTCCAACATTACCCATAAAGTGTAAATTCCAGGTGGTTACACCATGACTCCGCAATCACATGTGTGCTTATTCTACTGTCATTTATTAAGAATGTTCATTTTTGGATGTCATCATGAAATGATGTTACTAGATTACAGAATTGCTAATATAAATATTTATTTTACAGACAGAAAGTTGCAGGAATGTACACTTTATCCCATGCTTACATTTCATTGTGCAACATGTGAAGGTTTTAAGGGGAACATTGGTTGAGACATTTTCTATGCTGCTTATTCTGTTCATTTAAATGAACGTTAAATCATTTTATATTTAATTACTTTTGTTTATATATGCATATATTTGTTTATGTATTTATTGTTTCTTTTTTGTAAATTATTTATATTACTTATTTTTGTCATTTTTAGTAGAACGCTTTAGTCCAGAGCTGGGCAAATATTTTGACTCGAGGGGCCACATTGAGAGAAAAAATGGGTGCAATGTGTATTTGTGTATAAATTATATATACTGTAAAAATCTTCTGTACAGTATGTGTGTTTGGGTCCCTTTTTTCCGGAACACTAATACCAAAAGTCACAATGTCCGATAGAATTCTAAAAACGTTATGACAGACCACCTCAAAAAAACGGAATGGAATTTTACATTTATGAATGGTTGATTTTATATAGGCTAGTAAGTTCAAGTTTTGTACCTGACAAATTTCGGCTACCTTGCCGAAACTTGTCAGGTACAAAACTTGACCTTACTAGCCTATATAAATCAACCATTTATAAATACACATCAATAGGCTAAATGAACCTCTTCAACATATGGAATTTTACAGTTGGACACCCAAAATGTTCATGAAAATAAAGAAAGTGGGTGTCAGGTTCAAACACTGATGGCATCTACTGACATCTATTAAACAAGACAAGAGGCAAAGAATCAAACAGACAAAATTCAATTTGGTCTTAATTGAGGAGACACGCCTGGACATATTGTACCCTTGTACAGTAGCTCAGCACGCTCTGCCAAAAGATGGCATGCCTCCTTTTATTTTGGACCATGGCCACCACTGCTTCCAAAGGACAAAGGTTCGTAAAATAGTTCAAAAAAAGAGTTTCATAAAGGCAGCACGGTGGAACAGGGGTTAGTGCATGTGCCTCACAATACGAAGGTCCTGAGTAGTCCTGAGTTCAATCCCGGGCTCGGGATCTTTCTGTGTGGACTTTGCATGTTCTCCCCGTGACTGCGTGGGTTCCCTCCGGGTACTCCGGCTTCCTCCATCCTCCAAAAACATGCACCTGGGGATAGGTTGATTGGCAACACTAAATGGGCCCTAGTGTGTGAATGTGAGTGTGAATGTTGTCTGTCTATCTGTGTTGGCCCTGCGATGAGGTGGCGACTTGTCCAGGGTGTACACCGCCTTCCGCCCGAATGCAGCTGAGATAGGCTCCAGCGACCCCAAAATGGACAAGCGGTAGAAAATGGATGGATGGATGAGTTCCATAAGATAGTTCAAAGAGAGTTCGTAAAATACTTCAAAAAGAGTTTGTCTGGAAATTGGGCAGATTCTGTCATCTCTCCGCTTAGTAGTCCTTGGGCCAGAACAACATCCTTCTGTTGATTACCATACATGAGAGAAAACAGAAAACCCTTCATGTGGCTCTCCCCCTACACAGTGGAGTTTTACGAGCCTTCTTGATAGGTTTCAAAGACAGCTCCCGTCCCCCTGCTCGGAACTCAATGTAATACAAAGTTTTTGTGATCATTTAGAAACAATTATTCTAACAGTGGGATTTACAATAGAACAATAAAACACTGAATATTAACAACATATGAACATCTATACATAATTGTTATATTTTATGATGTTTTGAGTGTCTATTAAATAAAAGTGTACAGTCATAAAGACATTGTTTAGTACACAGACTAGACACCATTAGATTGTGTCTGTGTGTTTAGTCTAGGGCTGCAGCTAACGATTATTTTTCTATCGATTAATCTATAGATTATTTTTTCGATTAATCGGTTAATCTATAGATTATTTTTTCGATTAATCTATAGATTATTTTTCCTTTTACCGATTATTTTTTTTATTTAAAATGAAGAGGGGAAAAAAAAAGTAGGCCAGTTTTTTCAAAAGGCATGGCTTTTATTTACAAAAAAAAAAGTATGGCCACTCAGTCAACATTGACAACAACATGACAAAATATTCTGTAACAATGTAAACATTTAAAACTTTTAACATTTAACAAAATTAAAAGTAGCTTATTTGCTTTGTAATGTGCAAATATAAAAGTAAACATCCAGTGCAAATCTTAATATTCTGGAATAGTATAAGCATTTAAAAAGTAAAAGTATTGCTTATTTTGCTTTAAAATGTGCAAAAATAAAGATAAACATCCAATACAAAAAAGTGCAAAACGGAAATATTCTGTAACAAGTGTAAACATTTCAACAAAAGTAAAAGTATTGCTTATTTGCTAAAATGTGCAAAAATAAAGCTAAACATCCAATACAAAAAAGTGTACAGTGTAAACATTTCAACAAAAGTAAAAGTATTGCTTATTTTGCTTAATAACACAACAATGATAGTATGATTAAAGTGAAAGTTAATTGTTGGTTTGTACATAGTATATGTAACTGTTAATGTTGTAAAAGGTATTTGCACAACTAATTAACGTTAGCGTTTGTGACACGTCTTGTGCCGTGGGGTTCTTTCAGGACCGACAGACTGAACGCCAGACGGCTTTGCCAGGTTTACAATCTTTTAATTTTACACAAAGTCTTTTCTCTTCCAACTGCGCGGATCGCGCACCTGGGCACGATTGCGGCGTCGCTCCCGGCGCGCCCCGCCTCGCCGCTCGCTCGCCGCCGCCGCCTCTCCACAGCGTTAAAGAGGAGCGCGTCTTTGTAAACACTGAACAGGCACGCCAAACGCGCCTCTCAGAGCGAAACGGTGCTTTAGTTTATGAATTTACAACGCAGATACAAATGACACATTCATGTTTTTGTGTAATAATGACAACGTATACGCACGCGGACGATTGACTTGTTGATGGTGATGGCAAGAACGCTGTCGGGGGTTTTCTTTTCAAATGTTCGTTCATAGCCGTTGTGCTGCTATGATAGGCCATTTCCGCTCGACACAGTGTGCATACAACAACATTATTAGGCCGTTTATTGAAATACTCCCACACTTTTGACGACTTTTGGCGTGCTTTTTTCCCCTCGCTCGCATCGTCTGCTTTGCGCTCCGCCATGACAGTAAAGTAGAGTGACGTAAATATGCGACGCGCCGACGCACAAAAACGGCGTCGACGTATTTACGTAACCGATGACGTCGACTACGTCGACGCGTCGTTTCAGCCTTATTTACGAGCCTTCTTGATAGGTTTCAAAGACAGCCCCCGTCCCCCTGCTCGGAACTCAATGTAATACAAAGTTTTTGTGATCATTTAGAAACAATTATTCTAACAGTGGGATTTACAATAGAACAATAAAACACTGAATATTAACAACATATGAACATCTATACATAATTGTTATATTTTATGATGTTTTGAGTGTCTATTAAATAAAAGTGTTTAGACTAGACACCATTAGATTGTGTCTGTGTGTTTAGTCAACCCTAAATGTAATATTTGTGTCATGGTGGATGTTTGACACGTGTAAAGACCATGAAGACGTTTGGGCTTGATGGATGCGTGCGCCATGTAGCAGCGTGATGGATGGCGGCAGCGTTGGGGGCGCTCACTCTCACTGTTATTGTGTTGCCAAGTGAATGGGAGGCTGCACGGGGCGCTTTGACGGCTTTATTGAGAAGCATGATCTAGTGCGGCGCCCTGGGACGCTCTGATGTGGTTATGGAGGAAATGGGAAGAAGGAGGGAATGAGGATGGAGCAGAGGTGGGAATAAATGTGGAGCTTATCAGTTGGTTTTTATCTACTATGTCCTGGGGGGAGTCATAACAATAATCTAATCTAAACACACACACACACACACACACACACACACACACACACACACACACACACACACACACACACCACATTGTCATCCATTTAACACTCCATCACCTTCATCCATTCATATACTTTTTTTATTTGTCCAATCTCCTCTGTCTTGGAATTCTCTCCATTGTTCTTTCACTTCTTGTAAGCATCCAGATGGAATCTTTTTCATATTCAACATTTTACCATCTTTTTTGGAATTACGTCATTTGTTTTAAAAAAAGATGGGAACTCTTTATATATCCATGTACCGTATTTTTCGGAGTATAAGTCGCACCGGAGTATAAGTCGCACCTGCCGAAAATGCATAATAAAAAAGGAAAATAATATCAGATTTTTGTTTGTAGCTTTTCAAAAACAAATGAGGTAATATAAAACGTTGTTCAGTCTTTTTGGAAAGAAATGACATAAATATCTGAAGGTTTTTCCATCGTTTTGGAGACAAATGACATAAATGTCATGATCCGTAGTCCAGATCATGTTTTGTTTATTTATGTTCTGCTAGTTTTGGACTGCATAAGTTCCTGTTTTTGTGCACCTTTGTTTGTTTAGTTTCCATGACGACTCATTAGTTTCACCTGCCTCATGTGTTCGGACCACGCACCTGCTCTAATCAGAGACTATTATTTAAGCCTGTTTTGCCAGTTAGTCGTCCTGGCGACATTACTCTGTATATGTTCTTTTCATGCGCTGCTCATGCTGGTATTCTTGCGATTGCTCTTTTCATGCTTCATGCCATACCACGTAAGTTTTGTTTATTCAAGCCACAGTTTAGTGAGTTTTTTTCATGTTTTTTTTTTGTTTTGTTTCATGTCCTAAGTTTTTTGCCTTAGCTTTTGCGTGCGTTAGGCACGCTCGCCTTTGGGTTGTTTTCTGTTTTTGTAGTACTTTGAGGTCAAGAATAAATCATGTTTTGATCTGCACGCCATGTCCGGAGTAGTCCGTTTGCTTCCTTTGTAAAACAATCCTTGCAGTAAGCTGCGAAAACCTCCCCGTCATGACAATAAATATGTAACGTTAACATTAAATTACTCAAATCTCTCTATCAAGCTATCCATTTATCTGTCTATCCATCCATCTATCTGTGTAGCGTTCTAGCTACAGTGTTTAGCAATCATTCCATCCATTTATCTGATGATATACTTAAAATAAAATAAATTCACTTGCTCTTCATGGGGATGGGAGTTTGATGTTAGTAAGAACTAGAAAATTTCCACGGAAATTTTGATGGGCCTGCTATCTGTGCCCTGGACCTCTGGCCAGGGGTCGCCGGAAGCCGCTGTACTTTTAAGATGGTGCCAAGTTTTAGGTGTAACTGTACAAAATGAGCCACAGAGCTAGCCTAAAATATTAGCATGTTTACATAAAAATGCTAACACTTAGCATGTGTGCTAACAATAGAATGTTAGTATGCTAACACATAGCATATGTCACATACCAAGTTATATGGCTGCGGAATTACAGAAAAAAGTGTTAAATTATCTGAAAAAGTTAGCATGTAAATGTTAGCATGCTAACAGGTAACATGTTTTATATACCACGTTATATGACTGTAATGTGTATAGACGCGCAATTAGAGTGAAAAGCGTTAAAATTAGAAAAACAAAGTTAGCACGTTAATGTAAGCGTGCTAGCATGTTAACATTAGCATGCTAACAGTTAACAAGTGTCATGTACCAAGTTATATGACTCTAGGGTAAACGGTTGCAAAATTAGCTTAAAAAGCTAGCACATTAATGTTAGCATTCTAATGTAAACATGCTAACAGTTAGCGTGTTTCACATACCAAGTTATATGACTATAAGATGTGTGGCTGCGGAATTAGAGAAAAAGTGTAACATTTGCAAAAAAGTTGAACTTTAATGTAAGTGTGCTAGCACGCTAATAGTTAACACGTGTCACGTACCAAGTTATATGACTCGAGGGTAAACCGTTGCAAAATTAGCTCAAAAGGCTAGCACATTAATGTTAGCATTGTAATATAAACATGCTAACAGTTAGCATGTTTCACATAAGTTATATGACTATAAGGTGTATGGTTGCGGAATTAGAGAAAAAAGAGTAACATTTGCAAAAAAGCAGCACTTAAATGTTAGCGTGCTAGCATGCTAACAGTTAACAAGTGTAACGTACCAAGTTATATGACTAAGGTTTATGGTTGTCTAATTAGAGAAAAAAACGTAAAGTTAGCTAAAAAGTTAGCATGTCAATGTAAGTATGCTAGCATGCTAAAATTAGCACGCTAACAATTAACAAGTGTCTCATACTAAGTTATATGACTCTAGGGTAAACGGTTGCAAAATTAGTTCAAAAAGCTAGCACATTAATGTTAGCATGCTACCGTAAACATTAGAGAAAAAAGTGTAAAATTTGCACAAAAAAAGTTTGCACTTTAATGTTAGCGTGCTAGCATGCTAACAGTTAACAAGTGTAACATACCAAGTTATATGACTGCAAGGTTTATGGCTGTCCAATTAGAGAAAAAAACATAACGTTAGCTAAAAAGTTAGCATGTTAATGTAAGTATGCCAGCATGCTAACATTAGCATGCTAACAGTTAACAAGTGTCACATACCAAGTTATATGATTCTTGGAAAAAACGGTTGCAAAACTAGCTCAAAAAACTAGCACTTTACTGTTAGCATGTGCCCATTCACTGCTGCTTAGGAGCATGTGAATGGGCGCTTGCATTGCAGCTGGCCCATAATAAGAATAATACAGTTAGAAGTATGAGGAATAATATGGGTTGCTTGCATTGCAGCAGGCCCACAATAATAATAATAAAGTTAGAAGTATGAGGAATAATAATATGGGCTGCTTGCATTGCAGCAGGCCCATAATGGAAATAAAGCTGGAAGTATAAGGAAAAATAATATGCCATAATAACAATAAAATTAGAAGTATAAGGAACCAAAAATGATTCCCGGGCGCGGTCACTGCTGCTGCTGCTCACTGCTCCTGCTCCCCTCATCTCCCAGGGGGTGATCATGGGTGATGGGTCAAATGCAGAGAATAATTTCGCCACACCTCGTGTGTGTGTGTGTGTGTGTGACAATCATTGCTACTTTAACTTTAACTGAATAATAATATGGGCTGATTGCATTGCAACAGGCCCATAATAAGAATGGTGAGGTATGAGGAATAATAATATGGGCTGCTTGCATTGCAGAAGGCCCATAATAAGACTAATGAAGTTAGAAGTATGAGGAATAATAATATGGGCTGCTATCATCGCAGCAGGCCCATAATAAGAACAAAGTTAGAAGAATGAGAAATAATCATATGGGCTGCTTGAATCGCAGCAGGCCCATAATAAGAACAAAGTTAGAAGTATGAGGAATAATAATATGGGCTTCTTGCGTTGCAGCACGCCCATAATAAGAACAAAGTTAGAAGTATGAGTAATGATAATACTATGGGCTGCTTGCATCGCAGCAGGCCCATAATAAGACTAATAAAGTTAGAAGAATGAGGAATAATATGGGCTGCTTGCATTGCAGCAGGCCCATAATGGAAATAAAGTTAGAAGTATGATGAATAATAATATGGGCTGCTTGTGTTGCAGCAGGCCCATAATAAGAACAAAGTTAGAAGTATGAGGAATAATAATATGGGCTTCTTGCGTTGCAGCACTCCCATAATAACAACAAAGTTAGAAGTATGAGGAATAATAATATGGGCTTCTTGCGTTTCAGCACGCCCATAATAAGAACAAAGTTAGAAGTATGATAAATAATAATATGGGCTGCTTTAATTATAGCAGGCCCATAATAAGACTAATACAGTTAGAAGTATGAGGAATAATAATATGGGCTGCTTGC
Source organism: Nerophis lumbriciformis (assembly GCF_033978685.3). NCBI lineage: Eukaryota > Metazoa > Chordata > Actinopteri > Syngnathiformes > Syngnathidae > Nerophis > Nerophis lumbriciformis. The sequence goes on along the minus strand of NC_084552.2, from coordinate 8,907,697 downwards.
ATTGCTGCAGGCCCATAATAAGAACAAAGTTAAAGTATGAGGAATAATAATATGGGCTTCTTGCGTTGCAGCACGCCCATAATAAGACTAATAAAGTTAAAAGTATGAGGAATAATAATATGGGCTGCTTGCATTGCTGCAGGCCGATAATAAGAACAAAGTTAGAAGTATGAGGAATAATAATATGGGCTTCTTGCGTTGCAGCACGTCCATAATAAGAACAAAGTTAGAAGTATGATAAATAATAATATGGGCTGCTTTCATTGCAGCAGGCCCATAATACGACTAATACAGTTAGAAGTATGAGGAATAATAATATGGGCTGCTTGCATTGCAGCAGACCCGTAATGGAAATAAAGTTAGAAGTATGAGAAATAATATGGGCTGCTTGCATTGCTGCAGGCCCATAATAAGAACAAAGAAGTATGAGGAATAATAATATGGGTTGCTTGCGTTGCAGCACGCCCATAATAAGACTAATAAAGTTAGAAGTATGAGGAATAATAATATGGGCTGCTTGCATTGCTGCAGGCCCATAATAAGAACAAAGTTAGAAGTATGAGGAATAATAATATGGGCTGCTTGCATTGCAGCAGGCCCATAATGGAAATAAAGTTAGAAGTATGAGAAATAATATAGGCTGCTTGCATTGCAATAGGCCCATAATAAGAACAAAGTTAGAAGTATGAGGAATAATAATATGGGCTTCTTGCGTTGCAGCACGCCCATAATAAGAACAAAGTTAGAAGTATGAGGAATAATATGGGCTGCTTGCATTGCAGTAAGCCCATAATAAGAACAAAGTTAGAAGTATGAGGAATAATAATATGGGCTTCTTGCGTTGCAGCACGCCCATAATGGAAATAAAGTTAGAAGTATGAGAAATAATATGGGCTGCTTGCATTGCTGCAGGCCCATAATAAGAACAAAGTTAGAAGTATGAGGAATAATAATATGGGCTTCTTGCGTTGCAGCACGCCCATAATAAGAACAAAGTTAGAAGTATGAGGAATAATATGGGCTGCTTGCATTGCAGTAAGCCCATAATAAGAACAAAGTTAGAAGTATGAGGAATAATAATATGGGCTTCTTGCGTTGCAGCACGCCCATAATGGAAATAAAGTTAGAAGTATGAGAAATAATATGGGCTGCTTGCATTGCTGCAGGCCCATAATAAGAACAAAGTTAGAAGTATGAGGAATAATAATATGGGCTTCTTGCGTTGCAGCACGCCCATAATAAGAACAAAGTTAGAAGTATGAGGAATAATATGGGCTGCTTGCATTGCAGTAAGCCCATAATAAGAACAAAGTTAGAAGTATGAGGAATAATAATATGGGCTTCTTGCGTTGCAGCACGCCCATAATAAGAACAAAGTTAGAAGTATGAGGAATAATAATATGGGCTGCTTGCATTGCAGCAGGCCCATAATGGAAATAAAGTTAGAAGTATGAGAAATAATATAGGCTGCTTGCATTGCAATAGGCCCATAATAAGAACAAAGTTAGAAGTATGAGGAATAATAATATGGGCTTCTTGCGTTGCAGCACGCCCATAATAAGAACAAAGTTAGAAGTATGAGGAATAATATGGGCTGCTTGCATTGCAGTAAGCCCATAATAAGAACAAAGTTAGAAGTATGAGGAATAATAATATGGGCTTCTTGCGTTGCAGCATGCCCATAATGGAAATAAAGTTAGAAGTATGAGAAATAATATGGGCTGCTTGCATTGCTGCAGGCCTATAATAAGAACAAAGTTAGAAGTATGAGGAATAATAATATGGGCTTCTTGCGTTGCAGCACGCCCATAATAAGAACAAAGTTAGAAGTATGAGGAATAATATGGGCTGCTTGCATTGCAGCAGGCCCATAATGGAAATAAAGTTAGAAGTATGAAAAATAATATGGGCTGCTTGCATTGCTGCAGGCCCATAATAAGAACAAAGTTAGAAGTATGAATAATAATAATATGGGTTGCTTGTGTTGCAGCACGCCCATAATAAGACTAATAAAGTTAGAAGTATGAGGAATAATAATATGGGCTGCTTGCGTTCCAGCGGGCCCATAATAAGAATAGGTTTGAGTCTTGCACAGGTAAAAAGTGTTGAGTCATCATGAGGCAGGTGAGAGGATGGCCTCCTGCAGGCAGCACGGTGTGCCAAGAGAAAGAAGGAGGTGCTTGTTCAGGGCTGGGTTGTTGGTGTTCTTCCTTCAGGCGTCTTCCTCTGCGAACACAAGCCCGCCGGGTCTGCCGGAAGGAAGCCGTGATCTGGGGAAGTAATCCTTTCAACCACCTGGATCCTTCTTTGGGCTTCAGGTCACAGGTCAGGCGGGGAGATCTAAAGTCTTATTTGTGCTTTCAGTCCAGGGAAAATATTACATCAACAACATCACACCATAGGAACTTGTAGGCCAAGTGTGGCCCCGGGGACTTTATCGCATTCTTATTGGCCCTCACATATTGTCTTTACACGTGTGTGTGTGTGTGTGTGTGTGTGTGTGTGTGTGTGCGCACGCTACCGTTTTAAGCGAGTGCCTCCATTCTGATATCCCTATCGACCTTCCAGGCGTACAAGGCAGTGCACAGCCCGAGTGGTAGTGCAGGTCGATAGCGACGCTCAAGGGACGGCCTGCGGGCGCACACACACACACACACACACACACACACACACACACACACACACACACACACTCTCCAAGCATGGCAAGACAACAACACACGCACACACAACGCAGTGAGTTGAACATTCCTGGAAGCCGGAGTGGACCCCGAGGAGGATTAGCGTGTCCGGGCGGGTGTGTTATTCCAATGTTGTGGCGGGATTTCCAGATTAGCGTCCTTTAATCCCGACATGCGATACGGCGGCTCATTGGCAGGCAGGCGGAGTGATGCTAGCGATAAAACACTTAAGGGAAAACTTTGGCGCTCGGCTCGCTTGCTTAATAGCTCGTTTAAAGCTCGGCTACGACACAAAAATGTCTTTTATCGACGGAGAATATTGTGAACATCAGCAATAATGATGACAAATGTCACACATGAACCATCTTTGACAAGTGCTGTCACTGGACTCTGGTCATGTGATCAATGACTGCAATGTTGCTGTCATCTGGTCGCCAGCATGATTCTTCTCAATGTCATCAATAAACATTATTTATATACTGACTAGGGCTTTCAAATCATGGGATTAATCACACAGGGCTCAAATTTGAGCTTTTTAAGGTCAAGGCAAGTGTTGCCTTAAAGGAGGGCTCATATTTTAGGGCACCAAGGCAAACATTATTTTCTTTCCAGGCAGGGGCTCCAAAGCATGCATAAAATAGAATAGAATAGAAAGTACTTTATTGATCCCTGGGGGAAATTCAGCACCACAGTTCACTCACAATAAACAATAAACATTTACTACCAGTGAAACATAAGAAACACTAAACGTGCAAAATAGAGGACTTCCTAATAATAGCCACTCTGTTTATTTTCGTTCTTAAAGGGGAACATTATCACCAGACCTATGTAAGCGTCAATATATACCTTGATGTTGCAGAAAAAAGACCATATATTTTTTTAACTGATTTCCGAACCCTAAATGGGTGAATTTTGGCGAATTAAACGCCTTTCTAGTATTCGCTCTCACAACGTGACGTCACATCGGGAAGCAATCCGCCATTTTCTCAAACACCGAGTCAAATCAGCTCTGTTATTTTCCGTTTTTTCGACTGTTTTCCGTACCTTGGAGACATCATGCCTCGTCGGTGTGTTGTCGGAGGGTGTAACAACACGAACAGGGACGGATTCAAGTTGCACCAGTGGCCCAAAGATGCGAAAGTGGCAAGAAATTGGACGTTTGTTCAGCACACTTTACCGACGAAAGCTATGCTACGACAGAGATGGCAAGAATGTGTGGATATCCTGCGACACTCAAAGCAGATGCATTTCCAACCATAAAGTCAAAGAAATCTGCCGCCAGACCCCCATTGAATCTGCCGGAGTGTGTGAGCAATTCAGGGACAAAGGTCCTCGGTAGCACGGCAAGCAATGGCGGCAGTTTGTTCCCGCAGATGAGCGAGCTATCGACCCTAGCTTCCCTGGCCTGCTGACATCAACTCCAAAACTGGACTGATCAGCTTTCAGGATAAGATCGCGGATGAGGGTATGTCTACAGAATATATTAATTGATGAAAACTGGGCTGTCTGCACTCTCAAAGTGCATGTTGTTGCCAAATGTATTTCATATGCTGTAAACCTAGTTCATAGTTGTTAGTTTCCTTTAATGCCAAACAAACACATACCAATCGTTGGTTAGAAGGCGATCGCCGAATTCGTCCTCGCTTTTGGCTGTCGTGTCGTTTTTGTCGGTTTCGCTTGCATACGGTTCAAACTGATATGGCTCAATAACTTCAGTTTCTTCTTCAATTTGGTTTTCGCTACCTGCCTCCACACTACAACCATCCGTTTCAATACATGCGTAATCTGTTGAATCGCTTAAGCCGCTGAAATCCGAGTCTGAATCCGAGCTAATGTCGCTATAGCTTGCTGTTCTTTCCGCCATGTTTGTTTGTGTTGGCTTCACTATGTGACGTCACAGGAAAATGGACGGGTGTATATAACGATGGTTAAAATCCGGCACTTTGAAGCTTTTTTTAGGGATATTGCGTGATGGGTAAAATTTTGAAAAAAACTTTGAAAAATAAAATAAGCCAATGGGAACTGATTTTTAATAATTTTAACAATTCTGAAATTGTGATAATGTTCCCCTTTAAAAAAAAAAAAAAAAAAAAAAAAAAAGATGTACTTTTGAGCACAATCAACAATACTGCGATAATAATGACAACCGTGATATGAAAATGTCATCATTACATCCCTAATCCTCATCATCCACATTCAAAAGTGTGATTAATTGGATTTTTAGAAGTATATCATCTGACAGAACTCATGCTAACATAACTGCATAATGCACCCTGCCAGAGAATAAGAAGATGTAGCAAGAGGGATGGACCAGTGTCGCTAACATAGCAAATGTGTTGCCTAATAGTGTTTTTCAACCTTTTTTGAGGCAAGGCACATTTTTTCCGTAGAAATAATGCGGAGGCACACCACCAGTAGAAATCATTCAAAAACGAAACTCAGTTGACAGTAAAAAGTCGTTGTCGCAATTGTTGGATATGACTTTAAAGGGGAACATTATCACAATTTCAGAATGGTTAAAACCATTAAAAATCAGTTCCCAGTGGCTTATTTTATTTTTTGAAGTTTTTTTCAACGTTTTACCCATCACGCAATATCCCTAAAAAAAGCTTCAAAGTGCCTGATTTTAACCATCGTTATAAACACCCGTCCATTTTCCTGTGACGTCACATAGTGATGCCAACACAAACAAACATGGCGCATAGAACAGCAAGCTATAGCGACATTAGCTCGGATTCAGACTCTGATTTCAGCGGCTTAAGCGATTCAACAGATTACGCATGTATTGAAACGGATGGTTGTAGTGTGGAGGCAGGTAGCGAAAACCAAATTGAAGAAGAAACTGAAGCTATTGAGCCATATCGGTTTGAACCGTATGCAAGCGAAACCGACGAAAACGAAACGACAGCCAGCGACACGGGAGAAAGCGAGGACGAATTCGGCGATCGCCTTCTAACCAACGATTGGTATGTGTTTGTTTGGCATTAAAGGAAACTAACAACTATGAACTAGGTTTACAGCATATGAAATACATTTGGCAACTACATGCACTTTGAGAGTGCAGACAGCCCAGTTTTCATCAATTAATATATTCTGTAGACATACCCTCATCCGCACTCTTTTCCTGAAAGCTGATCTGTGCAGTCCAGTTGGAAATGCATCTGCTTTGAGTGTCGCAGGATATCCACACATTCTTGCCATCTCTGTCGTAGCATAGCTTTCGTCGGTAAAGTGTGCGGAACAAACGTCCAATTTCTTGCCACTTTGGCATCTTTGGGCCACTGGTGCAACTTGAATCCGTCCCTGTTGGTGTTGTTACACCCTCCGACAACACACCGACGAGGCATGATGTCTCCAAGGTACGGAAAACAGTCGAAAAAACGAAAAATAACAGCTGATTTGACTCGGTGTTTGTAATGTGTTTGAGAAAATGGCGGATTGCTTCCCGATGTGACGTCACGTGCGAGAGCGAATAATAGAAAGGCGTTTAATTCGCCAAAATTCACCCATTTAGAGTTCGGAAATCGGTTAAAAAAATATATGGTCTTTTTTCTGCAACATCAAGGTATATATTGACGTTTACATAAGTCTGGTGATAATGTTCCCCTTTAAAGCATAACCAAGCATGCATCATTATAGCTCTTGTCTCAAAGTAGGTGTACTGTCACCACCTGTCACATCACACCCTGACTTATTTGGACTTTTTTGCTCTTTTCCTGTGTGTAGTGTTTTACTTCTTGTCTTGCGCTCCTATTTTGGTGGCTTTTTCTCTTTTTTCGGTATTTTCCTGTAGCAGTTTCATATCTTCATTTGAGCAATATTTCCCACACCTGCTTTGTTTTAGCAATCAAGAATATGTCAAGTTGTTTTTATCCTTCTTTGTGGGGACATTGTTGATTGTCATGTCATGTCCGGATGTACTTTGTCTTTGCTCCACAGTAAGTCTTTGCTGTCGTCCAGCATTCTGTTTTTGTTTACTTTGTAGCCAGTTCAGTTTTAGTTTGGTTCTGCATAGCCTTCCCTAAGCTTCAATGTCTTTTCTTAGGGGCACTCACCTTTTGTTTATTTTTGGTTTAAGCATTAGACACCTTTTTACCTGTGCGCTGCCTTAGCAATTAGCTACCTGCTGCCACCTACTGATATGGAAGAGTATTACACGGTTACTCTGCCGAGCTCTAGACAGCACCGACACTCAACAACAGCACATCATTTGCAGACTATAATTACTGCTTTGCAAAATATATCTTTAACCCAAATAGGTGAAATTAGATCATCTCCCACGGCACACCAGACTGCATCTCACGGCACACTAGTTGAAAAACACTGGCCTGGTAATCAGATTCTTCTAGATTCTCTTTTAAAAAAAAAACCCACTAGCAACAAATTTGTCAAATACTTTTTGAGAATGGTGTGTGTGTGTGTGTGTGTGTGTGTGTGTGTGTGTGTGTGTGTGTGTGTGTGTCAGCAAGTCGAGACATCCAGTATGGCTGCCACCTCCTGACAGGCTGACAGCTGTCGCCAAGGAAATGGAGAGCTGGAGAAGCACCACCGCCGCCGCCTCTAGGGAGCACGTGCGCTCCCAGACGAGGAGGTGTGCGCCGGAGCGTGTGTGTGCGTGTGTGTGTGTGTGTGTGTGTGCATGTGTGTGTGTGTGCCGCCATGTTGGAGAATGGCTGCGACAGCAGTGCGTAATTGGTTTGTTTTGGGCTAATGTGCTCGCTTATCTTCACATCGACAAGCGTGGTACATAAGAAAGGTGTGTGTGTGTGTGTGTCTTTATTTTCTATAGTAAAATCAATTGTTGGTTGTGTTACGACAACACCCTTATTGTGTCGGAGGACGGCGGTCTCGATTATTCATGCCTAACTTTGATTGACACGCCTTTTTTTAAGGTAAATATTGCAGCGTCTTGAGGCGTAGAGCGGACTTGTCTGCGAACGCAAAACCAAGCGGCACAAAATAAGGGAATAAATGTCTACTATGCACATGTTTTAGGTACCAAATAGGACAGGGGTGGCTAACCAGTCAGCGACTAAGAGACACTTTTTACTGTGTTAATACTAGGGATGTCCCGATCCAGGTTTTTGCACTTCCGATCCGATACCGATACTGACCGATACCGATACCGACCGATGCTGGCCTATCCGAGCATGTATTAAAGTTTAAAGTTATTTAGCCTACTTAGTTGTCAGAATCATGTTGAAAAGGGTTTTAGTACTCTTGATAACAACTAGCCAGCTGAATTAGGGGAGTTTGAATAATACACAATGGTTGGTAACAAGAAACTGACCTGTTTATTCAAGGATAAACACAAAATAGACAAAATTATACATGACAAACAGAAATGGCATCATTGAACTAGGGCTGGGCGATATGGCCTTTTTTTAATATTGCGATATTTTAAGGCCATATTGCGATACACAATATATATGTGGATATTTTGCCTTAGCCTTGAATGAACACTTGATGCATATAATCACAGCAGTATGATGATTCTATGTGTTTTGATTGATTGATTGAGACTTTTATTAGTAGGTTGCACAGTGAAGTACATATTCCGTACAATTGACCACTAAATGGTAACACCCCAATAAGTTTTTCCACTTGTTTAAGTCGGGGTCCACTTAAATTGATTCATGATACAGATATATACTATCAGATATATACTGTCATCATAATACAGTCATCACACAAGATAATCACATTGAATTATTTACATTATTTATAATCCAGGGTGTGGAGGGGGGCGCCGGATGTAAGTGTCAAAAAGACAGCCAAAAGAGTTTGATATGAGAATAAATCTAAAGTTAAAATATAGGGTAGAAATGCACCCATTTGCAGGAAATGTAGTCTTGATTTTCAACATTTTCTTTCAAGGCTTGCATGTCTACATTAAAACATTCTTCTTCATACTGCATTAATATATGCTACTTTTAAACTTTCATGCAAAGAAGGAAATCACAACTAAAAAAATCACTAATTTTTTCATACGGTGTTGATGTGGAAATTTTTGCCTCTGCATTTTGATGGTGTGGACGTGTGGCACCGAATGGAGATAAGCGTCTCGACAGACGTCACAATATTTGAACAATGATGACGAAAACTGTTTTCTCTGTCGTGTCCGTGTGTCGAAAATTGTTATGCACTTATTTGTTTTATTTGATTTTGTGCGTGGCATAGATTTGCTATGCGCAGAGGACGCTTAAACAGTGCGCAATTGCACAGGCGAGCACCTTAGAGGGAGCGTTGCTCGCACGGCTGCGCTAGCATCACAGCTAACGTTAGCCATGCTGCTACCTCTCTGCTCGGGGAGGACGTATACGTATGTGACGTATGACGTGACAGTATGTGACGTATGACGTGACAGTATGTGACGTATGACGTGACGTATGACGTGACAGTATGTGACGTATGACGTGACAGTATGTGACGTATGACGTGACAGTATGTGACGTATGACGTGACAGTATGTGACGTGTGTAAGAAGGTGCACTTGCTGTCTGTGAGAGGGAGACACAGGAAAGAGTGAGAAGAGCCTGTTGTGTAATGCCAGCAGCTAAAAGCAACTGCGTGAGAATCCACAGACCTGTGGATGTGTTGAAGGTGTGCTGGAAAATGCGGAACGGAAATTACGGAGCAGCAGAAAAGTGGAATGTATTATTTAAATCGGTGCGTTGGAAAACTGGATCTGGATCGGCATTTTCCCATGCCTTGCCGATACGCAATTTTTGGCAAATATCGACAGCCGATCCGATCCAAATATCGGATTGGGACATCCCTAGTTAATACCAGAGGTGGGTAGTAACACGCTACATTTACCCCGTTACATCTACTTGAGTAACTTTTGGGATAAATTGTACTTCTAAGAGTAGTTTTAATGCAACATTCTTTGACTTTTACTTGAGTATATTTATAGAGAAGAAACGCTACTTTTACTCCGCTCCATTTATCTACATTCAACTCGCTACTGATTTTTATCCATCTGTTAATGCACGCTTTGTTTGTTTTGGTTTGTTAGACAGACCTTCAAAGTAGGATGGTCATTGGTATATATTGTATATATGTTATAGACATAATATAATATATCTGTATATATAATATACTGTACACATATTAGGTAAATATTAGTATATATGTTGTTATATTTTATATCGCTATATTTAGTCTATTTATACCTGCATTGTCCTTTCCATCCTTACACTTTCCATCATTGTAACTGAGCTACTGTGTTGAACAATTTCCCTTGTGGTTTGTTAAAGGGGAACATTATCACAATTTCAGAATGGTTAAAACCATTAAAAATCAGTTCCCAGTGGCTTATTTTATTTTTCAAAGTTTATTTCAAAATTTTACCCATCACGCAATATCCCTAAAAAAAGCTTCAAAGTGCCTGATTTTAACCATCGTTATAAACACCCGTCCATTTTCCTGTGACGTCACATAGTGATGCCAACACAAACAAACATGGCGGATAGAACAGCAAGCTATAGCGACATTAGCTCGGATTCAGACTCGGATTTCAGCGGCTTAAGCAATTCAACAGATTACGCATGTATTGAAACGGATGGTTGTAGTGTGGAGGCAGGTAGCGAAGACGAAATTGAAGAAGAAACTGAAGCTATTGAGCCATATCGGTTTGAACCGTATGCAAGCGAAACCGACGAAAACGACACGACAGCCAGCGACACGGGAGAAAGCGAAGACGAATTCGGCGATCGCCTTCTAACCAACGATTGGTATGTGTTTGTTTGGCATTAAAGGAAACTAACAACTATGAACTAGGTTTACAGCATATGAAATACATTTGGCAACAACATGCACTTTGAGAGTGCAGACAGCCCAATTTTCATCAATTAATATATTCTGTAGACATACCCTCATCCGCTCTCTTTTCCTGGGGGTCTGGCGGCAGATTTCTTTGACTTTATGGTTGGAAATGCATCTGCTTTGAGTGTCGCAGGATATCCACACATTCTTGCCATCTCTGTCGTAGCATAGCTTTCGTCGGTAAAGTGTGCGGAACAAACGTCCAATTTCTTGCCACTTTGGCATCTTTGGGCCACTGGTGCAACTTGAATCCGTCCCTGTTGGTGTTGTTACACCCTCCGACAACACACCGACGAGGCATGATGTCTCCAAGGTACGGAAAACAGTCGAAAAAACGGAAAATAACAGAGCTGATTTGACTCGGTGTTTGAGAAAATGGCGGATTGCTTCCCGATGAAAGGCGTTTAATTCGCCAAAATTCACCTATTTAGAGTTCGGAAATCGGTCAAAAAAATATATGGTCTTTTTTCTGCAACATCAAGGTATATATTGACGCTTACATAGGTCTGGTGATAATGTTCCCCTTTAAAGTTTGTATAAGTCTCAGTCTAAGTCTATCGCATGCCTGCGTTTCACCAATCAAACAGAGCCAGGCGGTCACGTGATTAGCTGCACATAAAGTTTCAGCGGCAAGAAGCTTAAGCTTACATGAACTCAACGTCAAATTTGAGGAAGCACATCGCGGTCAGTAACGTTAGTAGGTATTTTGGCTGTCACCGTAGGCTGATGTTAGCTTCCCTGCTATGAATCACTGTCAAATGTACATCGTGTGGGGACATTTATTAACGCACTGCAGCCTCATAGATAGACACACACACACACACACACAAACACACACACACGCATGCATAGGAACACCAATCAGTGTGTTCCCAGGTGCAGCCCACACCTATCAGTTAATGGTTTGCGTAAAGGCTAACTTGTTATTTTCCTTTGTAATCTCTGCCTACTGAGCCTATGGTGTGTGTGATGACAATGTGTGTGATGACAATGTGTGTGATAACAATATGCGTGATAACAATGTGTGTGATAACAATGTGCGTGATAACAATGTGCGTGATAACACTGTGCGTGATAACAATGTGCGTGATAACAATGTGCGTGATAACAATGTGCGTGATAACAATGTGCGTGATAACAATGTGCCTGATAACAATGTGCGTGATGACAATGTGCGTGATAACAATATGCATGATAACAATGTGCGTGATAACAATGTGCGTGATAACAATGTGCCTGATAACAATGTGCGTGATGACAATATGCGTGATAACAATATGCATGATAACAATGTGCGTGATAACAATGTGCCTGATAACAATGTGCGTGATGACAATGTGCGTGATAACAATGTGCGTGATAACAATGTGCGTGATAACAATGTGCCTGATAACAATGTGCGTGATAACAATGTGCGTGATAACAATATGCATGATAACAATGTGCGTGATAACAATGTGCGTGATAACAATGTGCCTGATAACAATGTGCGTGATGACAATATGCGTGATAACAATATGCATGATAACAATGTGCGTGATAACAATGTGCCTGATAACAATGTGCGTGATGACAATGTGCGTGATAACAATGTGCGTGATAACAATGTGCGTGATAACAATGTGCCTGATAACAATGTGCGTGATAACAATGTGCGTGATGACAATATGCGTGATAACAATATGCATGATAACAATGTGCCTGATAACAATGTGCGTGATGACAATGTGCGTGATAACAATATGCATGATAACAATGTGCGTGATAACAATGTGCCTGATAACAATGTGCGTGATAACAATGTGCGTGATAATAATGTGCGTGATAATGTGCATGATGACAATGTGCGTGATAACAATGTGCGTGATAACAAAGGAGAGCTTGTGATGAGGAAGCTTTAGGCAACGCTCATGATTCCTTTTGCAAAAAGTTTGCTTCAACTCTGGCTGATCCCGTCTGTCGCCTGGACTTTGTTCCATCTTTGTTCCATCTTTGTTCCGTCTTTGTTCCACCTTTCAAAAGAAGACGTCAAACAGCGAGTGCTTCTCATCTCATGTGAGGAAGAGACGAGGCTTCTTAAGGACGCCATCTTCTCCTCTGTGGGCCACAGGAAGTCAGTCTGTGGAAGTTTCCCCCCCCCCCAGATCATTAAGTCTGCTAGCGTTCAATCAATGGATCTCCTAATTAGG
>NC_084552.2:8830000-8892500 GCF_033978685.3 Nerophis lumbriciformis | reverse complement strand
GATATTACCGTATTTTCCGCACCATAAGGCGCCCTGGGTTATAAGCCGCGCCTTCAATGAACGGCATATTTCAAAACTTTGTCCACCTATAAGCCGCCCCGTGTTGTAAGCCTCATCTAACTGCGCTAAAGGAATGTCAAAAAAACAGTCAAATAGGTCAGTCAAACTTTAATAATATATTAAAACCAGCGTGATGTGGGCGCGCATGGAATCGTATATCAACATGGACGAAGCTGCGTGAAAAAAGCCACCCGGCCTCTTCGCGTAAACTTAAACTTACCTTAACCACTCGCTCATCTTTTCTTCATCCATCACTTCGAGTTAGCTTTTATGATGACGCCGGCTGGAAAGGTCTCTTTTGGCAAGGTCTTCCTTTTGAATATCACCATGGGTGGAAGTTTCTGGCCATTAGCATGGCAAGCTAGAACCACAGTGAAGGATGACTTCTCATTCCCTGTGGTGCGAATATTCACCGTACGTGCTCCCGTTGTATCCACAGTGCGGTTCACAGGAATATCAGTTGCTGTGAAATAGTAATCCGTGTGCGGATGGAGAGATTGCGTCTTTTCATGAACCGGATCCCTGTCGCTTTGTAGGAGCCATTTTGTGGTCTTTACAGATGTAAACACACAAAGGAAATGATAATATCCGCGCGCTTTTTCTTCTTCTACGCGGGCGGGTGGTTGCTTACAGTAGAAGAAGAAGCGCTTCCTGTTCTATGGGGGCGGGTGCTTACCTTGGCGGTTGCTTGCGTAGAAGAAGAAGCGCTTCCTGTTCTACCGGGAAAAAAGATGGCGGCTGTTTACCGAAGTTGCGAGACCGAAACTTTATGAAAATTAATCTTAATATTTATCCATATATAAAGCGCACCGGGTTATAAGGCGCACTGTCAGCTTTTGAGAAAATTTGTGGTTTTTAGGTGCGCCTTATAGTGCGGAAAATACGGTACACCCCTTGGATCCCTCAGGCGGTACTGCATCAAAAAGCGACATCAGTGTGTAAAGGATATCACCACATGGGCTCAGGAACACTTCAGAAAACCACTGTCAGTAACTACAGTTGGTCGCTACATCTGTAAGTGCAAGTTAAAACTCTACTATGTAAAGTCGAAGCCATTTATCAACAACACCCAGAAACGGTTGTAGAACAAGGAGAAGGATGCTAGACGCTCCTCCTGCAACACCCTTGGGTGACGTGTGTGTGTGTGTGTGTGTGTGTGTGTGTGTGTGTGTGTGTGTGTGTGTGTGTGTGTGTGTGTGTGTGTGTGTGTGTGTGTGTGTCTGAATCAGAGAGGTAAGTAATGGCCTCTGATGTCTCATGTCTCTCTTGTCTTGTCTTCCTTCCGCTACTTCATTACACGCCATCAATCTCGCCATCATCATCATCTCTCCCCCCTTTTGTGTGTGTGTGTGTGTGTGTGTGTGTGTGTGTGTGTGTGTGTGTGTGTGTGTGTGTGTGACAGGGTGGGTGGTCCTGGGGGTGTTTCAGTCCTGGCGGCCACATCCTCCTCCTCCTCCTCCTCCTCCGTGCAGGAGTGTCGCTATGCGTCTCACCTGAGCCCCAGTTTAATTTGTGGGTGAAAGCGAGGCTGGTGCGCTCCATCACACAACTGCAGAGAGCGCCTGGCCGACGTGTCGCTTTAGTGCCTCTGAACGATTTTCTCCTACATTGTAAAGTGACTGCTGAAGAGCAGCTCTAGTCAGGTCCTATCTTCATACAAAATAATTAGAAGGCGCATTAAAGGAGTCATATTATAAAAAAAAAAGTAATTCTAGCGGTATAGCTCAGTTGGTAGAGTGGCCGTGCCAGCAACTTGAGGGTTCCAGGTTCGATCCCCGCTTCCGCCATCCTAGTCACTGCCGTTGTGTCCTTGGGCAAGACACTTTACCCACCTGCTCCCAGTGCCACCCACACTGCTTTAAATGGAACTTAGATATTGGCTTTCACTTGTCATGTCTGTGTAATCATGTTTTGTCTTAGTCATGTTTTGTTTAGTTATTGGACTCTTTAGTTTCCGGCTTTTCACTCCCTTGTCTTGTTTCCATGATTACCCATTAGTTTCACCTGTTCCACGTTTGGACTCATTATGCACTCCTGTTTGTCACCATAGCAACCATTAGTTTTCACCTGTCACGTCACGCACCTGTTTCACTAATCATGTCTATAGTATTTAAGTTCATTGTTTTCAGTTTGTCGTCCTGACGACATCCTCACATTTATGCTCTTCATACCCCTGTCACACTCGGTTAACCTCTGCGCACTTCATGACATGTCCAAGTAAGTTTTCTTTATTCATGCCATAGTTTGCAAGTTTTGTTTCATTGTTCATAGTTTCTGCCCTTGTGCAAGTTTTGTGTTTATAGTCAAGTTTTGTACTTCCGCCCTTGTGCGCGCCTTTTGTTTACGTCCTTGTTTTGTAGTTATAGTGTTAAATAAAAATGTACTTACATTCCCGTCTCGCCCGAGCCAACTTTCCGTTGCATCCCGGAAAAGCAAACACCCTAACCCAAGTCATGACATCACTATGTAAAGCGCTTTGAGTCACTAGAGAAAAAGTGCTATATAAATATAATTGACTTCACTTCACTTAAATGTAAAAGACTTCCTTGTGGTCTACATAACATGTGATGGTGGTTCTTTGCTCAAAATGTTGCATAGATGATGTTTTACACGTCACTTTCTGACAGTCGCTTCAGGATGTGCCGTTTTGTTGGCGCTCTTATTTACGTGCCTCCACTTG
The DNA here is from genome assembly GCF_033978685.3 of Nerophis lumbriciformis. Taxonomy (NCBI): domain Eukaryota; kingdom Metazoa; phylum Chordata; class Actinopteri; order Syngnathiformes; family Syngnathidae; genus Nerophis; species Nerophis lumbriciformis. The sequence continues at coordinate 8,889,760 of NC_084552.2, read as the reverse complement.
GACAGCGTCTTCTCCCTGCATCATTGTTTTTAGAGCTTTCATATGAAGTCTATAAGTTAAAACAATAGCTCACCGCCGTTACAATGTAAACAAATGCCATGGGTGGATCTACACCTGACATCCACTGTAATGATACCAAGTACAAGAGTGTATCTAGTCGATACTACTATGACTACATCGATATTTTTCTATAGTCACAAAATCTTTTTTCGTTTTTTTTATATTCATATTATGTTTATAAAGTCCGTAAATACGTCCCTGGACACATGAGGACTTTGAATATGACCAATGTATGATCCTGTAACTACTTGGTATCGACATGATCCATACCTAAATGTGTGGTATCATCCAAAACTAATGTCAAGTATCAAAGAAGAGAAGAATAAGTGATTATTACATTTTAACAGAAGTGTAGATAGAACATGTTAAAACAGAAAACAGAACGACACCTACCCTTTACATCAGTATTTTTAACCAAATTATTACTGGTGTATGAGGTATTATATTTTGTTGTATGATCTTGCAACTACTTGGTATCGAATCGATACCTAAATGTGTGGTATCATCCAAAACTAATGTCAAGTATGAAAGAAGAGAAGAATAAGTGATTATTATATTTTAACAGAAGTGTAGATAGAACATGTTAAAACAGAAAATAAGCAGATATTAACAGTAAATGAACAAGTGGATTAATAATCCATTTTTACAGTTTGTCCCTCATAATGTGTGCAAAATAATAGGTGTATAAATGACACAATATGTTACTGCATAGACTAATTAGGAGTCTTTGTTTGTTTACTTACTACTAAAAGACAAGTTGTCTAGTATGTTCACTATTTTATTTAAGGACTAAATGACAATAATAAACATATGTTTCATGTACCCTAATATTTTTTGTTCAAATAAAGACAACAATGGCATTTTTTGGTCCCGTTTATTTAGAAAAGTATCAAAGTATCGAAATACATTTTAGTGCCGGTACTGGTACCAACATATTGGTATCGGGACAACCTGAGTTACAACTGTACACTACTTTATATTAGAAATGGCAAGAGCGGAGGATGAATGCCCCACAACAACAGGATAGAGAAAAAGGAGGAGCTTATTGACTACAATGGGGGACGTGCGCAAATTTTCCCGACTTATGCAGATCCCAAATACACATCAGCAGGTAACAATAGATAAGAAACGTTGGTTTTGCATAATATTGTGCAACAAAACGCCAAATAATGTCTCCGAATAGGTGCCATTTTGGGGTCCTTATACACACACCATGATAATACCCATATGTTGAAGCACAGTACGTCTGACTACTGTGGTTGTAATCTCTCACATCAAAGTTTGGGGCTTGCTTGCTTACTGGTACTTTCTAACTGCCGTCCACACATATCTCTTATGTTTTACTGCCATCTGCCGGTGACACTTATCACTACACCATGTACCAAGTAAAATTACTTTGACGCGGGTAAGCACAAAACGTACATTAGGCGCACCGCATTATAAGGCGTACTGTTAATTTTGGGGAAAATGAAAGGATTTTAAGTGCGTCTTGTACTCCGAAAAGTACAGTAGTATTATTTGCTTATAAAATTGTTATAAGCGCAGCTTTGCATAATATTGTTTTCTTATTAACAATAAAGAAAACAGAAAAATAAAGAACTAATGCTCATCTTCCAAAGAAGAATAACTTTATTAACATTGTTTTTTTTACTTTGTGACAGAACATACTTCAAGTGCATCAATTTGTCTGAAATAAAAAATAATGTTATCCCTGTAAACTAGAAATTTTTTTTGGAACATCTTCAACCATTTTATACTGAAATATTTTAATTAAATGTATTTTATTTTTTAGACGAAAATGAGGGAGGCAGGATTTTGATTGATTGATTGAAACTTTTATTAGTAGATTGCACAGTACAGTACATATTCCCTACAATTGACCACTAAATGGTAACACCCCAATAAGTTCTTCCACTTGTTTAAGTCGGGGTCCACGTTCATCAATTCATGGTAGCCAATTAATGGCTCCAATGAGCACGTTTTGTAGTGCACAGCCTTTTTGAAGCGGAGTTTGATGCATAAAACCGTATGATACTGATAAAGTATATCCCCGGGGTGGACATGGACGACACAATGGAGGTGCTTCTGCAGGTGTTAGCCCAGAAATCAATGTATATTACGTTTACTCTTAATGGTTCATTAAGTCTTGTCATGCTTGGTGCTGGATGGTTCATGGAGGAGGGAGTCCCATTAATGCCTCCTCATCCCCATTGATGGTTTCCTTGGGCCAGTTCCATAATTGCATCGTCTCCTTAATCCTTAATCCACTGTTTGAACGTCTTGTCTCGATGATTTTGAAGCAAATGCTGAAGACCCTCCTCAAACCAATAGCCGACAGCAAGAAAATAACGTTCTCATTCCGCTCAATGGTAAACAGAATAGGTTCAGTTACATGCAAAGGATCAAAAGCTCTTGTCGAAATAATAACCTCACAGAATACCACTGCAAAAAAATTCAAAAACACAATAAAATCGCAACCAGATGAAATGTTTATTTCACATGACATCATTTCAGTAGCTGTCACCCTGCACGTCCTCAATAAACAGGACTCTAAAAGCAAGAATAAACCTCACACTTGAAGACATGCTCCGATTGCTCAATGTTGCCAAATCCACATCCTCTCAATACAAAGGAATTGTATAGGAATGAAAAGAGGCATTGGCAATGGGAGGGAGACCTCTTATGGGCAAGTATAAGCAGGTTCTTCACGGAAGATCTGGACTTTAACACAGCACCCATACACTGCAGACGCACCTTCTGGAGAATCCATCCATCCATCCATCCATCTTCTTCTGCTTATCCAAGGTCCGGTCGCGGGGGCAGCAGCCTAAGCAGGGAAGCCCAGACCTCCCTCTCCCCAGCCACTTCGTCCAGCTCCTCCCGGGGGATCCCGAGGCGTTCCCAGGCCAGCCGGGAGACATAGTCTTCCAAACGTGTCCTGGGTCTTCCCCGTGGCCTCCTACCGGTCGGACGTGCCCTAAGCACCTCCCTAGGGAGGCGTCCGGGTGGCATCCTGACCAGATGCCCGAACCACCTCATCTGGCTCCTCTCCATGTGGAGGAGCAGCGGCTTTACTTTGAGCTCCTCTTGGATGACACAACTTCTCTAAGGGAGAGACCCACCACCCGGCGGAGGAAACTCATTTCAGTACCCGTGATCTTGTCCTTTCGGTCATAACCCAAAGCTCATGACCATAGGGGAGGATGGGAACGTAGATCGACCGGTAAATTGAGAGCTTTGCCTTCCGGCTCAGCTCCTTCTTCACCACAACGGATCGATACAGCGTCCGCATTACTGAAGACGCCGCACCGAGCCGCCTGTCAATCTCACGATCCACTCTTCCCTCACTCGTGCACAAGACTCCGAGGTACTTGAACTTCTCCACTTGGGGCAAGATTTCCTCCCCAACCCGGAGATGGCACTCCACCCTTTTCCGGGCGAGAACCATGGACTCGGACTTGGAGGTGCTGATTTTCATCCCAGTCGCTTCACACTCGGCTGCGAACCGATCCAGTGAGAGCTGAAGATCCTGGCCAGATGAAGCCATCAAGACCACATCATCTGCAAAAAGCAGATACCTAATCCTGCAGCCACCAAACCGGATCCCCTCAACGCCTTGACTGTGTCTAGAAATTCTGTCCATAAAAGTTATGAACAGAATCGGTGACAAAGGGCAGCCTTGGCCGAGTCCAACCCTCACTGGAAACGTGTCGACTTACTGCCGACAATGCGGACCAAGCTCTGACACTGATCATACAGGGAGCGGACTGCCACAATCAGACAGTCCGATACCCCATACTCTCTGAGCACTCCCCACAGGACTTCCCGAGGGACACGGTCGAATGCCTTCTCCAAGTCCACAAAGCACATGTAGACTGGTTGGGCAAACTCCCATGCACCCTCAAGGACCCTGCCTAGAGTATAGAGCTGGTCCACAGTTCCACGACCAGCATGAAAACCACACTGTTCCTCCTGAATCCGAGGTTCGACTATCCGGCGTAGCCTCCTCTCCAGTACACCTGAATAGACCTTACCAGGAAGGCTGAGGAGTGTGATCCCACGATAGTTAGAACACACCCTCCGGTTCCCCTTCTTAAAGAGAGGAACCACCACCCCGGTCTGCCAATCCAGAGGTACTGCCCCCTTCTGGAGAATATAACAAAAAAAATAACAGGATCTTACAGACCAGCTTTGACAAGACAGGAAACATCAAATGCTCACATGGACAGGAAATAACTCTGTTGGACGAACAGATGACGGCAGTCCAAACATTACTGTTCACAGAACACCGACACACTCGTATCAATATCTACTCTGGACGTCATGGACCCATGACTGCTGCTCCACTACTAACCACATTGTGAAGTACACGACAGTAGTGGGCCTCATCCGTGACAACAACGACATGGACTACAGGGAGGAGGTGAAACATCTGGTTGACTGGTGCAGAACCAACAACCTGGTCCTGAATGTCAACAAGACCAAGGAGATCATTGTCGACTTCAGGAAGCACCGGTCCAGACACGCTCCACTCTTCATCAATGGCACAGCAGTGGAGATAGTAAGCAGCACCAAGTTCCTGGGGGTGCAGATAACTGACAATATAACTCCTCTTCCTCCTATTCAGGAGATGGCAAAAAGCCGCTGCCTGACCAGGGCTCAGAAAATCTGCAGAAACTCCTCCCACCCCCACCAAGGACTGTTTTCACTGCTGGACTCTAGAAAGAGATTCCGCAGCCTCCGTAGCAGAACCTCCAGGTTCTGTAACAGCTTTTTCCCTCAGGCCGTAAGACTCTTGAACGCATTAAAATAATTCCTCAATTTCCCCCCAAAAATGGATTAACTGGCTGGAATATAAAGACAATATAACATAAATCCATGGATGCTTATGCAAAAGTGCAATATATTTATCCATCCACTGTACAGATGCAGCTGAGAGCCTATCTCAGCTGCATCTGTACAGTAATCTATTTATTTATATCTGCACCTTATTGCTTTTTTATCCTGCACTACCATGAGCTAATGCAACGTAATTTTGTTCTTATCTGTGCTGTAAAGTTCAAATTTGAATGACAATAAAAGGAAGTCTAAGTCTAAGAACATCCCACAGCACACAGACTATCAGTCGTGAAGACACTATGAACGGGCCAACATCATAACAGAAGAAGAAGAGAAACCTATCAACAATACACTCAAAAACTGCCAATATCCAACCAGGGCTTTAGAAGAAGGCAACAAGAAGTGGAAAAAAGAGAACAAATAGGTCAACCAGAAGAAAACCCTGTAATAAAAACAAAGAAGTCATAACCTTATCATACACTCAGGGGATCACAGAGGCATGAGAAACAACTAAATAAACCTCACACAAAAACAAGACAGTTGCATCTATCCATACCTTTTCTTCCGCTTATCCGAGCAGCCTAAGCAGGGAAGCCCAGACTTCCCTCTCCCCAGCCACTTCGTCCAGCTCCTCCTGGGAGATCCCGAAGCGTTCCCAGGCCAGCCGGGAGACATAGTCTTCCCAACGTGTCCTGGGTCTTCCCCGTGGCCTCCTACCGGTCGGACGTGCCCTAAACACCTCCCTAGGGAGGCGTCCGGGTGGCATCCTGACCAGATGCCCGAACCACCTCATCTGGCTCCTCTCCATGTGGAGGAGCAGCGGCTTTACTTTGAGCTCCTCCCGGATGACAGAGCTTCTCACCCTATCTCTAAGGGAGAGACCCGGAAACTCATTTCAGTACCCGTGATCTTGTCCTTTCAGTCATAACCCAAAGCTCATGACCATAGGTGAGGATGGGAACGTAGGTCGACCGGTAAATTGAGAGCTTTGCCTTCCGGCTCAGCTCCTTCTTCACCACAACGGATCGATACAGCGTCCGCATTACTGAAGACGCCGCACCGATCCGCCTGTCAATCTCACCATCCACTCTTCCCTCACTCGTGAACAAGACTTCGAGGTACTTGAACTCCTCCACTTGGGGCAGGGTCTCCTCCCCAACCTGGAGATGGCACTCCACCCTTTCCTGGGCGAGAACCATCCATCCATCCATCCATTTTCTACCGCTTGTCCCTTTTGGGATCGCGGGGGGTGCTAGAGCCTATCTCTGCTGCATTCGGGCGGAAGGCGGGGTACACCCTGGACAAGTCGCTACCTCATCGCAGGGCCAACACAGATAGACAGACAACCTTCACACACTTGGGACCATTTAGTGTTCCCAATCAACCTATCCCCAGGTACATGTCTTTAGAGGTGAGAGGGGCCTATCCCCAGGTGCATGTCTTTAGAGGTGGGAGGGGCCTATCCCCAGGTGCATGTCTTTGGAGGTGGGAGGGGCCTATCCCCAGGTGCATGTCTTTGAAGGTGGGAGGAAGCCGGAGTACCCGGAGGGAACCCACGCAGTCACGGGGAGAACATGCAAACTCCACACAGAAAGATCCCGAGCCCGGGATTGAACTCAGGACTACTCAGGACCTCCACATTGTGAGGCACATGCACTAACCCCTTTACCACCGTGCTGCATCCAAAGTACCAAATAGAACAATGCAATGTCATTTACAACATCAATCATATACGGGAGAAGCAGCCAGGTGAGAACATCAGTGGGAGACAACTGGGAGGTTCACAAGAAGTTTAAAACGAAACTCTGAACAGGAAGTCTTAGATTATTGCAAAATAAGTAACCACGTCATGGACTCAGACAACGCCCAAATCATCTGGACAGGAAGTAACAAATTCCAACAATTGATTAAGGAGGCGATCGAGCGACCCAAGGGAACCATCAATCTTGCTCTCACTGTTCGCCCTGAGATGGGTAGGTTGTGAGTTCAAACCCCGGCCGAGTCATACCAAAGACTATAAAAATGGGAGCCATCACCTCCCTGCTTGGCACTCAGCATCAAGGCTTGGAATTGGGGGTTGAATCACCAAATATTGATTCCCGGGCACGGCCACCACTGCTGCTCACTGCTCCCCTCACCTCCCAGGGGGTGATCAAAGGTGATGGGTCAAATGCAGACAATAATTTTGCCACACCTAGTGTGTGTGTGACTATCATTGCTACTTTACTTAACTTACATACAGTACCTGGGACTCCCTCCTCCGTTACCCATCAAGACTTGACCGGTCTGCCTGGTTGACCACGCCTATAAGACCGGCTGACAGTGGTCAAGGTGACCCTTCTGACCGTCAAAACATGTCAGCTAAAAATCCCATCCGGTACACCTCAATATTTATTTTAACAAAAAATCTTAGGGTGTGGCGGAAAGGTACTTTTCAGAGGCGGTATGGTACCGAATATGATTCATTAGTATCGCGATACTATACTAATACCCGTATACCGTACAACCCTACTAGTTACTATGGTAATCTACAAACCCTGTTTCCATATGAGTTGGGAAATTATGTTAGATGTAAATATAAACGGAATACAATGATTTGCAAATCATTTTCAACCCATATTCAGTTGAATATGCTACAAAGACAACATATTTGATGTTCAAACTCATAAACTTATATATTTTTTTGCAAATAATAATTAACTTAGAATTTCATGGCTGCAACACATGCCAAAGGAGTTGGGAAAGGGCATGTTCACCACTGTGTTACATGGCCTTTCCTTTTAACAACACTCAGTAAACTTTTGGGAACTGAGACACATTTTTGAAGTTTCTCAGGTGGAATTCTTTCCCATTCTTGCTTGATGTACAGCTTAAGTTGTTCAACAGTCCGGGGGTCTCCCTTGTGCTATTTTAGGCTTCATACAGGCAGGCCAGTCTAGTACCCGCACTCTTGTACTATGAAGCCACGTTGATGTAACACGTGGCTTGGTATTGTCTTGCTGAAATAAGCAGGGGCGTCCATGGTAACGTTGCTTGGATGGCAACGTATGTTGCTCCAAAACCTGTATGTACCTTTCAGCATTAATGGCGCCTTCACAGATGTGTAAGTTACCCATGTCTTGGCCACTAATACACCCCCATACCATCACACGTGCTGGCTTTTACACTTTGCGCCAATAACAATCCGGATGGTTCTTTTCCTCTTTGGTCCGGATTACACGACGTCCACATTTTCCAAAAACAATTTGAAATGTGGACTCGTCAGACCACAGAACACTTTTCCACTTTGTATCAGTCCATCTTAGATGAGCTCAGGCCCAGCAAAGCCGATGGCGTTTCTGGGTGTTGTTGATAAACGGTTTTCGCCTTGCATAGGAAAGTTTTAACTTGTACTTACAGATGTAGCGACCAACTGTAGTTACTGACAGTGGGTTTCTGAAGTGTTCCTGAGCCCATGTGGTGAGATCCTTTACACATTGATGTCGCTTGTTGATGCAGTACAGCCTGAGGGATGGAAGGTCACGGGCTTAGCTGCTTACGTGCAGTGATTTCTCCAGATTCTCTGAACCCTTTGATGATATTACGGACCGTAGATGATGAAATCCCTAAATTCCTTGCAATAGCTGCTTGGGAAAGGTTTTTCTTAAACTGTTCAACAATTTGCTCACGCATTTGTTGACAAAGTGGTGACCCTCGCCCCATCCTTGTTTGTGAATGACTGAGCATTTCATGGAATCTACTTTTATACCCAATCATGGCACCCACCTGTTCCCAATTAGCCTGTTCATCTGTGGGATGTTCCAAATAAGTGTTTGATGAGCATTCCTCAACTTTATCAGTATTTATTGCCACCTTTCCCAACTTCTTTGTCACATGTTGCTGGCTTAAAATTCTAAAGTTAATGATTATTTGCACAAAATCAAATATGTTGTCTTTGTAGTGCATTCAACTGAATATGGGTTGAAAATGATTTGCAAATCATTGTATTCCGTTTATATTTACATCTAACACAACTCATATGGAAACGGGGTTTGTACGTCACAGCAGGTCAGACGAGGCACCAAGCAGTGTGGGTGGGGAGCGTATCCACAGAGTGTTTCCAGAGCCTGAAATGTGGGTGTCAGAGACAGACGTGGAAGGAGATTTTTACAAGAAAGTTCTAAAGCTTAGTGATGTATCAGATTGTAGATATTTTTTGTTTTTTTACCTTTCGCGTTCATATTTCGCTGTGTTTGTTGCATTTGGCTTGATTATAAAATATGTGGATTGAGAAGTGAGAGGGTGTGACGTTAATTTGTTCTCAATATTCAGTGTTTTATCCTTCATAGAAACATTTAAAATTCCATTTTTAAGGCGGTCTGTCATAACATTTTTAGCATTCAATCATACTTTATTGTGAGGTTTTGTATTAGTGTTCCTAAAAATAGATATACTGGCCCCCAGACACATTTTTTTCTCTAAATTTGGCCCCCCGAGTCAAAATAATTGCCCTGTCCTGGTCTAAATAGAAGTGGCAACTTTTTCCTGTCGCAATAACGATGATCCATGTGCAGGATAATTGCTCACACACACACACACACACACACACACACACACACACACACACACACACACACTTGTGTGTTGTCAAAGGCCGCCTGGGTGTCTAACCTTGACTTATCTATTCATAGCCTGCTAATTAGAGCGGGATCTTGCTAATTAACACTCGCTTCCCTCTTCACGCGCACGCCTCGTCCTCGTCGCTCGTCCAGAATTGCGATGACATCACGTGAACGCCCCTAACGTTAAAAAAAAAGAAGAAAAAAAAGGGAATGCTGCCGGAATGTTGGATCGTCGGTCATTTTTACAGTCGACCCCCCACCCCGGCCGTGAGACGACGTAGGAGGAGGCGCGCTGAGGAAAAGTGAGAGTGTTATCCCGCGCTGCCTAAACGCTGGAAAAAGGCGCCATGGGAACCTCGCATTTCAGGAAAAGATGCCAGATGCGCCCTCGCCGCGTCGCCGCGCGCGTTCACAAGTGCCAGCGCTCCCGTCAGGGGATGGGGAGGCGAGGGGAGAGAGGGGGGGAGGTGCAAATTGCAAACATTTGAAACATGAAGTGAGAACAAGTGTGAAGATGCTGGATGGAGGCCGTGGAGGGATTGCCTTCATCCTCCTCTTCCTCGCCGCCGGGTGACGTAAGAGAAGCGCTTCATGAAACATTTAGAGGAGTGCGGAGCAGACAGGCTTCTCTACACGCTGAACACACCGCGAGTGTGCGTGCGTGCGCGTTGTTGTTGAAGTAAAATGCCAGGTCGGCATGGAAATGTGACAGCGCGCCACTAAAAATAGCTTCCTCTGTAGTGTGGCACAAACACTGCGGAGACTACTTTAGCATCCTGCTCAAAGTGGAGCTGAATTGGAATGCGCTCTGGCCGTGACAAACATGCTTCAAAAAAGCTGGCACAAGTGGCAAAAAAGAGTGAGAAAGTTGAGGAATGCTCATCAAAGAGTTATTTGGAACATCCCACAGGTGTGCAGGCTAATTGGGAACAGGTGGGTGCCATGATTGGGTATAAAAGTAGATTCCATGAAATGCTCAGTCGTTCACAAACAAGGACGGGGGCGAGGGTCACCACTTTGTCAACAAATGCCTGAGCAAATTGTTGAAGAACAACATTTCTCAAGCAGCTATTGCAAGGAATTTAGGGATTTCACCATCTACGCTCTGTAATATCATCAAAAGGTTTAGAGAATCCGGAGAAATCACTGCACGTAAGCTATAATATTACACACCTTGGATCAGTGATGTGCAGTAGAGATGTGCGGATAGGCAATTATTTCATCCGCAACCGCATCACAAAAGTCGCCAACCATCCGCATCCACCCGAACTAACATTTAATCAAAACCGCACCCGCCCGTTGTTATATATCTAATATAGACAATGCAAGGCATTAGTGAGGTTATAAAGCTTTTGCCTGTTAAAGAAAGGAGACTGATCCAATGCAGCAGAGACATTCAATGCGTGCCACGCTATCACGGCCCAGACGCACACCAGTGCGCAATCATCTGGGAGCCGCGCTGAGCGCACCTCCAAGAGCGCTCGCGCCACTCAAACTGCTGCAGGCAGCTGCGTTCTATCTTGTTTTAACATCCTGTGGCACTCCTCTGGGATTACGGCGGACGAAACTGCTCATGCTCAGGGTGTTTGTGGAGGTTCGGGGTTTTGCACAAATGTGATGCACCATAGATGTCCCGGTTTTGTGACTGTCGGAGACATAAACAGCGTCGCAGCTCTTGCAAATCACGTAGCCAGCATTACTATCATCCTGATTTACAACCTCATAAAAACGAGTCCACGCTGAACTTTTCTGGCCTTTTTTTCCCTGGTCTTTAGTATTCCCTTTTTTAGTTTGTCGCGTACCACGTTTGCTGCCGGCGTTGCCATCTCTTTTATTTTTTCTTCTTCTGTTGTGGCATATGCTGCAGGTGCCTGCTCGTTTTTCGTATGTGGGTAACAACATTTAACTATGTATATCTATTTCCGAATTGGTTTAACTGCCACCCGCCTGAATCTATTTAAAATCAAATTTTTTTAAATTTCAACCGCCCGACCCGACCCGCGGATAAAATCTAATTTTTTTTTATTTCAACCGCCCGACCCGGTTGTGTCCGCAAACCGCGCATCTCTAACGTGCAGGGCCTCACCTGCCATCATGGAAAGAAAAAAAATGTAAAAAGAGAATTTTTTTATTAAATTGTTATATGTATCCAGTGATTATACTATAAAGTTATTTTCCATTTAACTTCACCAGTTTTAGATTATTTTTATTCAAAATCGCTGAATTTTCACATTTGCCGTTCAAATACTGAGAAGAGACGGTGCGGTGAACGTCACTGCGTTGTGCCTCAACATGGATTGCGGACTCGGCTAACTGCTGGCCTGCTGTGCAGTGAGACTGTATTGCTATATGAATTACATTATACATTTCCATAGTTTAGTTAGCTGAGGTATATAATGTACAGTGTATTTTGTCAACAACTGTATGTGTGTATCGTATTTCTTGTGCTGAGCGATCAAAAAACGGCTGCCAAAGACGCATTGGCTGAGGCTCGCAGTAATCCCGCCTCCTGCACCCCCGCCGTAGAATTGTTATATCAACTAAAGCCCACACTTAAACTTTCCACGTGCAAGATTGAATCTATTTTAAAAAGTTATTTCATAAGAAGCCAAAAAGTGCAAAAAAAATAATGTTCGTGTTGGAGGAGTTGTGAATGACTGCAGGGCCACAACATTAGGTACACCTGCAGACTGCAGGTGTATCTAATTCACAACTCCTCCAACACGAACATTATTGTTTTTGCACTTTTTGGCTTCTTATTAAATAACTTTTGTAACCTATTTTCATGGGCTTTCCTCTTTGTGATGTTAAGTTCCTTTTATGCGCTGTTATACAGTATATGCCTTGAGCTCTTATTTTGAAGGCGCTAAGAGCGGAAGTGATGACACGCTGGAGTGGAGCGGAGGTTTTTGAAAGAAGGTAAATAAAGTGGTCCTCGTGTAAACTGGAGCCTCCGTGTTTGTTATTTTGTAGTTTCATACAGTATAGGCCACATTTATAAACCCTCGGTTACACTTTTTTAAATAGATTCAATCTTGCACGTGGAAAGTTGAAGTGAGGGCTTTAGTTGATATAACACTCCCGTCAGGGGGTGCATTAATCCAGCACAACAGTGGCGCATGGACTTCATTTATAAGTAAAGGTAAGACCATAATAACGTTTTTTTTATTAAATCTGATTTTTTGTGTGCTACAGTTTGTATGTGTAAAGTTAAAGTTAAGTTAAAGTACCAATGATTGTCACACACACACACACTAGGTGTAATGAAATGTGTCCTCTGCATTTGACCCATCCCTTTGTTCACCCCCTGGGAGGTGAGGGGAGCAGTGGGCAGCAGCGGCGCCGCACCCGGGAATCATTTTTGGTGATTTAACCCCCAATTCCAACCCTTGATGCTGAGTGCCAAGCAGGGAAGAATGCTGGTATGAGCTTTTAAACATAACCCGTTAACTGCTGCCAATCAAATGGTGAATAAGATACTCTTTAGGGTTCATATGTTTGTAAATCTGACTGTGATGAAGTCAGTGCCTCACCAGCCATCAACCTCACTGCCTTGGATCCCTCAGGCGGTACAACATCAAAAAGTGTGTAAAGGATATCACCACACGGGCTCAGGAACACTTCAGAAAACCACTGTCAGTAACTACAGTTGGTCGCTACATCTGTAAGTGCAAGTTAAAACTCTACTATGCAAAGCTAAAGCCATTTATCAACAACACCCAGAAACGCTTCACTGGGCCTGAGCTCATCTAAGATGGACTGATGCAAAGTGGAAAAGTGTTCTGTGGTCTGACGAGTCCACATTTCAAATTGTTTTTGGAAACTGTGGACCAAAGAGGAAAAGAACCATCCGGACTGTTCTAGGGTGAAAGTGTAAAATATCCATATCGGCTGTTCACATTTACTTTACACAAGAGAAGTGTAGGAAACTTCTCTTGTTGCCTTATTTGTATTTGACTTTATTAAATGTATTTATATTATCATTTGGTGCAGGAGGGGATAGAAAGAGGAAAAAATGGGGAAATTGCAGGGACAAGAGGGGGATAAGACAGACAACAACAACAACAACAATAACAAAATCAGCAAATATGATATGCACAAATATGATAGTAAAAGTGATATCAAAGAAGCAGTTAGTGAAATGAATAATACAGAAATGACAATAAACATTATTACACTACAAATGGATCAATACAAATACCAATAGAAATAACTATTGATAATGAATAATAATAATTACCTCTATTATCAACAATACAGTTGTTCAAATTAGGACTGCAGCTAACGATTATTTTTCTATCGATTAATCTATAGATTATTTTTTTTTCGATTAATCGGTTAATCTATAGATTATTTTTTCGATTAATCTATAGATTATTTTTCCTTTTACCGATTTTTTTTTTAATTTAAAATGAAGAGGAAAAAATAAATGTAGGCCAGTTTTTTCAAAAGGCATGGCTTTTATTTACAAAAAAAAAAGTATGGCCACTCAGTCAACATTGACAACATGACAAAATATTCTGTAACAATGTAAACATTTAAAACTTTTAACATTTAACAAAATTAAAAGTAGCTTATTTGCTTTTTAATGTGCAAATATAAAAGTAAACATCCAGTGCAAATCTTAATATTCTGGAATAGTATAAGCATTTCAAAAGTAAAAGTATTGCTTATTTTGCTTTAAAATGTGCAAAAATAAAGATAAACATCCAATACAAAAAAGTGCAAAACGGAAATATTCTGTAACAAGTGTAAACATTTCAACAAAAGTAAAAGTATTGCTTATTTGCTAAAATGTGCAAAAATAAAGCTAAACATCCAATACAAAAAAGTGTACAGTGTAAACATTTCAACAAAAGTAAAAGTATTGCTTATTTTGCTTAATAACACAACAATGATAGTATGATTAAAGTGAAAGTTAATTGTTGGTTTGTACATAGTATATGTAACTGTTAATGTTGTAAAAGGTATTTGCACAACTAATTAACGTTAGCGTTTGTGACGTGGGGTTCTTTCAGGACCGACAGACTGAACGCCAGACGGCTTTGCCAGGTTTACAATCTTTTAATTTTACACAAAGTCTTTTCTCTTCCAACTGCGTGGATCGCGCACCTGGGCACGATTGCGGCGTCGCTCCCGGCGCGCCCCGCCTCGCCGCTCGCTCGCCGCCGCCGCCGCCTCTCCACAGCGTTAAAGAGGAGCGCGTCTTTGTAAACACTGAACAGGCACGCCAAACGCGCCTCTCAGAGCGAAACGGTGCTTTAGTTTATGAATTTACAACGCAGATACAAATGACACATTCATGTTTTTGTGTAATAATGACAACGTATACGCACGCGGACGATTGACTTGTTGATGGTGATGGCAAGAACGCTGTCGGGGGTTTTCTTTTCAAATGTTCGTTCATAGCCGTTGTGCTGCTATGATAGGCCATTTCCGCTCGACACAGTGTGCATACAACAACATTATTAGGCCGTTTATTGAAATACTCCCACACTTTTGACGACTTTTGGCGTGCTTTTTTCCCCTCGCTCGCATCGTCTGCTTTGCGCTCCGCCATGACAGTAGTGTGACGTAAATATGCGACGCTCCGACGCACAAAAACGGCGTCGACGTATTTACGTAACCGATGACGTCGACTACGTCGACGCGTCGTTTCAGCCTTAGTTCAAATGCAACAATACATATAAGTAATGATAACTAGAGATACGAAAGAATGCAGAAAAATGGAGAGGAAGAAAGCAAAGTGAACCATGTTAACCTTGTAGATTGTTATAGTAACAATAGGTTAAGCTTTGTCAGTGTGAAGTAGAAGTAGAAAGTTAAATGGTAGAAAACATTTTCTTTCAATTTAATTGGCACTTGACCCACTTTCAGTGCACTGTAAAAAAAATATGTTGATTTGATACCAAAAAAAAAGTCAGTTTTAGTGTAAAATTGATGGTTTTGACACCAAATTGCTAAAAATTAAATTCAATTTAAAAACGATACAATTGTTATTTTAACAGTAAAATTCTGGGGACTGAGCTGCCAGTTGTTTTTTTTTACTGTAAATATCTACAATAGTTGTATTTACAGTGCATTACTGTAAATGGTAAAAAAGATACCACTGGTATTGTTTTTATGTCAAAATGTGGACAATTGGATTATTTATTTTTATTTACTGCAAAATCTACATTTCTTGTTTATGTAAATGGTAAAATGGTACCACTGTTATTTTTACGGTCAATATCTGGCAATTGATTTGCGATTTAAAAAAACAAAAACAATTTTAACCATAAAATTGTTTTGTTTTTACAGTGCAATGGAAATCAATGGGTTTTTTTTCCCCAGTAAGATTCTTGCTTTTCTCACAGGCACTCAATGACAGCTTGCACAAATCAATAAGAAGGATTCCAAATAATCCTCACAGTCAGAAGTTGTAGTGAAAGATGAAAATAGAAGTGAAGGTATGAATGATCCATGGTAGGGAAGGGAATCGAACCCAAGTCAACAAACCTTTTTTATGACAACAAAATGAGGGATTAGGATCAGACCACCCAATCAAAACAAATTTGCTAGTTATTCGCTCTTTGAGTTGAGCGCCAAAGTTCTGATTTCCTGCAGTCTTGAAGGCAGCATCTATCCACATAGAGCGGGGGTCAGCGACCCGCGGCTCTCGAGCCACATGCGGTTCTTTAGTGCCGCCCTAGTGGCTCCCTGGAGCATTTCTTAAAAAAGGATTGAAAATGGAAAAAGATGGGGGGTTAAAATAATGTTTTGGTTTTAGCATCCCCTGCGACTCCAAAAGGGACAAGCGGTAGAAAATGGATGGGTGGATGTTTTTTGTTTGAGGACAAACACGACACAAACCTTCCCAATTGTTAGAACTACCAGTTGAATATGTTTGTGTGTTTGCTTCGTTTTGTCCGACTCATTTTGGCGGTGCTTGAACTCACCACAGTGTGGACTGTGACGCAACAGTTTGTTTACATGTCAAATCTTCCACTCCTTTGTCTCATTTTGTCCACCAAACGTTTTATGCTGTGCGTGAATGCACAAAGGTGAGCTTTGTTGATGTTATTGACTTGTTGGAGTGCTAATCAGGCATGTTTGGTCAGTGCATGACTGCAAGCTAATCAATGCTAACATGCTATTTAGGCTAGCTGTATGTACATATTGCGTCATTATGCCTCGTTTGTAGCTATATTTGAACTCATTTAATATCCTTTACTTTTATCTTCTTTGTATATAATTAATATTTGCATGTCTCATGACACATTATCTGTATGAAATATTGGCTGCTTTTCTCATAGTTGTTTGTGTGCCATGTTGTTCCAGACCACAGCAAACGTTACCTAACTTGCCAAAGATTGCAATAAATCCATTAGAAGAAGACAGCCTGTTGTTTCCTTTAACTTGGACACACACATCTATACCTTTGGCCATTCTAAGTTATCTCACCTTCTGAGAAGCCTCTAATTTACTAAAGGTTTCTAATGTTGTAAAAATGTGGGGAATAAATATTACATTTCAACATTTCTGTCAACAAAGATTTGCTTCAGCCTACAACACAGTCATTTTGATAGTAGGCTAATATTGACACATCATGTTTTGCCTTCATTATAACACTTATATAAGACTTTTAGTGTCATTTTGATAGTAGGCTAATATAGACACTTACATCATGTGTTGTCTTCATTATAACACTTATATAAGACTTTTAAAGTCATTTTGATAGTAGGCTAATATAGACACATCATGTGTTGCCTTCATTATAACACTTATATAAGACTTTTAAAGTCATTTTGATAGTAGGCTAATATAGCTAATATAGACACTTGCATCATGTGTTGTCTTCATTATAACACTTATATCAGACTTTTAAAGTCATTTTGATAGTAGGCTAATATAGCTAATATAGACACTTACATCATGTGTTGTCTTCATTATAACACTTATATCAGACTTTTAAAGTCATTTTGATAGTAGGCTAATATAACTAATATACACACTTACATCATGTGTTGCCTTCATTATAACACTTATATAAGACTTTTAAAGCAATTTTGATAGTAGGCTAATATAGACACTTACATCATGTGTTGCCGTCATTATAACACTTATATAAGACTTTTAAAGTAATTTTGATAGTAGGCTAATATAACTAATATAGACACTTACATCATGTGTTGTCTTCATTATAACACTTATATCAGACTTTTTAAGTCATTTTGATAGTAGGCTAATATAGACACTTACATCATGTGTTGTCTTCATTATAACACTTATATAAAACTTTTAAAGTCATTTTGATAGTAGGCTAATACAACTAATGGACACTTACATCATGTGTTGTCTTCATTATAACACTTTTATACAGCTTTTAATTGGTTGTGGCTCCAGACATGTTTTTTTTGTATTTTTGGCCCTCTATGGCTCTTTCACCGTATTGTGTTGCCGGCCCTTGACATAGAGCCAAAAAGAATAGAGTTTATTAGTCCAGCTTAGTGTATTTACTTCCTCCCACTTAGCGCCACGCCCGCTCGCGCATGCTAATTGTCCTCCGTACTGCGCCGCACCAGTGGAGGCGCCAGCCTGTTAGCACGCCCGCCATTCGGAAGCACCGAGGCGTGGCGAACGGCGCTCAGGGAATGTGTCGGGAGGAGGCCAGGCGTGTCGCGCTGAGCAATAAAGTCAACTTTGGAGACTTTCAAGTGATAAAAGACTTGCTCCTCCCACTTTGTGGTCGCCAGGTTACGCTAATATCCCGCTTTCTGATTAGTGATAAACACCTAATTAGTGATTATATGTGTTAATTAGCATATATATATAAGTGTGTGAGCGTGTGTGTGTGTGTGTGTGTGTGTGTGTGTGTGTGTGTGTGTGTGTGTGTGTGTGTGTGTGTGCGTGTGTGTGTGACTGATAGGCTACAAGTCTTATTGTGAGCAATATTCTTCATGCACAAAGTCAATAAAAGCACAGAAATAGAAAAATGTCTTCTCAGAAGGTTTTGGTACACACACACACACACACACACACACACACACACACACACACACACACACACACACACACACACACACACACACACACACACACACACACACACACACACACACACACACACAGAGACAGACAGACACACACATCTGGCTGGCACACACACACACACACACACACACACACATGAGAGCACTCCAGCAGCACATGTTCACATCAGACTCCTCCTCAGGGACGCTTGGACACAACACTCTTGGTTGGTTGGTTTGGACTCTCCTGACTGCCATGCACGCTGGCAGGAGAGGAGGAGAGGAGGCAAGATGAGGAGATGAGGAGAGGAGGCAAGATGAGGAGAGGAGGCAAGATGAGGAGAGGAGGCAAGATGAGGATTGGAGGAGAGGAGGCAAGATGAGGAGAGGAGGAGATGAAGAGAGAAGTAAAGGAGGCAAGATGAGGGTACGATGGAGGAGATGAGGAGAGGAGGCAAGATGATGAGAGGAGGCGAGAGGAGGAGAGGAGGCAAGATGAGGAGAGGAGGAGAAGAGTCAATGTGATGAGAGGAGGCGAGAGGAGGAGAGGAGGTAAGAGGAGGAGAGGAGGAAATGTGAGGAGAGGAGGAAATGTGAGGAGAGGAGGCAATGTGAGGAGAGGAGGCAAGATGAGGAGAGGAGGCAAGAGGAGGAGAGGAGGCGAGAGGAGGAGAGGAGGCGAGAGGAGGAGAGGAGGCAAGATGAGGAGAGGAGGAGGAGAGTCAATGTGATGAGAGGAGGCGAGAGGAGGAGAGGAGGTAAGAGGAGGAGAGGAGGAAATGTGAGGAGAGGAGGCAAGATGAGGAGAGGAGGCAAGAGGAGGAGAGGAGGTGAGAGGAGGAGAGGAGGCAAGATGAGGAGAGGAGGAGAAGAGTCAATGTGATGAGAGGAGGAGAGGAGGCAATGTGAGGAGAGGAGGCAATCTGAGGAGAGGAGGCAATCTGAGGAGAGGAGGCAAGATGAGGAGAGGAGGCAAGATGAGGATTGGAGGAGAGGAGGCAAGATGAGGAGAGGAGGAAAGGAGGCAAGATGAGGAGAGGAGGCAAGATGAGGAGAGGAGGAAAGGAGGCAAGATGAGGAGAGGAGGCAAGATGAGGAGAGGAGGAGAAGAGTCAATGTGATGAGAGGAGGAGAGGAGGCAAGAGGAGGAGAGGAGGAAATGTGAGGAGAGGAGGCAATGTGAGGAGAGGAGGCAAGATGAGGAGAGGAGGCGAGATGAGGAGAGGAGGCAATGTGAGGAGAGGAGGCAATCTGAGGAGAGGAGGCAATCTGAGGAGAGGAGGCAAGATGAGGAGAGGAGGCAAGATGAGGAGAGGAGGAGAAGAGTCAATGTGATGAGAGGAGGAGAGGAGGCAAGAGGAGGAGAGGAGGCAAGAGGAGGAGAGGAGGCAAGATGAGGATTGGAGGAGAGGAGGCAAGATGAGGAGAGGAGGAAAGGAGGCAAGATGAGGAGAGGAGGCAAGATGAGGAGAGGAGGAAAGGAGGCAAGATGAGGAGAGGAGGCAAGATGAGGAGAGGAGGAGAAGAGTCAATGTGATGAGAGGAGGAGAGGAGGCAAGAGGAGGAGAGGAGGAAATGTGAGGAGAGGAGGCAATGTGAGGAGAGGAGGCAAGATGAGGAGAGGAGGCGAGATGAGGAGAGGAGGCAAGAGGAAGAGAGGAGGCGAGATGAGGAGAGGAGGCGAGAGGAGGAGAGGAGGCAAGATGAGGAGAGGAGGAGGAGAGTCAATGTGATGAGAGGAGGCGAGAGGAGGAGAGGAGGCAATGTGAGGAGAGGAGGCAATGTGAGGAGAGGAGGCAAGATGAGGAGAGGAGGCGAGATGAGGAGAGGAGGCAAGAGGAGGAGAGGAGGCAAGATGAGGATTGGAGGAGAGGAGGCAAGATGAGGAGAGGAGGAAAGGAGGCAAGATGATGAGATGATGAGAGAAGGTGAGAGGAGGAGAGGAGGCAAGATGAGGAGAGGAGGCGAGATGAGGAGAGGAGGCAAGATGAGGATTGGAGGAGAGGAGGCAAGATGAGGAGAGGAGGAAAGGAGGCAAGATGATGAGAGGAGGCGAGAGGAGGAGAGGAGGCAAGATGAGGAGAGGAGGAGAAGAGTCAATGTGATGAGAGGAGGCAAGAGGAGGAGAGGAGGAAATGTGAGGAGAGGAGGCAATGTGAGGAGAGGAGGCGAGATGAGGATGGGAGGCGAGAGGAGGCAAGAGGAGGAGAGGAGGCAAGAGCAGGAGAGGAGGCGATGTGATGAGAAGAGGCGAGATGAGGAGAGGAGGCAAGAGGAGGAGAGGAGGCAATGTGATGAGAGGAGGCAAGATGAGGACAGGAGGCAAGAGGAGGAGAGGAGGCAAGGTGAGGAGAGGAGGCGAGATGAGGAGAGGAGGCGAGAGGAGGAGATGAGGCGAGAGGAGGAGAGGAGGAAAGAGAAGGAGAGGAGGCGAGATGAGAGGAGGCGAGATGAGGAGAGGAGGCAAGAGAAAGAGAGAGGAGGCGAGATGAGAGGAGGCGAGATGAGCAGAGGAGGGAAGAGGAGGAGAGGAGGCAATGTGATGAGAGGAGGCAATGTGAGGAGAGGAGGCGAGATGAGGATGGGAGGCGAGAGGAGGCAAGAGGAGGAGAGGAGGCAAGATGAGGAGAGGAGGCAAGAGGAGGAGAGGAGGCAAGGTGAGGAGAGGAGGCGAGATGAGGAGAGGAGGAGAGGAGGCGAGAGGAGGAGAGGAGGCAAGAGAAGGAGAGGAGGCGAGATGAGAGGAGGCGAGATGAGGAGAGGAGGCAAGAGAAGGAGAGGAGGCGAGATGAGAGGAGGCGAGATGAGGAGAGGAGGGAAGAGCAGGAGAGGAGGCAATGTGAGGAGAGGAGGCAATGTGAGGAGAGGAGGCGAGATGAGGATGGGAGGCGAGAGGAGGCAAGAAGAGGAGAGGAGGAGAGGAGGCGAGAGGAGGAGAGGAGGCAATGTGATGAGAGGAGGCGAGATGAGGAGAGGAGGCAAGAGGAGGAGAGGAGGCAAGAGGAGGAGAGGAGGCGAGAGGAGGCGAGAGGAGGAGAGGAGGCGAGAGGAGGAGAGGAGGCAAGAGGAGGAGAGGAGGCAAGAGGAGGAGAGGAGGCGAGATGAGGAGAGGAGGCGAGATGAGGAGAGGAGGCGAGAGGAGGAGAGGAGGCAATGTGATGAGAGGAGGCGAGATGAGGAGAGGAGGCGAGATGAGGAGAGGAGGCAAGAGGAGGAGAGGAGGCAATGTGATGAGAGGAGGCGAGATGAGGAGAGGAGGCGAGAGGAGGAGAGGAGGCGAGAGGAGGAGAGGAGGCAAGAGGAGGAGAGGAGGCAAGAGGAGGAGAGGAGGCGAGATGAGGAGAGGAGGCGAGAGGAGGAGAGGAGGCAATGTGATGAGAGGAGGCAATGTGATGAGAGGAGGCGAGATGAGGCAAGAGGAGGAGAGGAGGCGATGTGATGAGAAGAGGCGAGATGAGGAGAGGAGGCAAGAGGAGGAGAGGAGGCAATGTGATGAGAGGAGGCAAGATGAGGAGAGGAGGCAAGAGGAGGAGAGGAGGCAAGGTGAGGAGAGGAGGCGAGAGGAGGAGAGGAGGCGAGAGGAGGAGATGAGGCGAGAGGAGGAGATGAGGCGAGAGGAGGAGAGGAGGCAAGAGAAGGAGAGGAGGCGAGATGAGAGGAGGCGAGATGAGGAGAGGAGGCAAGAGAAAGAGAGAGGAGGCGAGATGAGCAGAGGAGGGAAGAGGAGGAGAGGAGGCAATGTGATGAGAGGAGGCAATGTGAGGAGAGGAGGCGAGATGAGGATGGGAGGCGAGAGGAGGCAAGAGGAGGAGAGGAGGAGAGAGGAGGAGAGGAGGCAATGTGATGAGAGGAGGCGAGATGAGGATGGGAGGCGAGAGGAGGCAAGAGGAGGAGAGGAGGCAAGAGCAGGAGAGGAGGCAAGAGCAGGAGAGGAGGCGAGAGGAGGAGAGGAGGCAATGTGATGAGAGGAGGCGCGATGAGGAGAGGAGGCAAGAGGAGGAGAGGAGGCAATGTGATGAGAGGAGGCGAGATGAGGAGAGGAGGCAAGAGGAGGAGAGAAGGAAAGGAGGCAAGATGAGGAGAGGAGGCAAGATGAGGATTGGAGGAGAGGAGGTAAGATGAGGAGAGGAGGAGGTGAAGAGAGAAGGAAAGGAGGATAGGATGGAGGAGAGGAAGCAAGATGAGGAGAGAGGGAAAGGAGGCAAGATGAGGCGAGGAGGAGATGAAGAGAGAAGGAAAGGAGGCAAGATGAGGGTACGATGGAGGAGATGAGGAGAAGAGGCAAGATGAGGAGAGAAGGAAGGAAGCAGGATGAGGAGAGGAGGCAAGATGAAGGTACAATGGAAGAGAGGAGACCCAAAGGAATGATTCCTGCTCCCTTCAGGACTCCTAAACACATGCGCAGATAGTGCGCAGCATATTGAGCCATCTGTGGTGCAGCTAATTGCTCTGCATGACAATGTTGTCCTGAGCCATGAAGAGGAACACCCTCCTCCCACACCTCCTCATGGTGTCCCCTCCTCCTTCCCTTCATCCACTGCTTCTTATCACGTGACACACCCATCACTCATCATTGTGAGTCATGTGACACACCCATCACTCATGATTGTGAGTCATGTGACACACCCATCACTGATCATTGTGAGTCATGTGACACACCCATCACTCATGATTGTGAGTCACGTGACACACCCATCACTCATCATTGTGAGTCACGTGACACACCCATCACTCATGATTGTGAGTCACGTGACACACCCATCACTGATGATTGTGAGTCACGTGACACACCCATCACTCGTGATTGTGAGTCACGTGACACACCCATCACTCGTGATTGTGAGTCATGTGACACACCCATCACTCATGATTGTGAGTCATGTGACACACCCATCACTCATGATTGTGAGTCATGTGACACACCCATCACTCATGATTGTGAGTCATGTGACACACCCATCACTGATCATTGTGAGTCATGTGACACACCCATCACTCATGATTGTGAGTCACGTGACACACCCATCACTCATGATTGTGAGTCACGTGACACACCCATCACTGATGATTGTGAGTCACGTGACACACCCATCACTCGTGATTGTGAGTCACGTGACACACCCATCACTCGTGATTGTGAGTCATGTGACACACCCATCACTCATGATTGCGAGTCACGTGACACACCCATCACTCATCATTGTGAGTCACGTGACACACCCATCACTCATGATTGTGAGTCACGTGACACACCCATCACTCATGGTTGTGAGTCACGTGACACACCCATCACTCATGATTGTGACCTATCACTTTGAGCTTCCATCACCACGGGACCTAATTGGACTCCAAACAAGGATCGGCTTGGGAAATCATTTCCCCTCATTTTCGCTCTTTTTGCGTCCATTTTTTCTGACTTGTGCAGGGAAACGTGGCGTTCTCACGCCAGGCGACCTCTTGGAGGCCTCGCGCGTCACCAGGCGCCGCCGTTACCATAGCAACGACACGTGTACATGGATTACATGTGTCACTTATGTCACATTAAAGGTCAACAGAACACGTTGTGTTACAGTTTCACACACACACACACACACACACATCATGGTATTTTCAGTGCAAATACGCTTTTTATGCTGTTTGCATTCAACTTGGATGGATTATTTTAACACAATAAAAGCATAAAATTGCTGACAATATAAGCAGCATGGGGGAATGTGCCATCTTATTCTTATCTGTGACAAAGTCGCTATGGTCTTTATTGTCTTGCACAAGGGGCTGAGAATACATTTGCGGTAAAAAAAATTCATATAAAGAGCTCTGTCATTTAAAAACTAAAATAAAATAGTTGAGGAATTCCTGGTTAGACACGTACTGATTTATTGTTCTGAGGATCGCCCCCTGGTGGTGATTGACTGTAATTGTCACGAGTTCGCAAAGGAAAATACTTCCTCATTCTTGTCTTGCATCCTCGTGTGTGTGTGTGTGTGTGTGTGTGTGTGTCTGTGTGTGTGTGTGTGTGTGTCTGTGTGTGTGTGTGTGTGTGTGTGTGGAGAGGCAAGGTGAGTAGAGGAGGCGAGATGAGGAGAGGAGGTGAGAGGAGGCGAGAGGAGGAGAGGAGGCAAGAGAAGGAGAGGAGGCGAGATGAGAGGAGGCGAGATGAGGCAAGAGAAGGAGAGGAGGCGAGATGAGAGGAGGCGAGATGAGGAGAGGAGGAAAGGAGGCAATGTGATGAGAGGAGGCAATGTGAGGAGAGGAGGCGAGATGAGGATGGGAGGCGAGAGGAGGCAAGAGGAGGAGAGGAGGCAAGAGCAGGAGAGGAGGCGAGAGGAGGAGAGGAGGCAATGTGATGAGAGGAGGCAATGTGATGAGAGGAGGCGAGATGAGGAGAGGAGGCAAGAGGAGGAGAGGAGGCAAGAGGAGGAGAGGAGGCAATGTGATGAGAGGAGGCAAGATGAGGAGAGGAGGCAAGAGGAGGAGAGGAGGCAAGGTGAGGAGAGGAGGCGAGATGAGGAGAGGAGGAGAGGAGGCGAGAGGAGGAGAAGAGGCAAGAGAAGGAGAGGAGGCGAGATGAGAGGAGGCGAGATGAGGAGAGGAGGCAAGAGAAGGAGAGGAGGCGAGATGAGAGGAGGCGAGATGAGGAGAGGAGGCAAGAGAAGGAGAGGAGATGAAAGGAGGCGAGATGAGGAGAGGAGGGAAGAGGAGGAGAGGAGGCAATGTGATGAGAGGAGGCAAGGTGAGGAGAGGAGGCGAGATGAGGAGAGAAGGAGAGGAGGCAAGAGAAGGAGAGGAGGCGAGATGAGAGGAGGCGAGATGAGGAGAGGAGGCAAGAGAAGGAGAGGAGGCGAGGAGGCAAGAGAAGGAGAGGAGGCGAGATGAGAGGAGGCGAGATGAGGAGAGGAGGGAAGAGGAGGAGAGGAGGCAATGTGATGAGAGGAGGCAATGTGAGGAGAGGAGGCGAGATGAGGATGGGAGGCGAGAGGAGGCAAGAGGAGGCAAGAGGAGGAGAGGAGGCGAGAGGAGGAGAGGAGGCAACACACACACACACACACACACACACACACGAGGATGCAAGACAAGAATGAGGAAGTATTTTCCTTTGCGAACTCGTGACAATTACAGTCAATCACCACCAGGGGGCGATCCTCAGAACAATAAATCAGTACGTGTCTAACCAGGAATTCTTCAACTATTTTATTTTATTTTTTAAATGACAGAGCTCTTTATATGAATTTTTTAATCGCAAAAGTATTCTCAGCCCCTTGTGCAAGACAAAGACCATAGCGACTTTGTCACAGATAAGAATAAGATGGCACATTCCCCCATGCTGCTTATATTGTCAGCAATTTTATGCTTTTATTGTGTTAAAATAATCCATCCAAGTTGAATGCAAACAGCGTAAAAAGTGTATTTGCACTGAAAATACCATGATGTGTGTGTGTGTGTGTGTGTGTGTGTGTGTGTACCCTCCAGTATAAGGTGTGTGTCCTCATTAGCATGCGGCAGCTCGTTAGCGCACCGAGCGCCGGGGCAGCGGTGCAGCTTCATTAGCTCGTGTGACATTTTATCTGATGCGTATCCATGGCAACCCCACCTGTGTACAAACACACCGTCCCGTTATCCGTGGTCGTACGGTGCAGTCGGCGCTGACAAAAGGTGTGCGAGCGCAGGTGTAGGCGGAGTTTGGCTGTGTCACTCTTGAGGTGAGTCACAGGTGCTGTGACACCTGTGACTCACCCCACAACCCCACCCGGTCATGATGTCATCATTCGTGATATTCTATTTCCTTCACACATAGGTGTGTGTGTGTGTGTGTGTGTGGACATTTCGCTGACCTTGCTCCCCCGCAGCCCCTCATTTTCCTCCGTGGGGTGGGGGGGGTGGGGGTGGTGTCGTGGAAGAGATGTTTGGCACTCTGCTTGTCAACAAGATTAGTTCCCCCGTGGGAGCGTTACACACCCTGCAAACACACCGCCAGTCAGTGTGACAGCTCGGCCCTTCCACGAACCCACCGCTGTGTGTGTGTGTGTGTGTGTGTGTGTGTGTGTGTGTGTGTGTAGTGGGGGAGTAGGGCGGTGGGGTGGGGGTGTTTAAAGGAAGGATGTCTTTTAGAGCAGAAACAGAAGGCAGAAGGAGCAGAAGGATGAGTGCAGCCAGCTTGAACTACAGCTTATATTTGTGTGTGTGTGTGTGTGTGTGTGTGTGTGTGTGTGTGATCTGTATATGTGTGAGTGTGTGTGCCAATGTGATCTGTGTGTGTGTGTGTGTGTGCATATGTGATCTGTGTGTGTGTGTGTGTGTGTGTGTGTGTGTGTGTGTGTGTGTGTGTGTGTGTGTGTGTGTGTGTGTGTGTGTGTGTGTGCATATGTGATCTGTATGTGTGTGAGTGTGTGTGCCAATGTGATCTGTGTGTGTGTGTGTGATCTGTGTGTGTGTGTGTGTGTGTGTGTTTGTGTGTGTGCATGTGTGATCACTGTGTGTGTGCATATGTGATCTGTGTGTGTGTGAGTGTGTGTGCCAATGTGATCTGTGTGTGTGATCTGTGTGTGTGTGTGTGCCAATATGATCTGTGTGTGTGTGTGTGTGTGTGGTGTACGTGCATAAGTGATCTGTGTGTGTGTGTGTGAGTGTGTGTGCCAATGTGATCTGTGTGTGTGATCTGTGTGTGTGTTTGTGTGTGTTCAAATATGATCTGGGTGTGTGTGTGTGTGCATGTGTGATCACTGTGTGTGTGTGTGTGTGTGTGTGTGTGTGTGTGTGTGTGTGTGCATATGTGATCTGTGTGTGTGCATATGTGATCTGTCTGTGTGTGAGTGTGTGCATATGTGATCTGTGTGTGTGTGTGCATATATGATCTATGTGTGTGTGTGTGTTTGTGTGTGTGCCAATGTGATCTGTGTGTGTGTGTGTGGTGTACGTGTATATGTGATCTGTGTGTGTGTGTGTGAGTGTGTGTGTTCATATATGATCTGGTGTGTGTGTGTGTGTGTGTGTGTGTGTGTGTGTGTGTGTGTGTGTGTGTGTGTGTGTGTGTGTGTGTGTGTGTGTGTGTGTTTGTGTGTGTGCATGTGTGATCACTGTGTGTGTGCGTGCATATGTGATGTGTGTGTGTGCATATGTGATCTGTGTGTGTGTGTGTGTGTGTGTGTGTGCCAATATGATCTGTGTGTGTGTGTGTGTGTGTGGTGTACGTGCATATGTGATCTATGTGTGTGTGTGTGTGTGTGTGTGTGTGTGTGTGCCAATATGATCTGTGTGTGTGTGTGTGTAGTGTACGTGCATATGTGATCTGTGTGTGTGTGAGTGTGTGTGCCAATGTGATCTGTGTTTGTGATCTGTGTGTGTGTGTGTGTGTTTGTGTGTGTTCATATATGATCTGGGTGTGTGTGTGTGCATGTGTGATCACTGTGTGTGTGTGTGTGTGTGTGTGTGTGTGTGTGTGTGTGTGTGTGTGTGTGTGTGTGTGTGTGTGTGTGTGTGTGTGTGCATATGTGATCTGTGTGTGCATATGTGATCTGTGTGTGTGTTTGTGTGTGTGCCAATGTGATCTGTGTGTGTGTGTGGTGTACGTGCATATGTGATCTGTGTGTGTGTGTGTGTGTGAGTGTGTGTGCCAATGTGATCTGTGTGTGTGAGTGTGTGTGTTCATATATGATCTGGGTGTGTGTGTGTGTGTGTGCATATGTGATCTGTGTGTGTGTGTGTGTGTGTGTGTGTGTGTGTGTGTGTGTGCCAATGTGATCTGTGTGTGTGAGTGTGTGTGTGCATATGTGATCACTGTGTGTGTGTGTGTGTGTGTGTGTGTGTGTGTGTGTGTGTGTGTGTGTGTGTGCATATGTGATCTGTGTGTGTGTGTGTGCATATGTGATCTGTGTGTGTGTGTGTGTGTGTGTGTGTGTGTGTGTGCATATATGATCTATGTGTGTGCGTACGTGTGCATGTGTGTTTGTGTGTGTGCCAATGTGATCTGTGTGTGTGTGTGGTGTATGTGCATATGTGATCTGTGTGTGAGTGTGTGTGCCAATGTGATCTGTGTGTGTGAGTGTGTGTGTTCATATATGATCTGTGTGTGTGTGTGTGTGTGTGTGTGTGTGTGTGTGTGTGTGTGTGTGTGTGTGTGTGTGTGTGTGTGTGTGTGTGTGTGTGCATATGTGATCTGTGTGTGTGTGTGTGCATATGTGATCTGTGTGTGTGTGTGTGTGTGTGTGTGTGTGTGTGCATATATGATCTATGTGTGTGCGTACGTGTGCATGTGTGTGTGTGTGTGTGTTTGTGTGTGTGCCAATGTGATCTGTGTGTGTGTGTGGTGTATGTGCATATGTGATCTGTGTGTGAGTGTGTGTGCCAATGTGATCTGTGTGTGTGAGTGTGTGTGTTCATATATGATCTGTGTGTGTGTGTGTGTGTGTGTGTGTGTGTGTGTGTGTGTGTGTGTGTGTGTGTGTGTGTGTGTGTGTGTGTGTGTGTGTGTGTGTGTGTGTGCGTGTGTGTAATCAAGCCGACTCCCTGTGTGAGCCCACGCTGAGTTCCTTGCAGCTGCCTGGTGGCGTCCTCCTCACCTGTGTGGCTGTCATCCATGTTGACTTCCTGTTAGCCTGTCAAGACGAGCTCAGGGGCGTCATTACGCAGGCGCCACTTAGGAGTTAGTCTGCAGTCAAATGACGTCCATATAAAATGGTGGTAAATGTGTTTGATAAAACGTTCGTTGTTTTTTATTTTTCTTCATGCCTTGATAGTGGGTTAGGGTTAGAGTTAAGGTTAGGGTTGAGGTTAGAGTTAGAGTTAGGGTTAGGGTTAGGGCGGGGGTCGGCAACCCGCCGTCTTTAGCGCCGTCCTAGTGGCTCCCTGAAGCTTTCACAAAAATTTATAAAAATGCAAAAGTATGTATGTGTCTAACGATGAATTTGTATTTTTAATATGGTTTCTGTAAGAGAACAAACATGACACAAAGCTTCCTAATTGTTAGAAAGTCAACTGTTTGTATCAAACATGCTTCACTGATGAGAGGATTTGGCAAGCGCTGTTTTGTCCCACTCATTTTGGCGGCCTTTGAACTCACCGCAGTTTGTTCACATGTACAACTTTCCCCGTGTTTCTAAGACGTGTTTTATGCCACTCTTTTGTCTCACTTTGTCCACCAAACGTTTTATACTGTGTGTGAATGCACAAAGGTGAGCTTTGTTGATGTTATTGACTTGTTGGAGTGCTAATCAGGCATATTTGATGCTAACATGCTATTAAGGCTATATTATTGCATCATTATGCCTCGTTTGTAGCTATATTTGAGCTCATTTAATTGACTTATGTCCTCTTTGTATATAACTAATATTTACATGTCTCATGACACATTATCTGTATGAAATATTAGCTGCTTTTCTCATCGTTGTTTGTGTGCCATGTTGTTCCAGACCACAGCAAACATTACCCAGCTTGCAAATATCGCAATAAATCCACATCTATACCTTTTGGCCATTCTAAGACAGTCATTTCATTTCCAGGAGTTATCTCACCTTCTGAGAGCCTCCATGTTACTAATGTTCTCCATTGTTGGGAAAAATATCTGGAATAAATATTACAATTTCCACATTTCTGTCAACGAAAATTTGCCTCACATATTAATTTTGATAGTAGGCTAATATAACTAATATAGACACTTACATCATGTGTTGCCTTCATTATAACACTTATATAATACTTTTAAAGTCATTTTGATAGTCGGCTAATATAGACACTTACATCATGTGTTGCCTTCATTATAACACTTATATAATACTTTTAAAGTCATTTTGATAGTCGGCTAATATAGACACTTGCATCATGTGTTGCCTTCATTATAACACTTATATAAGACTTTTAAAGTCATTTTGATAGTAGGCTAATATAGACACTTACATCATGTGTTGCCTTCATTATAACACTTATATAGGACTTTTAAAGTCATTTTGATAGCAAGCTAATATAGACACTTACATCATGTGTTGACTTCATTATAACACTTATATAAGACTTTTAAAGTAATTTTGATAGTAGGCTAATATAGCTAATATAGACACATCATTTGTTGCCTTCATTATAACACTTATATAAGTCATTTTGATAGTAGGCTAATATAGTTAATATAGACACTTACATCATGTGTTGCCTTCATTATAACACTTATATAAGTCATTTTGATAGTAGGCTTTAATAGCTAATATAGACACTTACATCATGTGTTGTCTTCATTATAACACTTATATAAGTTATTTTGATAGTAGGCTTTAATAGCTAATATAGACACTTACATCATGTGTTGCCTTCATTATAACACTTATAAAATACTTTTAAAGTCATTTTGATAGTCGGCTAATATAGACACTTACATCATGTGTTGTCTTCATTATAATACTTATATAAGACTTTTACAGTCATTTTGATAGTAGGCTATTAAAACTAATATAGACACTTACATCATGTGTTGTCTTCATTATAACACTTATATAAGACTTTTGAAGTCATTTTGATAGTAAGCTAATATAACTAATAGACACTTACATCATGTGTTGCCTTCATTATAACACTTATATAAAACTTTTAACTTTTAAAGTCATTTTGATAGTAGGCTAATATAGACACATCATGTGTTGCATTCATTATAACACTTATATAAGACTTTTAAAGTCATTTTGATAGTAGGCTAATATAACTAATATAGACACTTACATCATGTGTTGTCTTCATTATAACACTTATATAAGACTTTTAAAGTCATTTTGATAGTAGGCTAATATAGACACTTACATCATGTGTTGTCTTCATTATAACACTTATATAAGACTTTTAAAGTCATTTTGATAGTAGGCTAATATAGACACTTACATCATGTGTTGTCTTCATTATAACACTTATATAAGACTTTTAAAGTCATTTTGATAGTAGGCTAATATAGACACTTGCATCATGTGTTGTCTTCATTATAACACTTATATAAGACTTTTAAAGTCATTTTGATAGTAGGCTAATATAGACACTTACATCATGTGTTGTCTTCATTATAACACTTATATAAGACATTTAAAGTCATTTTGATAGTAGGCTAATATAGACACTTGCATCATGTGTTGTCTTCATTGTAACACTTATATAAGACTTTTAAAGTCATTTTGATAGTAGGCTAATATAGACACTTGCATCATGTGTTGTCTTCATTATAACACTTATATAAGACTTTTAAAGTCATTTTGATAGTAGGCTAATATAGACACTTGCATCATGTGTTGTCTTCATTGTAACACTTATATAAGACTTTTAAAGTCATTTTGATAGTAGGCTAATATAGACACTTGCATCATGTGTTGTCTTCATTATAACACTTATATAAGACTTTTAAAGTCATTTTGATAGTAGGCTAATATAGACACTTGCATCATGTGTTGTCGTCATTATAACACTTATATAAGACTTTTAAAGTCATTTTGATAGTAGGCTAATATAACTAATATAGACACTTACATCATGTGTTGCCTTCATTATAACACTTATATAAGACCCTTAAAGTCATTTTGATAGTAGGCTAATATAGCTAATATAGACACTTACATCTTGTGTTGCCTTTATTATAACACTTATATAAGTCATTTTGATAGTAGGCTAATATAACTAATATAGACACTTACATCATGTGTTGCCTTCATTATAACACTTATATAAGTCATTTTGATAGTAGGCTAATATAACTAATATAGACACTTACATCATGTGTTTCTTCATTATAACACTTATATAAGTCATTTTGATAGTAGGCTAATATAACTAATATAGACACTTACATCATGTGTTGTCTGCATTATAACACTAATATAAGTTATTTTGATAGTAGGCTTTAATAGCTAATATAATTTATTTTTTTGCATTTTTTGGTCCAATATGGCTCTTTCAACACTTTGGATTGCTGACCCCTGGGTTAGGGTTAGGGTTATAATCAGAGGAAGGTTACATTTGAAATGAAAATTTTAATATAATGCTCCTTATTTTCAGTAGGTCATAAAAAATGTTGTCAACTAAATTACTGTTCCACTTATTTGTGAAACACTTTCCTAAACCTTTATGAACAGCATGTTTGGTTGCAAAAAAATAAAAATACAATTAATGAACAGGAAGGCGGTTTTAAAGGCGTGCGATTTTATATCCGGGACGTTTTTGTTTTGCTTCAATCGTAAAAGAAAAACCACACAAATGTCCAGTGAAGAGGACGCTGAAGACATTTGTCTCTAATTGAGGAGGATAGAGGAAGATGGCCATAGTGTGACAGGAGAGCATCCACTCTCAGACTTCATCCTGGCCACACACACACACACACACACACACACACACACACACACACACACATGATGGGGGGAGGGGTGTTGGTGGGCAGTCACCTTCCAGGGGTGAAGCTCTTCATTGTGTCTTCATGGCGAGTCCACCCTGTGTCATGGCGCTGCTCTGACAACAACAGGCAACAATGAGGGATTGTCTGCTGACACACACACACACACACACACACACACACACACACACACACACACACACACACACACACACACACCAGAGCTTTAGTCCTGCAGACCGGACCCAAAGACCGACCCAGTCTCTGTCGTCGCCCCAGGGACAGGGCCTCCACCAACCTTTATCCAATAGCTCAGCGGGTGTTGTTGACACCGGCGAGGACCATTAACGCCTGCTCTCATCGGACATGTCCTTTAAGTCCTTTAAAGACTTGGGCGTCTCCGCCGAGCGCCTCGGCTCCTTCTGCAAAAGATGGATGACCCGCGCTGACAGGTCTGAAGGTTTTGGTCTTTTTTTTCTTCGAGCTTACCTCGTTGCCTTGCTGAGCTCCTTGGCAGTTTTGCCATAATGTTCCTTCTCTTTAGAAATAACGGCGGCGCGGAAAGTGGATTTCAATTGTTGTTCTGCCATCCTGAAGAGACAGACTGTGTGTGAGCAGGTTTGGACAAGATAACACACACACACACACACACACACACACACCAGATGTGCAGCCGTTAGCGGGCCGTATCCCATCAGAGGAGCTCGACTGGATGGAGCCCCTTAATGCCCCGCTGTCGCGGCGTGGACAAGTGTGGCGTCTTAAGAGATAAAGGCTGAGGCAGGAAGTCCCCGTACTTTTGGTCCACACACACACCGTGTCCATCCCAGAGCCCGGCGTGGAGGCGCCGTCTTGACTTGACACGCCGAGACAGAAGCGTTGGCGCCGCACACGTCCATCGTCTCTCGCTTTGAAGCAGAAAGGCTGCCTTTCCAAAAATAATAACTCTGTTTTTTTGGGGGGGGAGAAAGCGTTCAAAAATAATATTTTTATGAAACAAATGTTATAAAGTAGTAACCTTTTCTCTTACAAAAAGTCCCACAAAAACTGAATTGTACAAAAATATTAACATTTTTAAACCCCATCCATCCATTCATCTTCTACCGCTTAGCCGAGGAGGGGTCGCGGGGGCAGCAGCCTAAGCAGGGAAGCTCAGACTTCCCTCTCCCCAGCCACTTTATCCAGCTCTTCCCGGGGGATCCTGAGGCGTTCCCAGGCCAGCCGGGAGACATAGTCTTCATGAAATGACTCTTATTTATTTTCACTTTGTGGATTGTTTTTGGATCCTTCTATAATGAGAGTTTGTGAAGTGTAAATGTGAAATGTGGAGAAGCGATTGCATTCATGAAATTACATTTATTTGGACTTTGTGGATTGTTTTGGATACTTCTATAATGAGAGTTTGTGGAATATAAATGTGGAGGAGCGATTGCATTCATTATATGCCAAGTCTTTATTTTGACTTTGTGGATTTTTTTTTATCGTTCTGTAATGAGTTTATGAAATGTAAATGTGGAGGAGCAATTGCATTCATGAAATGACTCTTATTTATTTTGACTTTGTGGATTGTTTCCAGATCCTTCTATAATGAGAGTTTGTGAAATGTAAATGTGAAATGTGAAGGAGTGATTGCTTTCATGAAATTACATTTATTTTGACTGTGTGGATTGTTTTGGATCCTTCTATAATGAGAGTTTGTAGAATATAAATGTGGAGGAGCAATTGCATTCATGAAATGACTGTTATTTATTTAGACTTTGTGCATTGTTTTGGGATCCTTCTATAATGAGTTTGTGAAATGGAAATGTGGAGGAGCGATTGCATTTATGAAATTACATTTATTTGGACTTTGTGTGGATTGTTTTGGATCCTTCTATAATGAGTTTGTGGAATATTAATGTGGAGGAGCAATATCATTCATGAAATTACTCTTATTTATTTTGACTTTGTGGATTGTTTTGGATCCTTCTATAATGATAGTTTGTGAAATATAAATGTGGAGGAGCGATTGCATTCATGAAATGACACTTATTTATTTTTGACATTGTGGATTATTTTGGATCCTTCTATAATGAGAGTTTGTGAAATGGAAATGTGGAAATGTGGAGGAGCGATTGCATTCATGAAATTACATTTATTTGGAATTTGTGGATTGTTTTGGATCTTTCTATAATGAGAGTGTGTGGAATATAAATGTGGAGGAGTGATTGCATTCATTACCGTATATGCCAAGTCTTTATTTTGACTT
Organism: Nerophis lumbriciformis; assembly: GCF_033978685.3. NCBI lineage: Eukaryota > Metazoa > Chordata > Actinopteri > Syngnathiformes > Syngnathidae > Nerophis > Nerophis lumbriciformis. The sequence goes on along the minus strand of NC_084552.2, from coordinate 8,854,657 downwards.
TGTGGATTTTTTTTTTATCCTTCTGTAATGAGTTTGTGAAATGTAAATGTGGAGGAGCAATTGCATTCATGAAATGACTCTTATTTATTTTTGACTTTGTGGATTGTTTCCAGATCCTTCTATAATGAGAGTTTGTGAAGTGTAAATGTGAAATGTGGAGAAGCGATTGCATTCATGAAATTACATTTATTTGGACTTTGTGGATTGTTTTGGATACTTCTATAATGAGAGTTTGTGGAATATAAATGTGGAGGAGCGATTGCATTCATTATATGCCAAGTCTTTATTTTGACTTTGTGGATTTTTTTTTATCGTTCTGTAATGAGTTTATGAAATGTAAATGTGGAGGAGCAATTACATTCATGAAATGACTGTTATTTATTTAGACTTTGTGCATTGTTTTGGGATCCTTCTATAATGAGTTTGTGAAATGGAAATGTGGAGGAGCGATTGCATTTATGAAATTACATTTATTTGGACTTTGTGCATTGTTTTGGGATCCTTCTATAATGAGTTTGTGAAATGGAAATGTGGAGGAGCGATTGCATTTATGAAATTACATTTATTTGGACTTTGTGGATTGTTTTGGATCCTTCTATAATGAGTTTGTGGAATATTAATGTGGAGGAGCAATATCATTCATGAAATTACATTTATTTGGACTTTGTGGATTGTTTTGGATCCTTCTATAATGAGTTTGTGGAATATTAATGTGGAGGAGCAATATCATTCATGAAATTACTCTTATTTATTTTGACTTTGTGGATTGTTTTGGATCCTTCTATAATGATAGTTTGTGAAATATAAATGTGGAGGAGCGATTGCATTCATGAAATGACACTTATTTATTTTTGACATTGTGGATTATTTTGGATCCTTCTATAATGAGAGTTTGTGAAATGTAAATGTGGAAATGTGGAGGAGCGATTGCATTCATGAAATTACATTTATTTGGAATTTGTGGATTGTTTTGGATCTTTCTATAATGAGAGTGTGTGGAATATAAATGTGGAGGAGTGATTGCATTCATTACCGTATATGCCAAGTCTTTATTTTGACTTTGTGGATTTTTTTTATCCTTCTGTAATGAGTTTGTGAAATGTAAATGTGGAGGAGCAATTGCATTCATGAAATGACTCTTATTTATTTTGACTTTGTGGATTGTTTCCAGATCCTTCTATAATGAGAGTTTGTGAAATGTAAATGTGAAATGTGAAGGAGCGATTGCTTTCATGAAATTACATTTATTTTGACTGTGTGGATTGTTTTGGATCCTTCTATAATGAGAGTTTGTAGAATATAAATGTGGAGGAGCAATTGCATTCATGAAATTACTCTTATTTATTTTGACTTTGTGGATTGTTTAGGATCCTTCTATAATGATAGTTTGTGAAATATAAATGTGGAGGAGCGATTGCATTCATGAAATGACACTTATTTATTTTTGACATTGTGGATTATTTTGGATCCTTCTATAATGAGAGTTTGTGAAATGTAAATGTTAAATGTGGAGAAGTGATTGCATTCATGAAATTACATTTATTTGGACTTTGTGGATTGTTTTGGATCCTTCTATAATGAGAGTTTGTGGAATATAAATGTGGAGGAGCAATTGCATTCATGAAATTACTCTTATTTATTTTGACTTTGTGGATTGTTTAGGATCCTTCTATAATGATAGTTTGTGAAAAGTAAATGTGGAGGAGCGACTGCATTCATGAAATGACACTTATTTATTTTTGACATTGTGGATTATTTTGGATCCTTCTATAATGAGAGTTTGTGAAATGTAAATGTGGAAAAGTGGAGGAGCGATTGCATTCATGAAATTACATTTGGAATTTGTGGATTGTTTTGGATCTTTCTATAATGAGAGTGTGTGGAATATAAATGTGGAGGAGTGATTGCATTCATTACCGTATATGCCAAGTCTTTATTTTGACTTTGTGGATTTTTTTTATCCTTCTGTAATGAGTTTGTGAAATGTAAATGTGGAGGAGCAATTGCATTCATGAAATTACTCTTATTTATTTTGACTTTGTGGATTGTTTCCAGATCCTTCTATAATGAGAGTTTGTGAAATGTAAATGTGAAATGTGAAGGAGCGATTGCTTTCATGAAATTACATTTATTTTGACTGTGTGGATTGTTTTGGATCCTTCTATAATGAGAGTTTGTAGAATATAAATGTGGAGGAGCAATTGCATTCATGAAATTACTCTTATTTATTTTGACTTTGTGGATTGTTTTGGATCCTTCTATAATGATAGTTTGTGAAATATAAATGTGGAGGAGCGATTGCATTCATGAAATGACACTTATTTATTTTTGACATTGTGGATTATTTTGGATCCTTCTATAATGAGAGTTTGTGAAATGTAAATGTGGAAATGTGGAGGAGCGATTGCATTCATGAAATTACATTTATTTGGAATTTGTGGATTGTTTTGGATCTTTCTATAATGAGAGTGTGTGGAATATAAATGTGGAGGAGTGATTGCATTCATTACCGTATATGCCAAGTCTTTATTTTGACTTTGTGGATTTTTTTTATCCTTCTGTAATGAGTTTGTGAAATGTAAATGTGGAGGAGCAATTGCATTCATGAAATGACTCTTATTTATTTTGACTTTGTGGATTGTTTCCAGATCCTTCTATAATGAGAGTTTGTGAAATGTAAATGTGAAATGTGAAGGAGCGATTGCTTTCATGAAATTACATTTATTTTGACTGTGTGGATTGTTTTGGATCCTTCTATAATGAGAGTTTGTAGAATACAAATGTGGAGGAGCAATTGCATTCATGAAATTACTCTTATTTATTTTTTGACATTGTGGATTATTTTGGATCCTTCTATAATGAGAGTTTGTGAAATGTAAATGTGAAATGTGGAGGAGCGATTGCATTCATGAAATTACATTTATTTGGAGTTTGTGGATTGTTTTGGATCTTTCTATAATGAGAGTTTGTGAAATATAAATGTGGAGGAGTGGTTGCATTCATTATATGCCAAGTCTTTATTTTGACTTTGTGGATTTTTTTTTATCCTTCTGTAATGAGTTAAAGAAATGTAAATGTGGAGGAGCAATTGCATTCATGAAATGACTCTTATTTATTTTGACTTTGTGGATTGTTTCCAGATCCTTCTATAATGAGAGTTTGTGAAATGTAAATGTGAAATGTGAAGGAGCGATTGCTTTCATGAAATTACATTTATTTTGACTGTGTGGATTGTTTTGGATCCTTCTATAATGAGAGTTTGTAGAATATAAATGTGGAGGAGCAATTGCATTCATGAAATTACTCTTATTTATTGTGACTTTGTGGATTGTTTAGGATCCTTCTATAATGATAGTTTGTGAAAAGTAAATGTGGAGGAGCGATTGCATTCATGAAATGACTCTTATTTATTTTTTGACATTGTGGATTATTTTGGATCCTTCTATAATGAGAGTTTGTGAAATGTAAATGTGAAATGTGGAGGAGCGATTGCATTCATGAAATTACATTTATTTGGAGTTTGTGGATTGTTTTGGATACTTCTATAATGAGAGTTTGTGGAATATAAATGTGGAGGAGCGATTGCATTCATTATATGCCAAGTCTTTATTTTGACTTTGTGGATTTTTTTTTATCGTTCTGTAATGAGTTTATGAAATGTAAATGTGGAGGAGCAATTACATTCATGAAATGACTGTTATTTATTTAGACTTTGTGCATTGTTTTGGGATCCTTCTATAATGAGTTTGTGAAATGGAAATGTGTAGGAGCGATTGCATTTATGAAATTACATTTATTTGGACTTTGTGGATTGTTTTGGATCCTTCTATAATGAGTTTGTGGAATATTAATGTGGAGGAGCAATATCATTCATGAAATTACTCTTATTTATTTTGACTTTGTGGATTGTTTTGGATCCTTCTATAATGATAGTTTGTGAAATATAAATGTGGAGGAGCGATTGCATTCATGAAATGACACTTATTTATTTTTGACATTGTGGATTATTTTGGATCCTTCTATAATGAGAGTTTGTGAAATGTAAATGTGGAAATGTGGAGGAGCGATTGCATTCATGAAATTACATTTATTTGGAATTTGTGGATTGTTTTGGATCTTTCTATAATGAGAGTGTGTGGAATATAAATGTGGAGGAGTGATTGCATTCATTACCGTTTATGCCAAGTCTTTATTTTGACTTTGTGGATTTTTTTTATCCTTCTGTAATGAGTTTGTGAAATGTAAATGTGGAGGAGCAATTGCATTCATGAAATGACTCTTATTTATTTTGACTTTGTGGATTGTTTCCAGATCCTTCTATAATGAGAGTTTGTGAAATGTAAATGTGAAATGTGAAGGAGCGATTGCTTTCATGAAATTACATTTATTTTGACTGTGTGGATTGTTTTGGATCCTTCTATAATGAGAGTTTGTAGAATATAAATGTGGAGGAGCAATTGCATTCATGAAATTACTCTTATTTATTTTGACTTTGTGGATTGTTTAGGATCCTTCTATAATGATAGTTTGTGAAAAGTAAATGTGGAGGAGCGATTGCATTCATGAAATGACTCTTATTTATTTTTTGACATTGTGGATTCTTTTGGATCCTTCTATAATGAGAGTTTGTGAAATGTAAATGTGAAATGTGGAGGAGCGATTGCATTCATGAAATTACATTTATTTGGAATTTGTGGATTGTTTTGGATCTTTCTATAATGAGAGTTTGTGGAATATAAATGTGGAGGAGTGATTGCATTCATTATATGCCAAGTCTTTATTTTGACTTTGTGGATTTTTTTTATCCTTCTGTAATGAGTTTGTGAAATGTAAATGTGGAGGAGCAATTGCATTCATGAAATGACTCTTATTTATTTTGACTTTGTGGATTGTTTCCAGATCCTTCTATAATGAGAGTTTGTGAAATGTAAATGTGAAATGTGAAGGAGCGATTGCTTTCATGAAATTACATTTATTTTGACTGTGTGGATTGTTTTGGATCCTTCTATAATGAGAATTTGTAGAATATAAATGTGGAGGAGCAATTACATTCATGAAATTACTCTTATTTATTTTGACTTTGTGGATTGTTTAGGATCCTTCTATAATGATAGTTTGTGAAAAGTAAATGTGGAGGAGCGATTGCATTCATGAAATGACTCTTATTTATTATTTGACATTGTGGATTATTTTGGATCCTTCTATAATGAGAGTTTGTGAAATGTAAATGTGAAATGTGGAGGAGCGATTGCATTCATGAAATTACATTTATTTGGAGTTTGTGGATTGTTTTGGATCTTTCTATAATGAGAGTTTGTGAAATATAAATGTGGAGTAGTGGTTGCATTCATTACATGCCAAGTCTTTATTTTGACTTTGTGGATTTTTTTTTATCCTTCTGTAATGAGTTAAAGAAATGTAAATGTGGAGGAGCAATTGCATTCATGAAATGACTGTTATTTATTTTGACTGTGTGGATTGTTTTGGATCTTTCTGTAATGATGGTTTGTGAAATATAAATGCGGAGGAGCAACTGCATTCCTGAAATGACTTATTTATTTTGACATTGTGTATTATTTTGGAGTCTTTGTATTATGGTGGTTTGTGAAATGTAAATGCGGAGGAGCGATTGCATTCATTATATGCCAAGACTTAATTTTGACTTTGTGGATTGTTTTGGATCCTTCTGTAATGAGAGTTTGTGAAATATATAGAGGAGTGGTTGCATTTATTAAAGAGCACTTTTTTATTTTGACATAGTAGATTATTTTGGAGTCTTTTTGTTACGATGGTGGTTGAAATGTATGTACATGTATAGGAGCATCGCAGGTGTTTAGGCCCCGCCCCCTCCAGGCTGTCACTCAGGTGATAATGTCTAACATCTTATTGGTGTCATGAGAGCAGTTGTTGTCACTTTTCACTATGTGTGCACTCCTAAGATGATGATGATGATGATGATGATAGTGTTTCATTCCTAAGCAATAAAGTCCTAACTTCTTGTGACGGCCGACTCTCACGTCCTCTCCGGCTCACAAAAAGCCGACTTTTACTTCAAAGTCTTTCAGTTCTAACGAGCAATAAACGGCCTCCGAGCGGAGGTATTTCTACTTTGAGCGAGTCTGGGCGCCACTAAAAAAAAACCCTCTTCTCTTCTCCTCCGACCTCTCCGCAGTAACGGCACGGCCGGGAAGATGAACGGCGCACTGGAGCATTCGGACCAGCCCGACCCGGACGCCATCAAGATGTTCGTGGGCCAGATCCCGCGCTCCTGGTCGGAGAAGGAGCTGAAGGAGCTTTTTGAGCCCTACGGCGCCGTCTACCAGATCAACATCCTGCGGGACCGCAGCCAGAACCCACCACAGAGCAAAGGTAGTCCCTCTCGTCTTTTGCTCGGGACGCACTCGCACTACACTGCCAAAAGTCAGTGTTCAAAAACAAGAAAAAAAAGACAAAAATGAGGGGTATTTTATTTGAACTAAGCAAAATGATCTGCCAATAGAACAAGAAACTTCGGCTTGTCAAGACTTTCCATAACAAGTCAAATTAAAGCTGCAAGCAGCGTTGTTCGGGCCCGCGTATTTGGCAGGTGCTAGTCCTAAGTGTCCCAATACTTTTGTCTACTTTTAGTCTGAAGTGTCCCAAGACTTTTGTCTAGTGTACCTACCTTGTCTGCATTGTGTGGGCACGTTGGTGCTTCCTGCTTTTGAGCAGCCATCTTAAAAAAACAGCACCGCAGGAGCATCAGTGCAGCGGGTCTTTGAAGGGTCATAAAATCAAAACCGGAGCAGGTATTAAAAATCCCATCTATACTTTTAATCACAAGGGTTTAATCTCTCTCCTGTGTTAGTTTGAAGGCGAAACGACAAACGCGCTAAGAGGAGATAGATTTTGAAGAAAGGTGACCGGTTTTGAAGGGGGAATAACAAACTTCCTGTTGATTTTTGCTGGGGGTTGTCAATTTATGAAATGTGGGTCTAAGTGAGGCCTACATAGAGGTTTTTGTTTCATGTCTCTCCGACCTTCCCAGTGGGAGTTACAGGCAGTTTTGTCTTTTTTTTCTTCCGAGGAGCAGTTTTTTCTCCGTTTTATTCAAAAATTGCTGTAGAGCGCACTTTTTAAATTTGGGGTTAGGTTTATTTATTAGATTGCAATTTTTGCCAGTCCTGATGTGTGCGTTCAGTTCGGTGAGTTTTGAAGCATGTTAAGAGGGTCAAATTACAGCTCAAAGAGGCAAAAGTGACTGTTTTTAGTACTTTTTTGTCTTGAAGGGGGAATTGCCAACTTCCTGTTGATTTTTGCCCGAGGATATACAATTATGAAAACTAGGTCTAAGTCAAACCTACATACAGGTTTTTGTTTCATGTCTCTCCGATCTTCCTAGTGGGAGATATAGGCAGTCTAGTTTTTTTTTTTCCTAGGGGGCGCTAGAGCGCAATTTTGAGTTGTGGGGTTCGGTTTTTTTTAAAAAAAAGGTAATTTTCGCAGGTCCTGATGTGTGGGTCAAATATGGTGAGTTTTGAAGCATGTTAAGTGGGTCAAATTACAGTTTGTTGTGGCGGCGGAAGAATAAAGAATAATAAAACGAACGAATAACAATAGGTCCTTATGTCCCATTGCATAAGGACTCCCTTCGGGAGTCCTTTTGCAATGGGCCATTGCGGGCCCTAATTATGAATGAACCCAAAAATACCTTCAAATAAGTATATTGTCACTAATAACAGGTGTACTACTTTATGAGTACCTATTTTCTATTGTTTCATTGAAAATAAAACAGCAACGTTTTAATTATGAGACACAATTGTGGCAAAGTCATGATTTTTTATTTCATGCTTGAAATAAGAAATGATTACTTTAAAAATAGATCCCTGGGTGTCCCCCAGGGATCTATTTTAGGCCCCATCCTGTTCTCCCTATACATTCTCCCTCTTGGAGAGATTTTCAAAGGGGAACATTATCACAATTTCAGAAGGGTTAAAACCATTAAAAATCAGTTCCCAGTGGCTTATTTTATTTTTCGAAGTTTTTTTCAAAATTTTACCCATCACGCAATATCCCTAAAAAAAGCTTCAAAGTGCCTGATTTTAACCATCGTTATATACACCCGTCCATTTTCCTGTGACGTCACATAGTGATGCCAACACAAACAAACATGGCGCATAGAACAGCAAGCTATAGCGACATTAGCTCGGATTCAGACTCGGATTTCAGCGGCTTAAGCGATTCAACAGATTACGCATGTATTGAAACGGATGGTTGCAGTGTGGAGGCAGGTAGCGAAAACGAAATTGAAGAAGAAACTGAAGCTATTGAGCCATATCGGTTTGAACCGTATGCAAGCGAAACCGACGAAAACGACACGGGAGAAAGCGAGGACGAATTCGGCGATCGCCTTCTAACCAACGATTGGTATGTGTTTGTTTGGCATTAAAGGAAACTAACAACTATGAACTAGGTTTACAGCATATGAAATACATTTGGCAACAACATGCACTTTGAAAATGCAGACAGCCCAATTTTCATCAATTAATATAATCTGTAGACATACCCTCATCCGTGCTCTTTTCCTGAAAGCTGATCTGTCCAGTTTTGGAGTTGATGTCAGCAGGCCAGGGAAGCTAAGGTTGATATTCTTCTCTTGATCATCTTCGGTGGCATAAGGGACGGTGTGAGCCAAGACATCCAGGGGGTTTAGCTCGCCATTGCTTGCCGTGCTAGCGAGGTCCTTTGTCCCTGAATTGCTCACACACTCCGGCAGATTCAATGGGGGTCTGGCGGCAGATTTCTTTGACTTTATGGTTGGAAATGCATCTGCTTTGAGTGTCGCAGGATATCCACACATTCTTGCCATCTCTGTCGTAGCATAGCTTTCGTGGGTAAAGTGTGCGGAACAAACGTCCAATTTCTTGCCACTTTGGCATCTTTGGGCCACTGGTGCAACTTGAATCCGTCCCTGTTGGTGTTGTTACACCCTCCGACAACACACCGACGAGGCATGATGTCTCCAAGGTACGGAAAACAGTCGAAAAAACGGAAAATAACAGAGCTGATTTGACTCGGTGTTTGAGAAAATGGTGGATTGCTTCCCGATGTGACGAATAATAGAAAGGCGTTTAATTCGCCAAAATTCACCCATTTAGAGTTCGGAAATCGGTTAAAAAAATATATGGTCTTTTTTCTGCAACATCAAGGTATATATTGACGCTTACATAGGTCTGGTGATAATGTTCCCCTTTAAAAAACATGGAGTGTTCTACCACTTTTATGCAGATGACTGCCAGATTTATATGCCAATTCCAAAAGGCCACGGCCCCTTGACTCCCCTTCTCAACTGTCTATGCCACGTCAAGGCTTGGTTAGCCCAGAATGTTTTAATAATGAATGAGGCAAAAACGGAAATTTCAGTTTTTGGTGCAACCCTCACTGACTTGGGACCATTGCAAAATGATGTGCGGCCCAAAGTCACCAGCCTTGGCGTCACTATAGACAGCCATTTTAAACTTCACTAACAAGTCAATGGCCTTTTAAAATCCTGTTTTTATCATCTTCGTCTTTTAGTAAAGGTAAAACCGTTTTTATCTTTTAACCTTTTTGAACAAGTGGTGCATGCTTTTATTTCAAGTGGCCTGGACTACTGCAATGCACTTTATGCTGGCATTAGCCAAAAAGCTCTCTCCCGGTTGTAGTTAGTCCAGAAGGCGGCAGCAGGACTTTTAACAGGGGCCAGGAGACGCCAGCATGTAACCCCAATTCTTCAGAGTTTGCACTGGCTCCCTGTTCATTTTAGAATTGATTTTAAAACCTTGCTGTTTGTTTTTAAAGCTTTACATGGACTGGCACCTCAGTATATCTCGGACCTCATCCAAATGTACACTCCTACGCGCGCTCTGAGGTCCGAGAGCCAGATCCAGCTCGTGGTGCCCAAGACCAGACTTAAATCCTGGGGAGACAGGGCCTTCTCTGTGGTCGGCCCTAAGCTCTGGAACATTCTGCCCCTCCATGTTCAAACTGCTCCCACAGTTTTAAGTCTCGTCTTAAGACTCTTTGGCTTTTAACACTACGTGAGTTGTGTGGTTGTATTGGTTCTATATTTATTTATTTTTTGTTTTTATTCAGTCATTGGTGGAGCTAAGGATAATATTTGATTATTGTTTTTAATATTGTTTTTAATATTGTTGTGCAGCACTTTGGAAACATTTTTGTTGTTTAGATGTGATATATAAATAAAGTGGATTGGATTGTTTTGAATAAAAAAGTACCGTATTTTCCGCACTATTAGCCGCACCTAAAAACCACAAATTTACTCAAAAGCTGACAGTGCGGCTTATAACCCGGTGCGCTTTATATATGGATTAATATTAAGATTCATTTTCATAAAGTTTAGGTCTCGCAACTACGGTAAACAGCCGCCATCTTTTTTCCCCATAGAAGAGGAAGCGCTTCTTCTTCTACTGTAAGCAACCACCCGCCCCCGTAGAAAAAGAAGAAGCGCGCGGATATTACGTTTCATTTCCTTTGTGTGTTTACATCTGTAAAGACCACAAAATGGCTCCTACTAAGCGACAGGTTTCCGGTTCATGAAAAGACGCAATCTCTCCATCCGCACACGGACTACTATTTCACAGCAACTGCCTAAAGACTTTCAAGAAAAGCTGGCTACTTTCCGTGCATATTGTAAAAACAAGATAGCTGAAAAAAAGATCCGGCCAGAGAACATTATCAACATGGACGAGGTTCCACTGACTTTTGATATTCCTGTGAACCGCACTGTGGATACAACGGGAGCACGTACGGTGAATATTCGCACCACAGGGAATGAGAAGTCATCCTTCACTGTGGTTCTAGCTTGCCATGCTAATGGCCAGAAACTTCCACCCATGGTGATATACAAAAGGAAGACCTTGCCAAAAGAGACCTTTCCAGCCGGCGTCATCATAAAAGCTAACTCGAAGGGATGGATGGATGAAGAAAAGATGAGCGAGTGGTTAAGGGAAGTTTACGCGAAGAGGCCGGGTGGCTTTTTTCACGCAGCTCCGTCCATGTTGATATACGACTCCATGCGCGCCCACATCACGCTGGTTTTTAATATATTATTAAAGTTTGACTGACCTATCTGACTGTTTTTTTGACATTCCCTTTAGCGCAGTTAGATGCGGCTTATAACACGGGGCGGCTTATAGGTGGACAAAGTTTTGAAATATGCCGTTCATTGAAGGCGCGGCTTATAACCCAGGGCGGCTTATGGTGCGGAAAATACGGCACTTTTATACTTGTGAGTGTTGATAACACAGCTTTGCAACACTTGATATTCTAGTTTCAGGCATGTTTTACTCAATATAGGTCATCACATCTCAGCAACAAGCTGTAATATCTTACTGAGATCATTTAGGACCAAAACACTTAAAACAAGTACAACACTCTAACATTAAATCTTATGTATGGTCCCGGGATGCCCAAAATGTCCATAACACACCCAGCCGAGTCCCACGGGGATGGGGGAGAAAAGTTGGAAAAGTCGCCAAAAGTCCTAAAAATGTTAAAAAATACCTACCCAGGTTGGAGTCCCACAAGTCCTGCCACCGGCCGGGATGCCCAAAATGTCCAAAACGCGCCCAGCAAAGTCCCACGGGAAGGCGGGGAGAAAAGTGAGAAAAGTCTGTAAAATGTTTAAAATGTTCAAAAAGTCGATAACATGTTCAAAAATCACACCCGGGTTCGAGTGCCACAAGTCTTAAGACTCCATGTGGGACTCCAACCTGGGTAGGTATTTTGAACATTTTTGGGGACTTTTGACGACTTTTCTCACTTTTCTCCCCCACTTCCCGTGGGACTTTGCTGGGTGCATTTTGGACATTTTTTGCATCCCAGAACTTGTGCGGCCGGCGGCGGGACTCGTGGGACTGGAACCCGGGGAGATATTTTGGACAAAATTGGGACTTTTGACCATTTTGGCCGCCTTTTCCCCTCTTCTTCCCCGCCTTCCTGTGCACCATTGCTTGGTGTGTTTTGGACGTTTGGACAAAAATAGTTTCAGGCATGTTTTACTCAATATAGGTCATCAAATCTCAGCAACAAGCTGTAATATCTTACTGAGATCATTTAGGACCAAAACACTTAAAACAAGTACAACACTCTAACATAAAATGTTATGTATGGCCGCGCAAGTCCCGGGATGCCCAAAATGTCCATAACACACCCAGCCGAGTCCCACGGGGAGGGGGGAGAAAAGTTGGAAAAGTCGCCAAAAGTCCCAAAAATGTTAAAAATACCTACCCAGGTTGGAGTCCCACAAGTCCTGCCACCGGCCGGGATGCCCAAAATGTCCAAAACGCGCCCAACAAAGTCCCACGGGAAGGCGGGAGAAAAGTGAGAAAAGTCTGTAAAATGTTTAAAATGTTCAAAAAGTCGATAACATGTTCAAAAATCACACCCGGGTTCGAGTGCCACAAGTCTTAAGACTCCATGTGGGACTCCAACCTGGGTAGGTATTTTGAACATTTTTGGTTTTTTTTTGACGACTTTTCTCACTTTTCTCCCCCACTTCCCGTGGGACTTTGCTGGGTGCGTTTTGGACATTTTTTGCATCCCGGAACTTGTGCGGCCGGCGGCGGGATTCGTGGGACTGGAACCCGGGGAGGTATTTTGGACAAAATTGGGACTTTTGACCATTTTGGCCGCCTTTTCCCCTCTTCTTCCCCGCCTTCCTGTGCACCATTGCTGGGTGTGTTTTGGACATTTGGACAAAAATAGTTTCAGGCATGTTTTACTCAATATAGGTCATCAAATCTCAGCAACAAGCTGTAATATCTTACTGAGATCATTTAGGACCAAAACACTTAAAACAAGTAAAACACTCTAACATTAAATGTTATGTATGGTCCCGGGATGCCCAAAATGTCCATAACACACCCAGCCGAGTCCCATGGGGAGGGGGGAGAAAAGTTGGAAAAGTGGGCAAAAGTCCCAAAGAAGTTAAAAATACCTACCCAGGTTGGAGTCCCACAAGTCCCGCCGCCGGCCGGAATGCCCAAAATGTCCAAAACGCGCCCAGCAAAGTCCCACGGGAAGTGGGGGAGAAAAGTGAGAAAAGTCGGTAAAATGTTCAAAAAGTTGGTAAAATGTTCAAAAATCACACCCGGGTTGGAGTGCCACAAGTCTTAAGACTCCATGTGGGACTGGAACCTGGGTAGGTATTTTGAAAATTTTTGGGACTTTTGCCGACTTTTCCAACTTTTCCCCCCCCTCCCCGTGGGACTCGGCTGGGTGTGTTATGGATATTTTGGGCATCCCAGGACTTGCACGGCCGGCGGCGGGACTCATGGCACTGGAACCTGGGTAGATATTTTGAACATTTTTGGGGACTTTTGCCGACTTTTCTCACTTTTCTCCCCCACTTCCCGTGGGACTTTGCTGGGTGCATTTTGGACATTTTTTTCATCCCAGAACTTGTGCGGCCGGCGGCGGGATTCGTGGGACTGGAACCCGGGGAGGTATTTTGGACAAAATTGGGACTTTTGACCATTTTGGCCGCCTTTTCCCCTCTTCCTCCCCGCCTTCCTGTGCACAATTGCTGGGTGTGTTTTGGACATTTGGACAAAAATAGTTTCAGGCATGTTTTACTCAATATAGGTCATCCAATCTCAGCAACAAGCTGTAATATCTTACTGAGATCATTTAGGACCAAAACACTTAAAACAAGTAAAACACTCTAACATAAAATGTTATGTATGGCCGCGCAAGTCCCGGGATGTCCAAAATGTCCATAACACACCCAGCCGAGTCCCACGGGGAGGGGGGAGAAAAGTCGCCAAAAGTCCTAAAAATGTTAAAAAATACCTACCCAGGTTGGAGTCCCACAAGTCCTGCCACCGGCCGGGATGCCCAAAATGTCCAAAACGCGCCCAGCAAAGTCCCACGGGAAGGCGGGGAGAAAAGTGAGAAAAGTCGGTAAAATGTTCAAAAATCACACCCGGGTTCGAGTGCCACAAGTCTTAAGACTCCATGTGGGACTGGAACCTGGGTAGGTATTTTGAACATTTTTGGGGACTTTTGACAACTTTTCTCACTTTTCTCCCCCACTTCCCGTGGGACTTTGCTGGGTGCCTTTTGGACATTTTTTGCATCCCGGAACTTGTGCGGCCGGCGGCGGGATTCGTGGGACTGGAACCCGGGGAGGTATTTTGGACAAAATTGGGACTTTTGACCATTTTGGCCGCCTTTTCCCCTCTTCTTCCCCGCCTTCCTGTGCACCATTGCTGGGTGTGTTTTGGACATTTGGACAAAAATAGTTTCAGGCATGTTTTACTCAATATAGGTCATCAAATCTCAGCAACAAGCTGTAATATCTTACTGAGATCATTTAGGACCAAAACACTTAAAACAAGTACAACACTCTAACATAAAATGTTATGTATGGCCGCGCAAGTCCCGGGATGCCCAAAATGTCCATAACACACCCAGCCGAGTCCCACGGGGAGGGGGGAGAAAAGTTGGAAAAGTCGCCAAAAGTCCTAAAAATGTTAAAAAATACCTACCCAGGTTGGAGTCCCACAAGTCCTGCCACCGGCCGGGATGCCCAAAATGTCCAAAACGCGCCCAGCAAAGTCCCACGGGAAGGCGGGGAGAAAAGTGAGAAAAGTCTGTAAAATGTTTAAAATGTTCAAAAAGTCGATAACATGTTCAAAAATCACACCTGGGTTCGAGTGCCACAAGTCTTAAGACTCCATGTGGGACTCCAACCTGGGTAGGTATTTTGAACATTTTTGGGTTTTTTTGACGACTTTTCTCACTTTTCTCCCCCACTTCCCGTGGGACTTTGCTGGGTGCGTTTTGGACATTTTTTGCATCCCGGAACTTGTGCGGCCGGCGGCGGGATTCGTGGGACTGGAACCCGGGGAGGTATTTTGGACAAAATTGGGACTTTTGACCATTTTGGCCGCCTTTTCCCCTCTTCTTCCCCGCCTTCATGTGCACCATTGCTGGGTGTGTTTTGGACATTTGGACAAAAATAGTTTCAGGCATGTTTTACTCAATATAGGTCATCAAATCTCAGCAACAAGCTGTAATATCTTACTGAGATCATTTAGGACCAAAACACTTAAAACAAGTAAAACACTCTAACATAAAATGTTATGTAAGTCCCGGGGTGCCCAAAATGTCCATAACACAACCAGCCGAGTCCCACGGGGAGGGGGGAGAAAAGTTGGAAAAGTCGCCAAAAGTCCTAAAAATGTTAAAAAATACCTACCCAGGTTGGAGTCCCACACGTCCTGCCACCGGCCGGGATGCCCAAAATGTCCAAAACGCGCCCAACAAAGTCCCACGGGAAGGCGGGAGAAAAGTGAGAAAAGTCTGTAAAATGTTTAAAATGTTCAAAAAGTCGATAACATGTTCAAAAATCACACCCGGGTTCGAGTGCCACAAGTCTTAAGACTCCATGTGGGACTCCAACCTGGGTAGGTATTTTGAACATTTTTGGGTTTTTTTGACGACTTTTCTCACTTTTCTCCCCCACTTCCCATGGGACTTTGCTGGGTGCGTTTTGGACATTTTTTGCATCCCGGAACTTGTGCGGCCGGCGGCGGGATTCGTGGGACTGGAACCCGGGGAGGTATTTTGGACAAAATTGGGACTTTTGACCATTTTGGCCGCCTTTTCCCCTCTTCTTCCCCGCCTTCCTGTGCACCATTGCTGGGTGTGTTTTGGACATTTGGACAAAAATAGTTTCAGGCATGTTTTACTCAATATAGGTCATCAAATCTCAGCAACAAGCTGTAATATCTTACTGAGATCATTTAGGACCAAAACACTTAAAACAAGTAAAACACTCTAACATAAAATGTTATGTATGGCCGCGCAAGTCCCGGGATGCCCAAAATGTCCATAACACACCCAGCCGAGTCCCACGGGGAGGGGGGAGAAAAGTTGGAAAAGTCGCCAAAAGTCCTAAAAATGTTAAAAAATACCTACCCAGGTTGGAGTCCCACAAGTCCTGCCACCGGCCGGGATGCCCAAAATGTCCAAAACGCGCCCAGCAAAGTCCCACGGGAAGGCGGGGAGAAAAGTGAGAAAAGTCGGTAAAATGTTCAAAAATCACACCCGGGTTCGAGTGCCACAAGTCTTAAGACTCCATGTGGGACTGGAACCTGGGTAGGTATTTTGAACATTTTTGGGGACTTTTGACAACTTTTCTCACTTTTCTCCCCCACTTCCCGTGGGACTTTGCTGGGTGCCTTTTGGACATTTTTTGCATCCCGGAACTTGTGCGGCCGGCGGCAGGACTCGTGGGACTGGAACCCGGAGAGATATTTAACTTTTGGCCTGTACTGTAACATTTAGCTGACGACAGAGCTTTTAATATATCGTTTTAACACTCGTCAAAGACACAATACAAGCGCATGGTGAGGTAGCGCCATACCCCCTCTAAAAAGTACCAGTGTTTTTTAACGGGCATGACACTGCATGGTCACGTGGTGACATTGCTGGTTTTAGGAGCAGAGGAGCATGTTGGGCAGCGCACACACACAGAGTACACAGTGTGTAGACAGAAAAGGGAGAATGGACGCATTTTGCTGTAAAAAGTAAAGATAAAGGTGAAGTTTTAACACTGAAACACCCTCAGGAAGAGCTGCTTTAAGACATGGCTAGCTAGCTAGCTTGCAGCTAACATCATTTTCCAATTTTAGCTACCTCTAAATCATACCAAAGACTATAAAAATGGGGGCCATTACCTCCCTGCTTGGTACTCAGCATCAAGGCTTGGAATTGGGGGTTAAATCACCAAAAATGATTCCCGGGCGCGGCCACTGCTGCTGCTCACTGCTCCCCTCACCTCCCAGGGGGTGATCAAGGGTGATGGGTCAAATGCAGAGAATAATTTCATAATTGGTACTTTAACTTTAACTTTAATCGTTGTCTCCATAGCGACAAATAAAGTAAGTTTATTTCAAGTATTATTATCACTGGAGGACGAGGAATAGCTAAACATGCTTCACTACACACCGTAGGAGGATACAATAGCAGACCAAATACTAAACATAAAACATGCAAAATAGTATTTGTTTTAGTTATCTAAAAAAATGACTCATTTTTGAGCACATTCAATAATAGTAGCCGTAATAATTTTGGTCACGCTACCAACATTTTCTTGTGTGAATTGTGTGAATCATATTTATATAGCGCTTTTCTCTAGTGATAAGGTGTTATTAATCATCTAAGCTCTAACCCTAACCCTGTGATGAGGTGGCGACTTGTCCAGGATGTACCGCGCTTACCGCCCGAATTCAGCTGAGATAGGCTCCAGCGACCCTAAAAGGGACAAGCGGTAGAAAATGGATGGACGTATGGATTTTCTCTAGTGACTCCAAGCACTTTTACATAGTGAAAGCCAATATGTAAGTGTGGGTGGCCCTGGGAGCAGGTGGGTCAAGTGTAGGGCTGCAGCTAACGATTATTTTTCTATCGATTAATCTATAGATTATTTTTTCGATTAATCGGTTAATCTATAGATTATTTTTTTCGATTAATCTATAGATTATTTTTCCTTTTACCGATTTTTTTTTAATTTAAAATGAAGAGGAAAAAATAAATGTAGGCCAGTTTTTTCAAAAGGCATGGCTTTTATTTACACAAAAAAAAGTATGGCCACTCAGTCAACATTGACAACAACATGACAAAATATTCTGTAACAATGTAAACATTTAAAACTTTTAACATTTAACAAAATTAAAAGTAGCTTATTTGCTTTTTAATGTGCAAATATAAAAGTAAACATCCAGTGCAAATCTTAATATTCTGGAATAGTATAAGCATTTCAAAAGTAAAAGTATTGCTTATTTTGCTTTAAAATGTGCAAAAATAAAGATAAACATCCAATACAAAAAAGTGCAAAACGGAAATATTCTGTATCAATGTAAACATTTCAACAAAAGTAAAAGTATTGCTTATTTGCTAAAATGTGCAAAAATAAAGCTAAACATCCAATACAAAAAAGTGTACAGTGTAAACATTTCAACAAAAGTAAAAGTATTGCTTATTTTGCTTAATAACACAACAATGATAGTATGATTAAAGTGAAAGTTAATTGTTGGTTTGTACATAGTATATGTAACTGTTAATGTTGTAAAAGGTATTTGCACAACTAATTAACGTTAGCGTTTGTGACACGTCTTGTGCCGTGGGGTTCTTTCAGGACCGACAGACTGAACGCCAGACGGCTTTGCCAGGTTTACAATCTTTTAATTTTACACAAAGTCTTTTCTCTTCCAACTGCGCGGATCGCGCACCTGGGCACGATTGCGGCGTCGCTCCCGGCGCGCCCCGCCTCGCCGCTCGCTCGCCACCGCCGCCTCTCCACAGCGTTAAAGAGGAGCGCGTCTTTGTAAACACTGAACAGGCACGCCAAACGCGCCTCTCAGAGCAAACGGTGCTTTAGTTTATGAATTTACAACGCAGATAGAAATGACACATTCATGTTTTTGTGTAATAATGACAACGTATACGCACGCGGACGATTGACTTGTTGATGGTGATGGCAAGAACGCTGTCGGGGGTTTTCTTTTCAAATGTTCGTTCATAGCCGTTGTGCTGCTATGATAGGCCATTTCCGCTCGACACAGTGTGCATACAACAACATTATTAGGCCGTTTATTGAAATACTCCCACACTTTTGACGACTTTTGGCGTGCTTTTTTCCCCTCGCTCGCATCGTCTGCTTTGCGCTCCGCCATGACAGTAGTGTGACGTAAATATGCGACGCGCCGACGCACAAAAACGGCGTCGACGTATTTACGTAACCGATGACGTCGACTACGTCGACGCGTCGTTTCAGCCTTAGTCAAGTGTCTTGCCCGAGGACTAGGATGGGGGAATCGAACCTGGAACCCTCAAGTTGCCGGCAAGGCCGCTCTATCAACCAAGCCATGCCGCCCCAAGGTGATATATATTGTTATCGCAGGAGGCGGCGATAAAGATGTGGTCCACTTATGATGGAGAACTGGTAAGGATGGCAGTTATTGTCCAGTTGTGTGCACGCCATCACGCCACGCTCCGACAAAGAGGAAGTGAAGCGTACGACTGGTCTTACGTTAACTTGAATGCCATCTCCATGGCAACAGTGGTTAAACAATCCAAACAGGCAGACTGACAGCAGGATGGCACGGCGCCGCCTGAGTGGGCCGTCCAATCAGTGAAATGAGGGAAAGCAGATAAATGCGAACGCTGACACCAGCAAAAAAGAGCATTTCGTGCACCGTTGGAACACAAAAGCCGGAGCGCCCGTGCGCACGCCATTGTGCGAGCGCTCGCAGCTATTTTGTGCTTTTGACGAAGGCGTGGAGGAGCGCCGGGCGACAATAGCGGCGAGGTGAAGGGGCGGGCTGGATGAGACGGAGTGGGCGGAAAGCGAAATGAGGGGAGCGGGAGATGTGACGCCTCCATCCGAGCAGAAAAAGTTGTCAAGTGACGGCGGAACATGGGCGAGAGATGAAGCGTAGGAGACGAGCAAACACTCCAATGAGCGTGCTGATGACTTTAGTGGATTGTTCCAGAAGACAGAGCTCGCACGTAGCAGCTAATGACCTCTATGCTGGAATCTGACATGAAGATCACTTCACACAAGCTCTCTGCAAAATATCACCAACTGGAACAAAGTGGACGTATAAAGATGATAACGCCAACATTGTGTCCATCATTCACTAGTTCTGCGCTTCAACTACAACTACACAACAACTAGTGTACAACAACTACAAGTACAAACAACTAGTGTACAACAACTACAAGTACAAACAACTAGTGTACTACAAGTACAAACAACTAGTATACAACAACTAGAAGTACAAACAACAAGTGTACAACAACTAGAAGTACAAACAACTAGTATACAACAACTAGAAGTACAAACAACAAGTGTACAACAACTAGAAGTACAAACAACTAGTGTACAACAACTAGAAGTACAAACAACTAGTGTACAACAACTAGAAGTACAAACAACTAGTGTACAACAACTAGAAGTACAAACAACTGGTGTACAACAACTAGAAGTACAAACAACTGGTGTACAACAACTAAAAGTACAAACAAGTGTACAACAACTAGAAGTACAAACAACTAGTTTTGGCCGATACATCTTATGAAATACTTATCACCATATATATACTGTATTATTGCAGCCTCTTGCTGTGTGTATATATATATATATATATATATATATATATATATATATATATATATATATCCATCCATCCATCCATCCATTTTCTACCGCTTATTTCCCTTCGGGGTCGCGGGGGGTGCTGAAGCCTTTCTCAGCTACAATCGGGCGGAAGGCGGGGTACACCCTGGACAAGTCGCCACCTCATCGCAGGACCAACACAGATAGACAGACAACATTCACACTCACATTCACACACTAGGGCCAATATATATATATATATGATTATTATTATTATTATTATATGATGATTGAGGGTACCCCCCCTCATGAAACAGGCCTGTAGAGATTAAATAGTCTTGTGATTTTTTTCCCACACATACATATATATATATATATATATATATATATATATATGTATGTATGTATGTATGTATGTATGTATGTATGTATGTATATATATATATATATGTATATATATATATATATATATATATATATATGTATGTATATATATATATATATATATATATATATATATATATATATATATATATATAGCTGAGATAGGCTCCAGTGACCCCAAAAGGGACAAGCGGTCGAAAATGGATGGATGAATGTATGTATGTATATGTATGTGTGTATTAATGTGTGTAAAAGTGTATATATATGTATATATTTGTGTATATATGTTTGTATCTGTTTATAGGTGTATTTACATGTGTATATATGTATATATATGTGTATATATTTACTGTACATGTACACATATACATGTGTGTATATATATATACATATATATACATGTATGTATGTGTGTCTATATGTATATGTGTATATATGTATGTATCTGTATATACTGTATGTGTATATGTGAGTGTATATATATGTATGTATATATGTGTATTTATGTATGTATCTGTATATACAATTTATGTGTGTGTGTGT
Organism: Nerophis lumbriciformis; assembly: GCF_033978685.3. Lineage (NCBI taxonomy): Eukaryota > Metazoa > Chordata > Actinopteri > Syngnathiformes > Syngnathidae > Nerophis > Nerophis lumbriciformis. The sequence continues at coordinate 8,833,560 of NC_084552.2, read as the reverse complement.
ATATATATATATATATATATATATATATATATATATATATATATATATATATATGTGTGTGTATATACATATATATGTTTGTATGTGTGTGTATATGTATATACATGTATATATATGTACAGTATATAGTTATATATATATATGTATGTATGTATGTATGTGTGTGTGTATATATGTATGTATCTGTATATACAGTAGGTGTATATATATGTGTATATATATATATATATATGTATATATACATATATATGTTTGTATGTGTGTGTATATGTATATTTGTGTATATATATATGTATATATACATATATATGTTTGTATGTGTGTGTATATGTATATATGTGTGTATATATGTATATATTTATATATATATATATATTTGTATGTATGTGTGTATATATGTATATTTGTGTATATATGTATGTATATAAATGCATATATATGCATGTATGTATATGTGTATATATGTATATGTATATATGTGTATATATGTATGTATCTGTATATATATCCAATCCACTTTATTTATATAGCACATTTAAACAACAACATGTTTCCAAAGTGCTGCACAACAATATTAAACACAATTAAAAACAATATAAAATAAATATGATTAAAAACAATTTCAAAGGGTAAAACCAATTAAAACAGTAAATAGAAATCAAAATTTTAAAAACACAGAGGACAACATACTATATACATGTTTGCTCGTTTGCACTCATATATGTGTATATATGAGTGTGTGGTGGTCAGTATGAAGTCGCCTGCTCGTTACATTGCTGGTGATGTAACTCTCACTTGTGTGGGACATAAAGTAGCTGCTCATCAACAACAATCTAAATCTGCATGGGCCACTTTCACATCATTTCTATTTAATGTTGTTTATATTGCACAACTTCCTTTCTTTGGAGTATTTGCCATTGCAGCCCGTTTAGGCAGCAGACTAGTCTTAGTTTTAGTCCTAAGTGTCCCAATACTTTTGTCAAGTTTTAGTCCTAAGTGTCCCAAAACTTTTGTCCAGTTTTAGTCCTAAGTGTCCCAATACTTTTGTCCAGTTGTAGTCCTAAGTGTCCCAATACTTTTGTCCAGTGTAAGCGCCTCAATACTTTTGTCCAGTGGTAGTCCTAAGTGTCCCAATACCTTTGTCAAGTTTTAGTCCTAAGTGTCCCAATACTTTTGTCCAGTTTTAGTCCTAAGTGTCCCAATACTTTTGTCCAGTTTTAGTCCTAAGTGTCCCAATACTTTTGTCCAGTTGTAGTCCTAAGTGTCCCAATACTTTTGTCCAGTGTAAGCATCTCAATACTTTTGTCCAATGGGAGTCATAAGTGTCCCAATACCTTTGTCAAGTTTTAGTCCCAAGTGGCCCAATACTTTTGTCCAGTTTTAGTCCTAAGTGTCCCAATACTTTTGTCCAGTTTTAGTCCTAAGTGTCCCAATACTTTTGTCCAGTGGTAGTCCTAAGTGTCCCAATACTTTTGTCAAGTTTTAGTCCTTAGTGTCCCAATACTTTTGTCCAGTTTTAGTCCTAAGTGTCCCAATACTTTTGTCCAGTTTTAGTCCTAAGTGTCCCAATACTTTTGTCCAGTGGTAGTCCTAAGTGTCCCAATACTTTTGTCAAGTTTTAGTCCTTAGTGTCCCAATACTTTTGTCCAGTTTTAGTCCTAAGTGTCCCAATACTTTTGTCCAGTTTTAGTCCTAAGTGTCCCAATACTTTTGTCAAGTTGTAGTCCTAAGTGTCCCAATACTTTTGTCCAGTGTAAGTGTCCCAATACTTTTGTACAGTGGTAGTCCTAAGTGTCCCAATACTTTTGTCTACTTTTAGTCCGAAGTGTCCCAATACTTTTGTTCAGTGGTAGTCCTAAGTGTCCCAATACTTTTGTCAAGTTGTAGTCCTAAGTGTCCCAATACTTTTGTCCAGTGTAAGTGTCCCAATACTTTTGTCCAGTTTTCGTCCTAAGTGTCCCAATACTTTTGTCCAGTGGTAGTCATAAGTGTCTCAATACTTTTGTCTACTTTTAGTCTGAAGTGTCCCAATACTTTTGTCTAGTGTACCTACCTTGTCTGCATTGTGTGGGCACGCTGGTGCTTCCTGTTTTTAAGCAGCCATCTTGAGAAAACAGCAGCGCAGAAGCGCAGCGGTTCTTTGAAGGGTCATAAAATCAAAACCGGAGCAGTAATCAAAACTCTGTTCCATACTTTTAATCAGAAGGGTTCAATCTCTCCTGTGTTAGTTTGAAGCCGAAACGACAAACGCGCTCAGAGGAGATAATGTTTGAAGAAAGGTGACCAGTTTTTAAAAAAATTTTGTTTTGAAGGGGGAATTGCAAACTTCCTGTTGATTTTTGCTGGGGGTTGTCAATCTATATAATGTAGGTCTAAGTGAGACCTACATAGAGGTTTTTGTTTCATGTCTCTCCGACCTTCCCAGTGGGAGTTAAAGGCAGTTTTGTAATTGTTTTCTTCCGAGGAGCAGTTTTGTCTGCGTTTTGAGATTTGGGGTTAGGTTTTTTTATTAGATCGCAATTTTTGCCAGTCGTGATGTGTGTGTTCAGTTTGGTGAGTTTTTGAAGCTTGTTGATGCCTTTCATGCGGAGGGGAGTGAGTCTTTTTTTTTTTTAAAGAGTCTTGTTAAAGTATCGTCCCTCTGTCACGTGTTTATTGTGTTCTCCATCTTCAGCAGCATTGAAAGCCGCTTTCTTCAGCAGGCCTTTTTATTTCCTACTTTCCTTTTGTCCCTTTCCGAGTGACGCCTCAGAGCGTTTGAGGAGGAAATGTAGCGTTTGATTGAGCTCTTATCGGCCTTGTTAGCACCACCCTCCTCGTCTCCTCCTGGCCTCACACGCACCCCAGCACTACTAGCACACCTACAGTGATGTCGGCCAGGTCCTTGTCTCGCTCCGTTTACCCTAAATCAATGACGGCCACGCCAGGAAAGGTCAATCTTGGTCAATTGGGACCCTGCTAGCCCGTATGAGGTGACTTCCTACCCATCATTTGTCTCCTGGAAGTTTTTATTTGGAGTCTTGTTAGCTGACTCTTTGTCTCCAACGATAACTTCATCGATTGTCACTGCACACATTCAAAGTGGGCCATTCTTGCTCTGCACAGTAAGGAAGGTATTCATATACGAGGTTATGAACGAATAATCCATACGAGTAGAATTGATATGGACGATCAGAAGACGGAACGGCACTTCTACTTGTGGAACGCTCTCCCTGACCACCTGAGGTCACCACAGACTGTGGATGCTTTTAAAAAAGGCTTTAAAACCCTTCTTTTTAAAAAAGCCAAATAGCTAAAACTAGTATGCATATATCTAAAAAAAGGCTTTTTTTTTTTTAGATATATGTATACTAGTTTTAGCTATTTGGCTGTTCTAGTTTTTATTTTTATTTTTTATTATCTTTTTATTTTTTTAATACACTGTAGCACTTTGAGGTTGTTTACTCAACGTAAAGTGCTTTTTTCAAATAAAATCTATTATTATTATTATTATTATTACTTCCGGTTCAAAGCTTTAAACAGCAGGACTTCACATTGACCCAGCAGCACCTGCAGTGAGC
>NC_084552.2:8635000-8825000 GCF_033978685.3 Nerophis lumbriciformis | reverse complement strand
CCAGTTTTAGTCCTAAGTGTCCCAAAACTTTTGTCCAGTTTTAGTCCTAAGTGTCCCAATACTTTTGTCCAGTTGTAGTCCTAAGTGTCCCAATACTTTTGTCCAGTGTAAGCGTCTCAATACTTTTGTCCAGTGGTAGTCCTAAGTGTCCCAATACCTTTGTCAAGTTTTAGTCCTAAGTGTCCCAATACTTTTGTCCAGTTTTAGTCCTAAGTGTCCCAATACTTTTGTCCAGTTGTAGTCCTAAGTGTCCCAATACTTTTGTCCAGTGTAAGTGTCCCAATACCTTTGTCCAGTGGTAGTCCTAAGTGTCCCAATACTTTTGTCAAGTTTTAGTCCTTAGTGTCCCAATACTTTTGTCCAGTTTTAGTCCTAAGTGTCCCAATACTTTTGTCCAGTTTTAGTCCTAAGTGTCCCAATACTTTTGTCCAGTTGTAGTCCTAAGTGTCCCAATACTTTTGTCCAGTGTAAGCATCTCAATACTTTTGTCCAGTGGGAGTCATAAGTGTCCCAATACCTTTGTCAAGTTTTAGTCCTAAGTGTCCCAATACTTTTGTCCAGTTGTAGTCCTAAGTGTCCCAATACTTTTGTCCAGTGTAAGCGTCTCAATACTTTTGTCCAGTGGTAGTCCTAAGTGTCCCAATACCTTTGTCAAGTTTTAGTCCTAAGTGTCCCAATACTTTTGTCCAGTTGTAGTCCTAAGTGTCCCAATACTTTTGTCCAGTTGTAGTCCTAAGTGTCCCAATACTTTTGTCCAGTTGTAGTCCTAAGTGTCCCAATACTTTTGTCCAGTGTAAGTGTCCCAATACTTTTGTCCAGTGTAAGTGTCCCAATACTTTTGTCCAGTGGTAGTCCTAAGTGTCCCAATACTTTTGTCAAGTTTTAGTCCTTAGTGTCCCAATACTTTTGTCCAGTTTTAGTCCTATGTGTCCCAATACTTTTGTCCAGTTTTAGTCCTAAGTGTCACAATACTTTTGTCAAGTTGTAGTCCTAAGTGTCCCAATACTTTTGTCCAGTGTAAGTGTCCCAATACTTTTGTACAGTGGTAGTCCTAAGTGTCCCAATACTTTTGTCTACTTTTAGTCCGAAGTGTCCCAATACTTTTGTTCAGTGGTAGTCCTAAGTGTCCCAATACTTTTGTCAAGTTGTAGTCCTAAGTGTCCCAATACTTTTGTCCAGTGTAAGCATCTCAATACTTTTGTCCAGTGGGAGTCATAAGTGTCCCAATACCTTTGTCAAGTTTTAGTCCCAAGTGGCCCAATACTTTTGTCAAGTTTTAGTCCTAAGTGTCCCAATACTTTTGTCCAGTTTTAGTCCTAAGTGTCCCAATACTTTTGTCCAGTTGTAGTCCTAAGTGTCCCAATACTTTTGTCCAGTGTAAGCGTCTCAATACTTTTGTCCAGTGGTAGTCCTAAGTGTCCCAATACCTTTGTCAAGTTTTAGTCCTAAGTGTCCCAATACTTTTGTCCAGTTGTAGTCCTAAGTGTCCCAATACTTTTGTCCAGTTGTAGTCCTAAGTGTCCCAATACTTTTGTCCAGTGTAAGTGTCCCAATACTTTTGTCCAGTGGTAGTCCTAAGTGTCCCAATACTTTTGTCAAGTTTTAGTCCTTAGTGTCCCAATACTTTTGTCCAGTTTTAGTCCTAAGTGTCCCAAAACTTTTGTCCAGTTTTAGTCCTAAGTGTCCCAATACTTTTGTCCAGTTGTAGTCCTAAGTGTCCCAATACTTTTGTCCAGTGTAAGCGTCTCAATACTTTTGTCCAGTGGTAGTCCTAAGTGTCCCAATACCTTTGTCAAGTTTTAGTCCTAAGTGTCCCAAAACTTTTGTCCAGTTTTAGTCCTAAGTGTCACAATACTTTTGTCCAGTTGTAGTCCTAAGTGTCCCAATACTTTTGTCCAGTTGTAGTCCTAAGTGTCCCAATACTTTTGTCCAGTGTAAGCATCTCAATACTTTTGTCCAGTGGTAGTCATAAGTGTCCCAATACCTTTGTCAAGTTTTAGTCCCAAGTGGCCCAATACTTTTGTCAAGTTTTAGTCCTAAGTGTCCCAATACTTTTGTCCAGTTTTAGTCCTAAGTGTCCCAATACTTTTGTCCAGTTTTAGTCCTAAGTGTCCCAATACTTTTGTCCAGTGTAAGTGTCCCAATACTTTTGTCCAGTGGTAGTCCTAAGTGTCCCAATACTTTTGTCAAGTTTTAGTCCTTAGTGTCCCAATACTTTTGTCCAGTTTTAGTCCTAAGTGTCCCAATACTTTTGTCCAGTTTTAGTCCTAAGTGTCCCAATACTTTTGTCAAGTTGTAGTCCTAAGTGTCCCAATACTTTAGTCCAGTGTAAGTGTCCCAATACTTTTGTACAGTGGTAGTCCTAAGTATCCCAATACTTTTGTCTACTTTTAGTCCGAAGTGTCCCAATACTTTTGTTCAGTGGTAGTCCTAAGTGTCCCAATACTTTTGTCAAGTTGTAGTCCTAAGTGTCCCAATACTTTTTGTCCAGTGTAAGTGTCCCAATACTTTTGTCCAGTTTTCGTCCTAAGTGTCCCAATACTTTTGTCCAGTGGTAGTCATAAGTGTCTCAATACTTTTGTCTACTTTTAGTCTGAAGTGTCCCAATACTTTTGTCTAGTGTACCTACCTTGTCTGCATTGTGTGGGCACGCTGGTGCTTCCTGTTTTTAAGCAGCCATTTTGAGAAAAAGCAGAAGCGCAGCGGTTCTTTGAAGGGTCATAAAATCAAAACCGGAGCAGTAATCAAAACTCTGTTCCATACTTTTAATCAGAAGGGTTCAATCTCTCCTGTGTTAGTTTGAAGCCGAAACGACAAACGCGCTCAGAGGAGATAATGTTTGAAGAAAGGTGACCAGTTTTTACAAAAATTTTGTTTTGAAGGGGGAATTGCAAACTTCCTGTTGATTTTTGCTGGGGGTTGTCAATCTATATAATGTAGGTCTAAGTGAGACCTACATAGAGGTTTTTGTTTCATGTCTCTCCGACCTTCCCAGTGGGAGTTAAAGGCAGTTTTGTAATTGTTTTCTTCCGAGGAGCAGTTTTGTCTGCGTTTTGAGATTTGGGGTTAGGTTTTTTTATTAGATCGCAATTTTTGCCAGTCGTGATGTGTGTGTTCAGTTTGGTGAGTTTTTGAAGCATGTTAAGGGGGTCAAATTACAGCTCAAAGAGGCAAAAGTGACTGTTTTTAGTACATTTTTGTCTTGAAGGGGGAATTGCCAACTTCCTGTTGATTTTTGCCCGAGAATGTACTATTATGAAATCTAGGTCTAAGTCAGACCTACATAGAGGTTTTTGTTTCATGTCTCTCCGACCTTCCTAGTGGGAGTTACAGGCAGTCTAGTTTTTTTTTTTTTTCCTAGGGGGCGCTAGAGCGCAATATTGAGTTTTGGGGTTCGGTTTTTTTATTAAAAGGCAATTTTCGCAGGTCAAATATGGTGAGTTTTGAAGTATGTTAAGTGGGTCAAATTACAGCTCAAAGAGGCGGCGGAAGAATAATAATAAAGAAAGAAAGAATAAAACCTTACAAATTCAATAGGGTCCTCTGTCCTATTGTAAAAGGACTCCCGTTGCGGTTCCTTTTACAATGGGCCATGCGGGCCCTAATAATAATTCCAACCTAGCAGTGATTAGACATCCCTCACTGACATTATCATATAGCTGCAATTGAGGTTCTATTAAAGGGGCCCTTTAATGCAAAACTTTTCTTACTTATTAGTACTTGTTTTTGTGTATTTTCTCTTTTTTTTATTTTTTTTATTAGTTCAACAATATAATACACAATAATAATACAATCCTAATTCCAAAACCAAACCCGACCCAGCAACATTCAGAACAGCAATCAATGGAGAGGACACACAATTATGACACAAAACAATCCAAAAGTAGTCAAACAAAAATGAATAATAACAACAGTATCAATATTAATAATAATTCCAACCTAGCAGTGATTAGACATCCCTCACTGACATTATCATCACAGCCATTTATCAAAAATAAAATAAAAACATAAAAAAATGAACAATAGTGTGACAGTGACTTACCACAATTAATCACATAAAAATAATTGCATTATTTTTACTTATTTTTTATTAATCAGTCAAAATAATACACAATAATACAACTTGCTCCATGTTTGGCATTTCCAGCCTCTATTGTTCCACTTCCACAGTCATATAGACTTGTAAGAAATGTAGTTTATTGAGGTTCTATTAAAGGGGTCCTTTAATGAAAAACGTTTCTTACTTATTAGTACTTGTTTTTGTGTATTTTCTCTTTTTTTTATTTTTTTTATTAGTCCAACAATTTAATACACAATAATAATACAATCCTAATTCCAAAACGAAACCCGACCCAACAACATTCAGAACAGCAATCAATGGAGAGGACACACAAACATGACACAAAACAATCCAAAAGTAGTCAAACAAAAATGAATAATAACAGTATCAATATTAATAATAATTCCAACATAGTAGTGATTAGACATCCCTCACTGACATTATCATCACAGACATTCATCAAAAATAAAATAAAAACATTAATAATGAACAATAGTGTGACAGTGACTTACCACAATTAATCACATAAAAATAATTGCATTATTTTTACTTATTTTTTATTAATCAGTCAAAATAATACACAATAATACAACTTGCTCCATGTTTGGCGTTTTCAGCCTCTATTGTTCCACTTCCACAATCATATAGACTTGTAAGAAATGTAGTTTCACTGACATTATCATATAGCCGCAATTGAGGTTCTATTAAAGGGGTCCTTTAATGCAAAACAAACTTTTCTTACTTATTAGTACTTGTTTTTGTGTATTTTCTCTTTTTTTAAATTTTTTATTAGTCCAACAAAATAATACACTATGATACAATAATTAAACAATAATAATTCCAAATCCATCCCAGCAACATTCAGAACAGCAATCAACAGAGCAATGGAGAGGACACACAAACATGACACAAAATAGTCAAACAAAAATGAGTAATATCAACAACAGTATGAATATTAATAAGAATTCCAACATAGCAGTAATTTAAAAAATCTCTCATTGACATTATCATTACAGACATTTATATAAAATAAAATAAAAACATTTTAAAAAAGAACAATATTGGTAGAGCGGCCGTGCCAGCAACTTGAGGGTTCCGGGTTCGATCCCCGCTTCTGCCAACCTAGTCACTGCCGTTGTATCCTTGGGCAAGACACTTTACTCCCAGTGCCACCCACACTGCTTTAAATGGAACTTACATATTGGCTTTCACTATGTAAAAGCGCTTTGAGTCACTAGAGAAAAGCGCTATATAAACATAATTCACTTCACTTCACAAAAGCAAAAAAGCGATCCGCATATGCAAATTCAATACAAATACAAAATCAAGCATATTTATATTCAAATCTCAAAAAAAAATATTTACAAATACATGTTTATTTGAACAAATTCTTGATTTATTTGTATGTCACATTTTTATTTATTTATATATATATATATTTTTTTATTATTATTATTTTTTTATTATAATAATGCAATTCCAAAACCAAACCAGACCCAACAACATGCAGAACAGCAATAAACAGAGCAATGGAGAGGACACACAAACGTGACACAAAATAGTCAAACAAAAATGAGTAATATCAACAACAGTATGAATATTAATAATATAGCAGTGATTAGACATCCCTCATTAACATTATCATTACAGACATTTATATAAAATAAAGTAAAAACATTTAAAAAAAGAACAATATTGGTAGAGCGGCCGTGCCAGCAACTTGAGGGTTCCGGGTTCGATCCCCGCTTCTGCCAACCTCGTCTCTGCCGTTGTGTCCTTGGGCAAGACACTTTACTCCCAGTGCCACCCACACTGCTTTAAATGGAACTTAGATATTAGCTTTCACTATGTAAAGCGCTTTGAGTCACTAGAGAAAAGCGCTATATAAATATAATTCACTTCACTTCACAAAAGCAAAAAAGCGATCCGCATATGCAAATTCAATACAAATACAAAATCAAGCATATTTATATTCAAATCTCAAAAAAAAATATTTACAAATACATGTTTATTTGAACAAATTCTTGATTTATTTGTATGTCACATTTTGATATATATATATATATATATATTTTTTTTTTTTTTTTTTTATTATAATAATGCAATGAGTAATATCAACAACAGTATGAATATTAATGATATAGCAGTGATTAGACATCCCTCATTAACATTATCATTACAGACATTTATATAAAATAAAATAAAAACATTTAAAAAAAGAACAATATTGGTAGAGCGGCCGTGCCAGCAACTTGAGGGTTCCGGGTTCGTTCCCCGCTTCTGCTAACCTAGTCACTGCCGTTGTGTCCTTGGGCAAGACCCAGAGAAAACCGCTATATAAATATAATTCACTTCACTTCACAAAATCAAAAAAGCGATCCGCATATGCAAATTCAATACAAATACAAAATCAAGCATATTTATATTCAAATCTCAAAAAAAAATATTTACAAATACATGTTTATTTGAACAAATTTTTGATTTATTTGTATGTCACATTTTTATTTATTTATATACATATATATATTTTTATTATTATTTTTTTTTTATTATAATAATGCAATTCCAAAACCAAACCAGACCCAACAACATGCAGAACAGCAATAAACAGAGCAATGGAGAGGACACACAAACATGACACAAAATAGTCAAACAAAAATGAGTAATATCAACAACAGTATGAATATTAATAATATAGCAGTGATTAGACATCCCTCATTAACATTACAATTACAGACATTTATATAAAATAAAGTAAAAACATTTAAAAAAAGAACAATATTGGTAGAGCGGCCGTGCCAGCAACTTGAGGGTTCCGGGTTCGATCCCCGCTTCTGCCAACCTCGTCTCTGCCGTTGTGTCCTTGTGCCACCCACACTACTTTAAATGGAACTTACATATTAGCTTTCACTATGTAAAAGCGCTTTGAGTCACTAGAGAAAAGCGCTATATAAATATAATTCACTTCACTTCACAAAAGCAAAAAAGCGATCCGCATATGCAAATTCAATACAAATACAAAATCAAGCATATTTATATTCAAATCTCAAAAATATATTTACAAATACATGTTTATTTGAACAAATTCTTGATTTATTTGTATGTCACATTTTGATATATATATATATATATATATATATATATGTGTGTGTATATATATTTTTATTTTTATTTTATTTTTTTATTATAATAATGCAATGAGTAATATCAACAACAGTATGAATATTAATAATATAGCAGTGATTAGACATCCCTCATTAACATTATCATTACAGACATTTATATAAAATAAAATAAAAACATTTAAAAAAAGAACAATATTGGTAGAGCGGCCGTGCCAGCAACTTGAGGGTTCCGGGTTCGTTCCCCGCTTCTGCTAACCTAGTCACTGCCGTTGTGTCCTTGGGCAAGACCCAGAGAAAACCGCTATATAAATATAATTCACTTCACTTCACAAAATCAAAAAAGCGATCCGCATATGCAAATTCAATACAAATACAAAATCAAGCATATTTATATTCAAATCTCAAAAATATACATGTTTATTTGAACAAATTCTTGATTTATTTGTATGTCACATTTGTATTTATTTATATATATTTTATTTTTTTTGTTTTTTTAATTTTATTATAATAATGCAAGAAAAGCGCTATATAAATATAATATATATATATTTTTTTCTCTGCACTTTGAGGGACTAGAAAAGCGCTTTAGTAATCTGATCCATTATTAGTATTTGTGTACAAATATTGGGGTCTTTTTCAGGTTAATTGAATTCGATGCAAGCTGTGATGAATAATGATGAAGTCAGAAGTGACATCACTACTTTTATGTCATCATTCAAATGTAACAATGAAAGTGTTAGAGGGTGACATCTTTAGGAGTGCTCGTCATGTGACCGCCCCAACATGACCGTCGTCGTCTCCTTCCACTTCCTAGCAGCAGACTTCCGAGCGCACCCTCCTGCTCACCTGTGGCAACGGCGAGCAAAGTCCCGCGTCACGCCGGGCAATTATCTGCGCCGAGACGACCCGAGCGGCGATGCCCTTCATTGTCTCCTCAAGCGGGGCGGCCAATTATGTAGCTTCATCGCCGCGTTAGCCGGGCCCAATTAGAGAGCAGCCGCAGGTGGAATGTAATGGCGGCGGCGAGCGGCGCTTACTTAAATCGCATAGCTCAGCTTCTCGCCTCCGGGAGAAGTTGGCAGTCGCCCGGCGAGCAGCTTTTTGATTCCCGCCTCGTGCTTAGCGAGGATTCTGACGCTCCAAAGTCAGCGGTAGATTGTTTGCGATGCGCTAACGGGATTAGGACGCCGGCCAAGCAGTCGTGATTATTTGAAGGCCTCGGCTGTGTTTCCGCCTGCTTGATTGACACATCCTGGCCCCTCCCCCTTCCTCCCCCCACATGGAGGCAGGTTTGTGGGCAGCCGCGGGGGCGATGGCAGCAGTTTAGGTGGGAGTGCACTAGGGCTGCAGCTAACGATTATTTTTCTATCGATTAATCTATAGATTATTTTTTTCGATTAATCGGTTAATCTATAGATTATTTTTTTCGATTAATCTATAGATTATTTTTCCTTTTACCGATTTTTTTTTTATTTAAAATGAAGAGGAAAAAATAAATGTAGGCCAGTTTTTTCAAAAGGCATGGCTTTTATTTACAAAAAAAAAAGTATGGCCACTAGTCAGTCAACATTGACAACAACATGACAAAATATTCTGTAACAATGTAAACATTTAAAACTTTTAACATTTAACAAAATTAAAAGTAGCTTATTTGCTTTTTAATGTGCAAATATAAAAGTAAACATCCAGTGCAAATCTTAATATTCTGGAATAGTATAAGCATTTCAAAAGTAAAAGTATTGCTTATTTTGCTTTAAAATGTGCAAAAATAAAGATAAACATCCAATACAAAAAAGTGCAAAACGGAAATATTCTGTAACAAGTGTAAACATTTCAACAAAAGTAAAAGTATTGCTTATTTGCTAAAATGTGCAAAAATAAAGCTAAACATCCAATACAAAAAAGTGTACAGTGTAAACATTTCAACAAAAGTAAAAGTATTGCTTATTTTGCTTAATAACACAACAATGATAGTATGATTAAAGTGAAAGTTAATTGTTCGTTTGTACATAGTATATGTAACTGTTAATGTTGTAAAAGGTATTTGCACAACTAATTAACGTTAGCGTTTGTGACACGTCTTGTGCCGTGGGGTTCTTTCAGGACCGACAGACTGAACGCCAGACGGCTTTGCCAAGTTTACAACCTTTTAATTTTACACAAAGTCTTTTCTCTTCCAACTGCGCGGATCGCGCACCTGGGCACGATTGCGGCGTCGCTCCCGGCGCGCCCCGCCTCGCCGCTCGCTCGCCGCCGCCGCCTCTCCACAGCGTTAAAGAGGAGCGCGTCTTTGTAAACACTGAACAGGCACGCCAAACGCGCCTCTCAGAGCGAAACGGTGCTTTAGTTTATGAATTTACAACGCAGATACAAATGACACATTCATGTTTTTGTGTAATGATGACAACGTATACTCACGCGGACGATTGACTAGTTGATGGTGATGGCAAGAACGCTGTCGGGTGTTTTCTTTTCAAATGTTCGTTCATAGCCGTTGTGCTGCTATGATAGGCCATTTCCGCTCGACACAGTGTGCATACAACAACATTATTAGGCCGTTTATTGAAATACTCCCACACTTTTGACGACTTTTGGCGTGCTTTTTTCCCCTCGCTCGCATCGTCTGCTTTGCGCTCCGCCATGACAGTAGTGTGACGTAAATATGCGACGCGCCGACGCACAAAAACGGCGTCGACGTATTTACGTAACCGATGACGTCGACTACGTCGACGCGTCGTTTCAGCCTTAGAGTGCACGCTGCAGGCGTGAGACCCTGTACTACACCGACTTGCATAAAGCATGTCTACTTCCTGTGGGCTGAAGGCCACTTCTCACACATATTTGCAAAATGTGATTCCCACAATTCCAACAGAGCGAGTTCTCCTCCAGACATGGTCCAAACAAAGTCCACTTGGCTTGAGATCCCTTGACCTGGTCCTCAGATTCTGGATGCAGGACTTTCCAAGGACTGGATCCTTGTGGAAATAATAATAATGATAATATATTTTATTTGTAAAAAGCACTTTACATTGAGCAAACAACCTAAAAGTGCTACAGATTATTAAAACTTTTTTTATAAAAATAAATACGAAATAAAAACTAGAACAGCCTAATAGCTAGAACTAGCACGCATATATCAAAAAAATAAAAAAGATTTTTTTTAAAAAGAAGGATTTTTAAGCCTTTTTAAAAAAAGCATTCACAGTCTGTGGTGCCCTCAGGTGGTCAGGGAGAGCGTTCCACAGACTGTCGTTGTCCGTAGCTTTGTCCTCGGAGGTTGGAGGAGGTTAGTCTGTCGGGAGCGGAGGTGTGGTGTGGAGGATTTGGGGGTGAGCAGAAACTTTTTCTGTCCATTGGCTTCCTGGAAGCTTCTAGGCTAACAAAGCCTGCCGCTCTTTAGCGTTGTCCCCATACCAATGTTATTATTAGTAAGTATTTCCATACTTTTCTAAATAAAGGGCATAATTGTCTTTATTTGAACAAAAATGTTGTATGTTTATTATTGTCATTTAGTCCTTAAATAAAATAGTGAACATACTAGACAACTTGCCTTTTAGTAGTAAGTAAACAAACAAAGACTCCTAATTAGTCTATTCAGTAACATATTGTGTCATTTATACACCTATTATTTTGTACACATTATGAGGGACAAACTGTAAAAATGTATTATCAATCTACTTGTTCATTTACTGTTAATATCTGCTTATTTTCTCTTTTAACATGTTCTATCTACACTTCTGTTAAAATGTAATAATCACTTATTCTTCTCTTCTTTGATGCTGGACATTAGTTTTGGATGATACCACACATTTAGGTATGGATCATGTCGATACCAAGTAGTTACAGGATCATACATTGGTCATATTCAAAGTCCTCATGTGTCCAGTGATGTATTTCCTAAGTTTATAAACATATTGCAAATGTTTAAAAAGTATCGATATAATCATAGTAGTATCGACTAGATTGTACTTGGTATCATTACAGTGGATGTCAGGTGTAGATCCACCCATGGCGTTTGTTTACATTGTGACGCCGGTGAGCTATTGTATCCTCCTACGGTGTGTAGTGAAGCATGTTTAGCTATTCCTCGTCCTCCAGTGATAATGATATTTGGAAGAAACTTACTTTATTTGTCGCCATGGAGGCCAGTATTAGTGATTTAGAAGTAGCTAAAACACTGTGGATGGATGTTAGCCATGTCTTAAAGCAGCTCTTCCTGAGGGTGTTTCAGTGTTATAACGTCACCTTTACCTTTACTTTTTACACCAAAATGCGTCCATTCTCCCTTTTCTGTCTACACACTGTGTCTGCTTGTAAGTACTCTGTGTGTGTGTGCGCTGCCCAACATGCTCCTCTGCTGGTAAAACCAGCAATGTCACTACGTGACCACGCGCTGTCGTGCCCGTTAAAAAAAACCTGGTACTTTATAGAGGCAGTATAGTACCGAATATGATTTATTTGTATTGCAATACTATACTAGTACAGTTAGTGTGCATTAGTGATTATTAGCCACATGATTTTTCCACGTTTTAATTCAGTTTTTACGGAAAAAAGAGACCCAATTCGCACCTGCAGAGAACTGAGTGATGCTGGCGTGTCACACAACACACACACACACCACCGGGTCAAGGTTATTATGGGATGTTGACATGCAAATAAGTTAGGCGAGGATGCTCTTAAAGTGCAGTGTGTGTCGACAGTGTGTGTGTGTGCTGACTATCAAACAGTGTGTGTGCGTGTGTGTGTGTGTGTGTGTGTTCTTGTATTACTACCCTTCTTGAGACACGAAGAAGGAAAAGTATCTTCCATATGAGGAGGTGTGAACAAGTGATGACATAAATCAATAACATTGCATCTAATAGACAATGTCTCATTTGTGGTGACCTCTATCAAAATGAGGGTGGTCCCAAAAAAGAGGCATTTTTCACATTGACTGTGTGTCGCTTTTAAAAGTGCTCCCCCTCTGGTCAACATATGAAATAACAAGTGTGTGTAAAAAATGTAAATGCGCCCCTTTGGCCAACATTAATAAACGTAAATATGTATATAGAGACATACTGTAATAACTTGAAGTAAATAATGAAGATTAACAAACAATTACAAAAAAATAAAAAAGATTACCTAAAAGCATTTTTTTCTCACAATGTGTCGACTTTTTTTCTATCAAATTGGGAACAATTTCTCATATTCTTTCTAATTTTTTTCATTAAATTATCACATTTTTAATGCAAAATTATTACTTTTTAATGCAAAATGGTGACATTTGTCGTATACAATTCTGGCTTTTATCGCATTACTGACCATTTTTTTGTCGTTCTTGTAAATTTGTAACATTTTTTGAGTGAAATGGTGACCTTTGTCATCATTTTGCCAAGTACAATTCCCACTATTATTATAACATTGCCTGCATTTTAAATTTTTCTTATTAAATTGTGACTTTTGTCGAGTAAAATAACGACTCATTTTGTAAAATTGCGACTGTTATTGAGTAAAATTCCAACTTTTATCATAATGTTGCACAAATGTTCAGTTTTTCTTGCAAAATTTTGACTTGCGTTGAGTAAAATGATGACTTTTATTAGAACACTGCCAAAATTCTAAGTTTTTCTTGTGAAATTGTGACCTTTTTCTTGTGACATTCCAACAAATTTTTCACAACAAGCTTTTTTTATGTTTGCATAGTTTGTATATATTATTAATGTTGTAAATACACTTCTTTATATATCTAGAAAGGCTGGTCCTAAAGAGGGAGGCATTTTTCACATTGACTGTGTGTCGCTTTTAAAAGTGCTCCCCCTCTGGTCAACATATGAAATAACAAGTGTGTGTAAAAAATTTAAACGCACCCCCTTTGGCCAAAATTAATTAAAACAAAAAATAAATATGTATATAGAGACATACTTTAATAACTTGAAGTAAATAATGAAGATTAAAAACCAATTTCAAACAATACATTTAAAAAATAAATAAAATATCTAAAAGCTGTCTTTTTCTCACAATGTGTCGACTTTTTTCTTTTAAAATTGGGAACAATTTTCTGTTTCTGTTATATTGCAACATTTTCTCTGAAAAATTATTACTTTTTTATGTTAAATTATTACTTTTTAATGCAAATTGGCGACATTTGTCATATAAAATTCTGACCTTTATCACAATATTGCCCATTTTTTTGTTGTTCTTGTAAAACAGTGAAATTTTTTTAGTAAAATTCTGACTTTTGTCATAATTTTGCCAAGTAAAATTCTGATTATTATTATGATATTGCCAACATTTTAAAGTGTTCTTATACAATTGGGACTTTTGTCGGGTAAAATGACGACTCTTTTCATAAAATTGACAAAAATGTAAGCTTTTCCTTGTGAAATTGCGACTGTTATTGAGTGAAATTCCAACTTTTATCATAATGTTGCACAAATGTTCAGATGTTCTTGCAAAATATTGACTTGCGTTGAGTACATTTACGACTTTTATTATAATACTGCCAAAATTTTAAGTTTTTCTTGTGAAATTCCAACTCATTTTTCACAACAAGCTTTTTTATATTTGCATAGTTTGTATATATTATCAATGTCGTAAATACACTTCTTTATATATCTATAAAGGCTGGTCCTAAAGAGGGAAGCATTTTTCACATTGACTGTGTGTTGCTTTTAAAAGTGCTCCCCCTCTGGTCAACATATGAAATAACAAGTGTGTGTAAAAAATTTAAACGCGCCCCCTTTGGCCAAAATTAATTGAAACAAAAAATAAATATGTATTTAGAAACATACTTTAATAACTTGAAGTAAATAATGAAGATTAAAAAACAATTACAAACAAAACATTTAAAAAATAAATAAAATGAACTAAAAGCAGTCTTTTTCTCACAATGTGTCGACTTTTTTCTTCTAAAATTGGGAGCTATTTTTTGTTTCTGTATTATTGCAACATTTTCTCTGAAAAATTATTACTTTTTTACGGTAAATTATTACTTTTTAATGCAAAATGGCGACATTTGTCATATAAAATTCTGACCTTTATCACAATATTGCCCATTTTTTTGTTGTTCTTGTAAAACAGTGACATTTTTTGAGTAAAATTCTGACTTTTGTCATAATTCTGCCAAGTGAAATTCAGATTATTATAATATTGCCAACATTTTAAAGTTTTCTTATAAAATTGGGACTATTGTCGGGTAAATTGACGACTCTTTTCATTGACAAAAATGTAAGCTTTTCCTTGTAAAATTGCGACTGTTATTGAGTAAAATTCCAACTTTTATCATAATGTTGCACAGATGTTCTTGTAAAATATTGACTTGCGTTGAGTAAATTTACGACTTTTATTAGAACACTGCCAATTCTAAGTTTTTCTTGTGAAATTGTGACCTTTTTCTTGTGAAATTCCAACTCATTTTTCACAACAAGCTTTTTTATATTTGCATAGTTTGTATATATTATTAATGTTGTAAATACACTTCTTTATATATCTAGAAAGGCTGGTCTTAAGAGGGAAGCATTTTTCTCAGGTTTCAAGAAGGTAACGAATACAAGAATGTGTGTGTGTGTGTGTGTGTGTGTGTGTGTGTGTGTGTGTGTGTGTGTGTGTGTGTGTGTGTGTGTGTGTGAGGTCCATTTCTCCACTTTTTGATCCTCGTCTTGACAGCCCGCCACCTGGGACGATCCAGCGCACGTCCGGCTACGCCGCGGGAATCACAACACAACCATCCCTCC
The DNA here is from genome assembly GCF_033978685.3 of Nerophis lumbriciformis. Lineage (NCBI taxonomy): Eukaryota > Metazoa > Chordata > Actinopteri > Syngnathiformes > Syngnathidae > Nerophis > Nerophis lumbriciformis. Next base: position 8,810,103 of record NC_084552.2, on the reverse strand, counting down.
CCTCCACAATAAACGCTGTCAGAATGGCGAATGCTAACTCCAAAAGCTGTTGACAAATACAAAACACACACTTCTCGGTGTATTGACGGAGGGAGTGAGGTCGAAACTTGTTGTAAACTTAAAGCTGGGCGATGCTTGGAGATGATGTTCCCAATGTAATGTCCATTCTCTGCTATTTACACTTCATTTGGAAGATAAACAAACGGAGGACAGTCTGCAAGAATATGACGGGACTTTGGAAAACAAAGTGAAGGAGCTGAGAAGAAAATGTGCAAAGTCATCATAAATAAGTCCCAGTGTGCAAAGAGAGCAGATAACAATGTCGCGTGGCTTAATGCCAGGAAAACATCACTTGCAGCAGCACCATGAAGAAACTGGAGAAATGAAAATAAAAAGTAACAACCATTAGTACACATAAGGCTGAGCCAAAAACAACTTTTTGCTCCGCCACTCCCAGTCTGTGGAACACTCCCCCTGACCACCTGAGGGCACCACAGACTGTGGATGCTTTTAAAAAAGGCTTAAAAACTAGGGATGTCTGATAATGACTTTTTGCCGATATCCGATATTCCGATATTGTCCAACTCTTAATTACCGATACCGATATCAACCGATACCGATATATACAGTGGTGGAATTAACACATTATTATGCCTAATTTGGACAACCAGGTATGGTGAAGATAAGGTACTTTTCAATTTTTTTATAAAATAAGATAAATAAATTAAAAACATTTTCTTGAATAAAAAAGAAAGTAAAACAATATAAAAACAGTTACATAGAAACTAGTAATGAATGAAAATGAGTAAAATGAAGTGTTAAAGGTTAGTACTATTAGTGGAGCAGCAGCACGCACAATCATGTGTGCTTACGGACTGTATCCCTTGCAGACTGTATTGATATATATTGATATATAATGTAGGAACCAGAATATTGATAACAGAAAGAAACAACCCTTTTGTGTGAATGAGGGAGGGAGGTTTTTTGGGTTGGTGCACTAATTGTAAGTGTATCTTGTGTTTTTTATGTTCCATCCATCCATTTTCTACCGCTTATTCCCTTTGGGGTCGCGGGGGGCGCTGGAGCCTATCTCATACTTGCCAACCTTGAGACCTCCGATTTCGGGAGGTGGGTGGGGGGGGGGCGTGGTTGGGGGTGTGGTTAAGAGGGGAGGAGTATATTGACAGCTAGAATTCACCAAGTCAAGTATTTCATACATATATATATATATATATAATATATATATATTTATATATATTTATATATATATATATATAATCCTGAAAATATGCAAACAAAACTGTGTTTAGGTAATTGATACTTCAAACTTGCATAAATAAATATTAAGGAATATAACATAACTTGGCTTCTGAGAGCTTCAAAATGTAATGAATAAAATGCTAAAGTTGTTGATAAACAAGCAATTATTTTAATAATTAAATATGGTCATTTTAAATTAATTATTATGATAATTTCAAATTCATTATTTCAAATATGTTTATTTTAATGTACCGGTATAATTCTATGGCTGGATGTAATAAGGAGTCAGAAAAAATACAAATAAAAATACAATTAATTTTGAAGTTTTTAGCAAAATATAGTAAAAAAAAAATTTTTTTTATTTTTTTTATTAATAAATATATTTATTTTTAGGTAAGATAAACATAATATTACAATTTGTCTCTAGTCTGGATGATTTAGTTCTTGTCACCCTGTTGTCCTCCCGTCGTGAAAAAAGGCTGTCCTCACTCAGGTCCGCATGGAGCTAGAGGGGGCGTGGCCTCCAGCTACGGCTGAAAATCGGGAGATTTTCGGGAGAATATTTGTCCCGGGAGGTTTTCGGGTGAGGCGCTGTATTTCGGGAGTCTCCCGGAAAATTCGGGAGGGTTGGCAAGTATGGCCTATCTCAGCTACAATCGGGCGAAAAGTTGATTTAATTAAAAAAACAAAACAAAAAATGATACCGATAATAAAAAAAACGATAATTTCCGATATTACATTTTAAAGCATTTATCAGCCGATAATATCAGCCGGCCGATATTATCGGACATCTCTATTAAAAACCCTTCTTTTTTAAGAAAGCCTTTTTTTTAGATATATGCGTGATATACAAACGGAGGACAGTCTGCAAGAATATGGGGGGACTTTGGAAAACAACGTGATGGAGCTGAGAAGAAAATGTGCAAGGTCATCATAAATAAGTCCCAGTGTGCAAAGAGAGCAGATAACAAGGTCGCGTGGCTTAATGCCAGGAAAACATCACTTGCAGCAGCACCATGAAGAAACTGGAGACATGAAAGTGAAAGGTAACAACCATTAGTACACATAAGGCTGAGCCAAAAACAACAGAAGAAAATGTAGCGTCCCGAAGCTAGTAGCAAGTAGGGTTGTACGGTATACCAGTACTAGTCGGATCATGTTTTGTTAGTTTTGGACTCCCTTAGTTCCTGTTTGTGCACCTCTGGGTTTGTTGTAGTTTCCATGTGTCATGACTTGGTCTTGGGTGTATGCTTTTCCGGGATGCAACGGAAAGTTGGCTCGGGCGAGACGGGAATGTAAGTACATTTTTATTTAAACTACAAAAACAGGAAGTAAACAAAAGGCGCGCACAGGGTCGGAGGTACAAAACTAGACTATAAACACAGAACTTGCACATTGGCAGAAACTATGAACAATGAAACAAAACTTGCAAACTATGGCATGAATAAAGAAAACTTACTTGGATGAAAAAACGGCATGAAAAAGCGCAGCAAGGGTCATAAGGGTGTGTGGAGAGTATAAATGCGGGAGATGTCGTCAGAACGACAAACTGAAAACAATGAACTTAAATACTATAGACATGATTAACGAAAACAGGTGCGTGACTCAAAACGTGAAACAGGTGCGTGACGTGACAGGTGAAAACTAATGGTTGCTATGGTGACAAAACAAAAGTGCACAAAAAGTCCAAAAACAAAACCGAACATGACCAAAACAAAAACATGATCACACAGACATGACACCATGGGGGTTGGAGATGTCCGATAATGGCTTTTTTGCCGATAGTCCGATATTGTCCAACTCTTAATTACTGATTCCGATATCAAGCGATACTGATATATACAGTCATGGAATGAACACATTATTATGCCTCATTTTGTTGTGATGCCCCGCTGGATGCAATAAACAATGTAACAAGGTTTTCCAATATAAATCAACTCAAGTTATGGAAAAAAAATGCCAACATGGCACTGCCATATTTATTATTGAAGTCACAAAGTGAATTTTTTTTTTTTAACATGCCTCAAAACAGCAGCTTGGAATTTGGGACATGAGCATGAGGAGGTTGAGGTGGCGGGGGGGTGCATATTGTAGCGTCCTGGAAGAGTTAGTTCTGCAAGGGCTTCTGGGTATTTGTTCTGTTGTGTTACGGTGCGGATGTTCTCCCGAAATGTGTTTGTCATTCTTGTTTGGTGTGGGTTCACAAATTCGTAACAGTGTTAAAGTTGTTTATACGGCCACCCTCAGTGTGACCTGTATGGCTGTTGACCAAGTATGCATTGCATTCACTTGTGTGTGTGCAAAGCCGTAGATATTATGTGACTGGGCCGGCACGCAAAGGCAGTGCCTTCAAGGTTTATTGGCGCTCTGTACTTCTCCCTACGTCCGTGTACACAGCGGCCTTTTAAAAGTCATACATTTTACTTTTTGAAACCGATACCGATAATTTCCGATATTACATTTTAAAGCATTTATCGGCCGATAATATCGGCAGTCCGATATTATTGGACAACCCTAATGGGGATTAATTGGGTTCACCTGCCTCTGGTTAGTAGTCGGCACGCTCACCTGCTGTTGACCACTAATCAGAGAGCTTGATCGCTTGCTAGATGCAGGTCACAGCAAGCAAACAGTCACGTACGTCAGCATTTCTTGTTTCCTAATCTACGATTCCTGTGCTCGTTATTCACCTTAGCTTCCCGTGCGATCGGCACGTTTTCCTTTTGCTTGTTTTCTGTTTTTGGTACGCGTTATTATTTTTGAGGAATAAATCATGTTCCTACCTGCACGCCTTGTCCGGAGTAGTCCGTCTACATCCCGGGTAGAACAAACCTTGAAGAAAGATGCGACCCCCCCAACCGTGACAGTACTGCCATACTAATGAATCATATTCGGTACTATACTGCCTCTAAAAAGTACCGCCCCCTTTTTTTTTTTACGGGTATGATGGCACATTGTCATGTGGTGACGTTGTTGGTTTTACCAGCAGAGGAGCATGTTGGGCAGCGCACACACACAGAGTACTTACAAGCAGACACAGTGTGTAGACAGAAAAGGGAGAATGGACGCATTTCGTTGTAAAAAGTAAAGATAAAGGTGAAGTTATAACACTGAAACACCCTCAGGAAGAGGTCCTTTAAGACGTGGTTAGATAGATAGCGGCAGTGTTACATGGCCTTTCCTTTTAACAACACTCAGTAAAGGTTTGGGAACTGAGGAGACACATTTTTGAAGTGGAATTATTTCCCATTCTTGCTTGATGTACAGCTTAAGTTGTTCAACAGTCTCCCTTCTCATATTTTAGCCTTCACACATTTTCAATGTCTGGACTACAGGCAGGCCAGTCTAGTACCCACACTCTTTTAATACGAAGCCACGCTGTTGTAACACGTGGCTTGGCATTGTCTTGCTGAAATAAGCACGGGCGTCCATGGTAACGTTGCTTGTGTTGCTCCAAAACCTGGATGTACCTTTCAGCATTAATGGCGCCTTCACAGATGTGTAAGTTACCCATGTCTTGGCCACTAATACACCCCCATACCATCACACATGCTGCCTTTTACACTTTCACCCTAGAACAGTCCGGATGTTCCTTTTGCTCTTTGGTCCGGAGGACACGATGTCCACAGTTTCCAGAAACAATTTGAAATGTGGACTCGTCAGACCACAGAACACTTTTCCACTTTGTATCAGTCCATCTTAGATGAGCTCAGGCCCAGCGAAGCCGACGGCGTTTCTGGGTGTTGTTGATAAACGGTTTTCGCCTTGCATAGGAGAGTTTTAACTTGCACTTACAGATGTAGCGACCAACTGTAGTTACTGACAGTGGGTTTCTGAAGTGTTCCTTAGCCCATGTGGTGATATCCTTTACACACTGATGTCGCTTGTTGATGCAGTACAGCCTGAGGGATCGAAGGTCACGGGCTTAGCTGCTTACGTGCAGTGATTTCTCCACATTCTCTGAACCCTTAGGTGATATTACGGACCGTAGATGGTGAAATCCCTAAATTCCTTGTTGAGAAATGTTGTTCTTCAACAATTTGCTCAGGCATTTGTCGACAAAGTGGTGACCCTCGCCCCGTCCTTGTTTGTGAATGACTGAGCATTTCATGGAAGCTGCTTTTATACCCAATCATGGCACCCACCTGTTCCCAATTAGCCTGTTCACCTGCGGGATGTTCCACATAAGTCTTTGATGAGCATTCCTCAACTGTCTCACTCTTTTTTGCCACTTGTGCCAGCTTTTTTGAAGCATGTTGCAGGCATCAAATTCCTAATATTTGCAAAAAAAAATAGCAAAGTTTCTCAGTGTGAACATGAAATATCTTGTCTTTGCAGTCTATTCAATTGAATATAAGTTGAAAAGGATTTGTTGTATTCTCTTTTTATTGACCATTTACACAACGTGACAACTTCGCTGCTTTTGGGCTTTTGTAAATGCCGATTGCATCCACCTGTCTCGTTGCTCCGCCCACAGTCACCTGACCAAGTGCAGAGGACAGGAAAGAGCAGACATAAAGGAGTAAATAAAGAGTGTGTTGGTATGCAGACAATGTTCATTGACATAGGTTTGGATGTGAAAGGGGAGCTGAGAGCGCTTGTTAAAGAAGCGGGTGTTGTGACAGGTGACCTACATGGAATAAATAGCATCATTAAAGACGCAGAGAGGCTGTCAGTCACGCACTCTTATCTGGAAGCCTTTGACTGCAGTCGGCGTGTTAGCAAGGCAGCATCGCCACTCTCATCGCGCCGGAGAAAGCTCGGCGCCCGGCCAAGTGTTGAATAGTCCCGACACCCGGAGGACGCGGTGGAGCTGGATTCTATTACGCTCGCAGCCTCATCAAAGGGACCCTGGGACTCGAATCCTAAACCCGCTCCAGATGCTTGAGAGACGAGCGTCACCGGGGTCCGCGTCTGCGATACGCTCCACAAAACCACCAGCAGACGTCAAGGCCACGCTCTGGGAAGTGATCGGGAGCTCAAATAATGGCTGACTTTCTTTGTGTCTTTTAAATAATTCATGCAACTAAAGAAAGTAGAAGACTGGCTGTCAGTGACGCTTATAGCAGGCAACAAAATGTTTACTTGAAGTGTTTTCCCTAAATCACAATGTGTGTTGTATCCTAATACTTCATGAATTGAACCACCGCATCCATAGATTTAAAAAAAGTACCACTGATAGTCACACACACACTAGGTGTGGTGAGATTATAGAATAGAACAGAATAGAAAGTACTTTATTGATCCCTGGGGGAAATTCAGCACCACAGTTCACTCACAATAAACACTTAGGTATTTTTTACATGTGAATAACATAAATACAGTCTATTATACAGCATTATTCACATGTGAATACTATAAATACTGTCTATTATACAGCATTATTCACATGTGAATACTATAAATACTGTCTATTATACAGCATTATTCACATGTGAATAACATAAATACAGTCTTTTTTACAGCATTATTCACATGTGAATAATATAAATACAGTCTATTATACAGCATTATTCACATGTGAATAATATAAATACAGTCTATTATACAGCATTATTCACATGTGAATAATATAAATACAGTCTATTATACAGCGTTATCCACATGTGAATAACATAAATACAGTCTATTATACAGCATTATTCACATGTGAATAACATAAATACAGTCTATTATACAGCATCATTCACATGTGAATAACATAAATACAGTCTATTATACAGCATTATTCACATGTGAATAACGTAAATACAGTCTATTATACAGCATTGTTCACATGTGAATAACATAAATACTGTCTATTATACAGCATTATTCACATGTGAATAACATAAATACAGTCTTTTTTACAGCATTATTCACATGTGAATAACATAAATACTGTCTATTATACAGCATTATTCACATGTGAATAACATAAATACAGTCTATTATACAGCATTATTCACATGTGAATAACATAAATACAGTCTATTATACAGCATTATTCACATGTGAATAACATAAATACAGTCTATTATACAGCATTATTCACATGTGAATACCATAAATACAGTCTATTATACAGCATTATTCACATGTGAATAACATAAATACAGTCTATTATACAGCATTATTCACATGTGAATAACATAAATACAGTCTATTATACAGCATTATTCACATGTGAATAACATAAATACAGTCTATTATACAGCATTATTCACATGTGAATGACATAAATACTGTCTATTATGTAGCATTATTCACATGTGAATAATATAAATACAGTCTATTATACAGCATTGTTCACATGTGAATAACATAAATACAGTCTATTATGCAGCATTATTCACATGTGAATAACATAAATACTGTCTATTATACAGCATTATTCACATGTGAATAACATAAATACTGTCTATTATACAGCATTATTCACATGTGAATAATATAAATACAGTCTATTATGTAGCATTATTCACATGTGAATAATATAAATACAGTCTATTATACAGCATTGTTCACATGTGAATAACATAAAAACAGTCTATTATGCAGCATTATTCACATGTGAATAACATAAATACTGTCTATTATACAGCATTATTCACATGTGAATAACATAAATAGTCTTTTTTACAGCATTATTCACATGTGAATAACATAAATGCTGTCTGTCTATTATACAGCATTATTCACATGTGAATAACATAAATACAGTCTATTATACAGCATTATTCACATGTGAATAACATAAATACAGTCTATTATACAGCATTATTCACATGTGAATAACATAAATACAGTCTTTTATACAGCATTATTCACATGTGAATAACATAAATACTGTCTATTATACAGCATTATTCACATGTGAATAACATAAATACTGTCTATTATACAGCATTATTCACATGTGAATAACATAAATACTGTCTATTATACAGCATTATTCACATGTGAATAACATAAATACAGTATTTTATACAGCATTATTCACATGTGAATAATATAAATAGTCTATTATACAACATTATTCACATGTGAATAACATAATTACAGTATTTTATACAGCATTATTCACATGTGAATAACATAAATGCTGTCTATTATACAGCACTATTCACATGTGAATAATATAAATACAGTCTATTATACAGCATTATTCACATGTGAATAACATAAATACAGTCTATTATACAGCATTATTCACATGTGAATAATATAAATACAGTCTATTATACAGCATTATTCACATGTGAATAACATAAATACAGTCTATTATACAGCATTATTAACATGTGAATAATATAAATACAGTCTATTATACAGCATTATTCACATGTGAATAATATAAATACAGTCTATTATACAGCATTATTCACATGTGAATAATATAAATACAGTCTATTATACAGCATTATTCACATGTGAATAACATAAATGCTGTCTATTATACAGCACTATTCACATGTGAATAATATAAATACAGTCTATTATACAGCATTATTCACATGTGAATAATATAAATGCAGTCTATTATACAGCATTATTCACATGTGAATAACATAAATACTGTATTATACAGCATTATTCACATGTGAATAGTATGAATACAGCCTATTATACAGCACTATTCACATGTGAATAACATAAATACAGTCTTTTATACAACATTATTCACATGTGAATAACATAAATACTGTCTATTATACAGCATTATTCACATGTGAATAATATAAATACAGTCTATTATACAGCATTATTCACATGTGAATAACATAAATACTGTATTATACAGCATTATTCACATGTGAACAATATAAATACAGTCTATTATACAGCATTATTCACATGTGAATAACATAAATACTGTCTATTATACAGCATTATTCACATGTGAATAATATAAATACAGTCTATTATACAGCATTATTCACATGTGAATAACATAAATACAGTCTTTTTTACAGCATTATTCACATGTGAATAACATAAATACAGTCTTTTTTACAGCATTATTCACATGTGAATAACATAAATACAGTATTTTATACAGCATTATTCACATGTGAATAATATAAATAGTCTATTATACAACATTATTCACATGTGAATAACATAAATACAGTCTATTATACAGCATTATTCACATGTGAATAATATAAATACAGTCTATTATACAGCATTATTCACATGTGAATAATATAAATACAGTCTATTATACAGCATTATTCACATGTGAATAGTATGAATACAGTCTATTATACAGCACTATTCACATGTGAATAACATAAATACAGTCTTTTATACAGCATTATTCACATGTGAATAACATAAATACTGTCTATTATACAGCATTATTCACATGTGAATAATATAAATACAGTCTATTATACAGCATTATTCACATGTGAATAACATAAATACTGTATTATACAGCATTATTCACATGTGAATAGTATGAATACAGTCTATTATACAGCACTATTCACATGTGAATAACATAAATACAGTCTTTTATACAGCATTATTCACATGTGAATAACATAAATACTGTCTATTATACAGCATTATTCACATGTGAATAATATAAATACAGTCTATTATACAGTATTATTCACATGTGAATAACATAAATACTGTATTATACAGCATTATTCACATGTGAACAATATAAATACAGTCTATTATACAGCATTATTCACATGTGAATAACATAAATGCTGTCTATTATACAGCATTATTCACATGTGAATAATATAAATACAGTCTATTATACAGCATTATTCACATGTGAATAACATAAATACTGTATTATACAGCATTATTCACATGTGAATAGTATGAATACAGTCTATTATACAGCACTATTCACATGTGAATAACATAAATACAGTCTTTTATACAGCATTATTCACATGTGAATAACATAAATACTGTCTATTATACAGCATTATTCACATGTGAATAATATAAATACAGTCTATTATACAGCATTATTCACATGTGAATAACATAAATACTGTATTATACAGCATTATTTACATGTGAACAATATAAATACAGTCTATTATACAGCATTATTCACATGTGAATAACATAAATACTGTCTATTATACAGCATTATTCACATGTGAATAATATAAATACAGTCTTTCACATGTGAATAATATAGTCTATTATACAGCATTATTCACATGTGAATAATATAAATACAGTCTGTTATACAGCATTGTTCACATGTGAATAATATAAATACAGTCTCCAGGGACGTATTTACTGACTTTATAAACATAACATACATTTAAAAAAAAGGAAAAGAGATTTTGTAATGATAAAAAATATCAATGTAATCATAGTAGTATCAACACTCCTGTGCTTGGTATCATTACAGTGGATGTCTGGTATAGATCCACCCATGGCATTTGTTTACATTGTGACGGCGGTGAGCTATTGTATCCTCCTACGGTGTGTAGTGAAGCATGTTCAGCTATTCCTCGCCCTCCAGTGATAATGCTACTTGTAAGAAACATACTTTATTTGTCGCCATGGAGGCCAGGATTATTGATTTAGAAGTAGCTAAAACACTGTGGATGGACGTTAGCCAGTAGCTAGCTAGCCATGTCTTAAAGCAGCTCTTCCTGAGGGTGTTTCAGTGTTATAACTTCACCTTTATCTTTACTTTTTACACCAAAATGCGTACATTCGCCCTTTTCTGTCTACACACTGTGTCTGCTTGTAAGTACTCTGTGTGTGTGCGCTGCCCAACATGCTCCTCTGCTCCTAAAACCAGCAATGTCACCACGTGACCACGCGCCGTCATGCCTGTAAAATAAAAATAAATGGTGAACGAGTACTTTTCAAGCAGACTACAGTACCATTTTTGATTGATTAGTACCACGATACTATACTAGTACCGGTATAGCCCAGATGTAAAGCATGAAAAAACCAAAATAAAAGCTTGTCGGGAGGACAAGTAGTAACAACATCGTCTTCATTTCCCTGCGTGACGTCAGCCAGTTTCTTGTGGTTTCACCATCTTGTCTTTGTCAAAAGCCAACGACTAATTAGGGCTAATTAGTTTGTCAGCCTCACTCTGAGAGATGTTCCCCATGAAGAGTTAGTGTGGTCAGGTGATGCTGAGAGAATCTTCTAAAGCTCCTTTAAGGTGTCAATAAACTTCTCAATCAATCAATCAATCAATAATGAGCCCCCCCACCCCTCTTTGTGCCCCCCAGGATGCTGTTTTGTCACCTTCTACACCAGGAAAGCTGCCCTCGAAGCCCAGAATGCATTGCACAACATCAAGACCTTAACAGGGGTGAGTTTTTTTCTTCTTCTTCTTCTTTTTCTTCTTTTTCTTCTTCTTCTTCTCTCTAATTGCAGGCCTGCATGACCCCCCCCCCCCCCCCCCGTTAGTTTTTTTTACTCAATATGACAGTACAACTGTCATACTATATATGAAATATATATAAACATACCTCCAGAACCAAACTTGCAATCTGTCTAACAATAATAATAATAATAATAGATTTTATTTGTAAAAAAAAAAAATTAAAAAAAATTAAAAAGCACTTTTTTAAATAAACAATCTCAAAGTGCTACAGTGTATTAAAATAATTAAATAAATAAATAAAAAGATAATAAATAAATAAATAAAAATAAAAACTCAGTCTGTGGTGCCCTCAGGTGGTCAGGGAGAGTGTTCCACAGACTGGGAGCGGCGGAGCAACTATAATGCCTGTAGTATTGTATTATGTGAGTTGTACTAGAATCAGGTGTTTTGGTAAGGTTTGCAAATACAAAAATGAGGTTTTACTCATAATGACAGTATAATTGTCACACTCAATATGACAGTTATTTAAACATAACCCCTCAACCACACATGGAAAATGGCTAATAATTCCTGGAGAAATGTATCTTAGTGAGTTTTACTAGAAAAAAATATATTTTGTAAGGTTTGCAAAGACACAAGTTAGTTTTTTTTTTTACTCAATATGACAGTATTCATACTATATATGAAAGTTATATAAACATAACTCCAAAACTATACAGGCGATCTGTCTAAAAATGGCTGTAATGTTGTATCTATGTGAGTTGTACTAGAATCAGGTGTTTTGGTAAGGTTTGCAAATACAAAAATGAGGTTTTACTCATAATGACAGTATAACTGTCACAGTCAATATGATAGTTATTTAAACATAACTCCTCAACCACATATAAAAAATGTCTAAAAATGCCTGAAATAATGCATCCTTGTGAGTTGTACTAGAAAAAATATATTTTGTAAGGTTTGCAAAGACACAAGTTAGTTTTTTTTACTCAACATGACAGTATTCACTAGGGGTGTAACGGTACGTGTATTTGTATTGAACCGTTTCGGTACGGGGATTATGGTTCGGTTCGGTGTGCATTGTGTAAACAATGCACACCGAGGCACAACACACGGCATGCTAGCAGCTAACGGGCTAGGATAGACTGACCATACGTCCTCTTTTCACCGGACATGTCCTCTTTTGTGGAGCTGTCAGGGCGGAGTTTCTTAAATGCCTCAAATGTCCGGCATTTTGAGTTAGGGTTGCGTGTATTTTCAATGTACGTTCAGGGTTAAGAAGGGGTTAAAAACAAAACAAGCAGCAGCATTGGTGAGGGAGGGGCAGAGACAGAGAGAGAGAGAGAGAGTTATGATAAACGCGCATGCGTCGCCAGGCTCTGCTTTTTATCCATAGATTTATCACATTTAATTTTTTATTATCTATAGCAGGGGTGTCAAAAGTGTGCCCCGGAGGCCATTTGCGGCCCACAGCTAATGTTTTAAAGGCCCACGGCACATTCTAAAAATACTATTCAAATAAACAAAAACATAACAAAAGTGAAATAAAAAAAACTTAAAGGTTAAATGTAATTTAGAAAAAGTTGCAATGTTGACTAATAAAACAAAGCTGTTTTTTTTTTTCTTTCAAACTGTCATTGCTCAAAACATAATATTGAATCAAAATCAATGTTATTATGAATTATTGACCTATCCAAGGTTCCCATTACTTCACATCAAATATTACACTAAGAAAAATATTTTTGGTGGAAGATTTTGCAAATTTGGTACAAACCCCGTTTCCATATGATTTGGGAAATTGTGTTAGATGTAAATATAAACGGAATACAATGATTTGCAAATCATTTTCAACCCATATTCAGTTGAATATGCTACAAAGACAACATATTTGATGTTCAAACTCATAAACATTTTTTTTTTTTGCAAATAATCATTAACTTTAGAATTTGATGCCAGCAACACGTGACAAAGAAGTTGGGAAAGGTGGCAATAAATACTGATAAAGTTGAGGAATGCTCATCAAACACTTATTTGGAACATCCCACAGGTGAACATGCAAATTGGGAACAGGTGGGTGCCATGATTGGGTATAAAAGTAGATTCCATGAAATGCTCAGTCATTCACAAACAAGGATGGGGCGAGGGTCACCACTTTGTCAACGAATGCGTGAGCAAATTGTTGAACAGTTTAAGAAAAACCTTTCTCAAGCAGCTATTGCAAGGAATTTAGGGATTTCACCATCTACGCTCCGTAATATCATCAAAGGGTTCAGAGAATCTGGAGAAATCACTGCACGTAAGCAGCTAAGCCCGTGACCTTCGATCTCTCAGGCTATACTGCATCAACAAGCGACATCAGTGTGTAAAGGATATCAACACATGGGCTCAGGAACACTTCAGAAACCCACTGTCAGTAACTACAGTTGGTCGCTACATCTGTAAGTGCAAGTTAAAACTATCCTATGCAAGGCGAAAACCGTTTATCAACAACACCCAGAAACGCCGTCGGCTTCGCTGGGCCTGAGCTCATCTAAGATGGACTGATACAAAGTGGAAAAGTGTTCTGTGGTCTGACGAGTCCACATTTCAAAATGTTTTCGGAAACTGTGGACGTGGTGTCCTCCGGACCAAAGAGGAAAAGAACCATCCGGATTGTTATAGGCGCAAAGTGTAAAAGCCAGCATGTGTGATGGTATGGGGGTGTATTAGTGCCCAAGACATGGGTAACTTACACATCTGTGAAGGCGCCATTAATGCTGAAAGGTACATACAACCTTTGGAGCAACATATGTTGCCATCCAAGCAACATTACCATGGACGCCCCTGCTTATTTCAGCAAGACAATGCCAAGCCACGTGTTACATCAACGTGGCTTCATAGTAAAAGAGTGCGGGTACTAGACTGACCTGCCTGTAGTCTAGACCTGTCTCCCATTGAAAATGTGTGGCGCATTATGAAGCCTAAAATAGCACAACAGAGACCCCCGGACTGTTGAACAACTTAAGCTGTACATCAAGCAAGAATGGGAAAGAATTCCAGCTGAAAAGCTTCAAAAATGTGTCTCCTCAGTTCCCAAACCTTTACTGAGTGTTGTTAAAAGGAAAGGCCATGTAACACAGTGGTGAACATGCCCTTTCCCAACTACTTTGGCATGTGTTGCAGCCATGAAATTCTAAGTTAATTAAAAAAAAAATAAAGTTTATGAGTTTGAACATCAAATATGTTGTCTTTGTAGCATATTCAACTGAATATGGGTTGAAAATGATTTGCAAATCATTGTATTCCGTTTATATTTACATCTAACACAATTTCCCAACTCAAACGGGGTTTGTAAATAAATAACCCATAAATGTTTATTTTGTTGTTTTCTTACTGTACCGAAAATGAACCGAATTGTGACCTCTAAACCGAGGTACGTACCGAACCGAGATTTTTGTGTACCGTTACACCCTTACAACCACATATAAAAAATGGCTAATAATGCCTGAAATAATGCATCCTTGTGAGTTGTACTCCGAACATAAGCTTTTTTAAGGCTTGCAAACTAGAGATGCGCGGATAGGCAATTATTTCATCCGCAACCGCATCACAAAAGTCGTCAACCATCCGCCATCCACCCAATCTAACATTTAATCAAAACCGCACCCGCACATTGTTATATATCTAATATAGACGATGCAAGGCATTAGTGAGGTTATAAAGCTTTTGCCTGTTAAAGAAAGGAGACTGATCCAATGCAGCAGAGACATTCAATGCGTGCCACGCTGTCACGGCCCAGACGCACAACAGTGCTCAATCATCTGGGAGCCGCGCTGGAGGTGCGATGTCCCTTGCACCCGCGGCGGCTCCACCCGGGCTCGCGCCCGAGGCTTCAGCGCGCACCGCGGCGGCCATCCTACTAGTCGCGGCCTAGCCCTCGCGGCTCTCGCTGCCGGCGACGGCCGGGTATGGGCCCGACGCTCCAGCGCCATCCATTTTCAGGGCTAGTTGATTCGGCAGGTGGGTTGTTACACACTCTTAGCGGGTTCCGACTTCCATGGCCACCGTCCTGCTGTCTATATCAACCAACACCTTTTCTGGGGTCTGATGAGCGTCGGCATCGGGCGCCTTAACCCGGCGTTCGGTTCATCCCGCAGCGCCAGTTCTGCTTACCAAAAGTGGCCCACTCGGCTCACCAGGGTGAGCCCCACCCCTTTCGTGAGCGCACTGCGCGCGGAGTGACCCCTGTTACGCGCCCCCGGCAACGGGTGTGGCGGGCAGGTAAGCTGCTTACCTGCTGCGCGTGACGCCGGCCGCGGCGAAGGCGGACGAGGCGGGGTGTCGGTGCGGTGGGCGCGGTGGTGACCCTGGACGTGCGTCGGGCCCTTCTCGCGGATCACCTCAGCTACGGCTCCCGGTGGGGCCCTCTCGGGGGAAGGGGCCTCGGTCCCGGACCCCGGCGAGGCGTCCCTTCTCCGCTCCGTAAAAGTGTCCATCTCTTTTTTTTTTCTTCTTCTGTTGTGGCATATGCTGCAGGTGCCTGCTCGTTTTTCGTATGTGGGTAACAACATTTAACTATGTATATATATTTCCCAATTGGTTTAACTGCCACCCGCCTGAATCTATTTAAAATCTAATTTTTTTTTATTTCAACCGCCCGACCCGACCCGCAGATAAAATTTAATTTTTTTTTATTTCAACCGCCCGACCCGCGGATAATCCGCGGACTCCGCGGTTGTGTCCGCAAACCGCACATCTCTATTGCAAACACAAAAAGTTGTTTTTTTACTCACTATAACAGTCATGTGCTTAGAATCCTGAGATGATGCGAAAAAGGCTAAAAAAATGTCTTCCATCATGACTCCTAAAGCAAACATGCAAAATGTCTGCTAGTGCTTGAAGAAATGCATCTTAGTGAGTTCCACAGGTGAGCTCAAGTAGCCAGATAAAAGATGGTTTGGGAAGCTGCTTGACTAAACTCCCATTAAAGCTTTAATGTATGTTTCTTTATGGCCGTTTAACACGCGTGCTCGCCATTCTGGAAGATGAGTGGCCATCAAAGGAAATGTAGCGTGACTAACGACCTCGTTCTGTTTATCCATTCTTTCTCCCGTGGACGTGGTCTTCACCTCCTTAGTGGACATTTAGAGACCTTTACAGGCTCCGCCCCCTCTCTCTCCAGGGCACGCTTGACGGCGCCAATCCGGCAAGAGCCGCATGCACGGATTCCGGTTCTGGAAGTTGTTGTTTCCCAGAGTCCGTGTGCTAATCGCTGCTGGAATAAGAACGTTAGCGCTGAGCCACTCATCCCGCCATGGCGCCCGGGGGGGGGGGCCAGGGCACATACTGCAGCACTTTCAGGATTAGGGCGACATGAAATCACCTTCTTCTCCACTTCCACACATCCTGGCCGGTCCTCTTCCTCCGGAGCTTTTTGGCCTTTTGAGTTGAGGTATGAGCCAGTAATCCTGGCGGCGGGAGGCGCTCTCGTACTCGCCGTCACGCGCTTTTCTGATGGAGGAAAAACCCTCGCATTTGCAGGTTTGCCCTCCAGAAAAAGTGTGTTTACTTCCCGGAGTTTGTCATATTTTAAGGCCTGAAAGGCAACAAAATGTTCTTTTTTTTGTCCTTTGTGTAGTCACGCTATGACGTCACTCCAATCTCATCTTTTCATGTCCCGCCAGAACCACATTTAAAGCACCAGAGAGTCCAAATGACCAAAATGTCACCAACAAGTTGACTTTATGTACGTTATTCTATTATACAGGTAAAAGCCAGTAAATTAGAATATTTTGAAAAACTTGATTTATTTCAGTATTTGCATTCAAAAGGTGTAACTTGTACATTATATTTATTCATTGCACACAGACTGATGCATTCAAATGTTTATTTCATTTAATTTTGATGATTTGAAGTGGCAACAAATGAAAATCCAAAATTCCGTGTGTCACAAAATGAGAATATTACTTAAGGCTAATACAAAAAAGGGATTTTTAGAAATGTTGGCCAACTGAAAAGTATGAAAATGAAAAATATGAGCATGTACAATACTCAATACTTGGTTGGAGCTCCTTTTGCCTCAATTACTGCGTTAATGCGGCGTGGCATGGAGTCGCTGAGTTTCTGGCACTGCTCAGGTGTTATGAGAGCCCAGGTTGCTCTGATAGTGGCCTTCAACTCTTCTGCGTTTTTGGGTCTGGCATTCTGCATCTTCCTTTTCACAATACCCCACAGATTTTCTATGGGGCTAAGGTCAGGGGAGTTGGCGGGCCAATTTAGAACAGAAATACCATGGTCCGTAAACCAGGCACGGGTAGATTTTGCGCTGTGTGCAGGCGTCAAGTCCTGTTGGAACTTGAAATCTCCATCTCCATAGAGCAGGTCAGCAGCAGGAAGCATGAAGTGCTCTAAAACTTGCTGGTAGACGGCTGCGTTGACCCTGGATCTCAGGAAACAGAGTGGACCGACACCAGCAGATGACATGGCACCCCAAACCATCACTGATGGTGGAAACTTTACACTAGACTTCAGGCAACGTGGATCCTGTGCCTCTCCTGTCTTCCTCCAGACTCTGGGACCTCGATTTCCAAAGGAAATGCAAAATTTGCATGGTTGGGTGATGGTTTGGGGTGCCATGTCATCTGCTGGTGTCGGTCCACTCTGTTTCCTGAGATCCAGGGTCAACGCAGCCGTCTACCAGCAAGTTTTAGAGCACTTCATGCTTCCTGCTGCTGACCTGCTCTATGGAGATGGAGATTTCAAGTTCCAACAGGACTTGGCGCCTGCACACAGCGCAAAATCTACCCGTGCCTGGTTTACGGACCATGGTATTTCTGTTCTAAATTGGCCCGCCAACTCCCCTGACCTTAGCCCCATAGAAAATCTGTGGGGTATTGTGAAAAGGAAGATGCAGAATGCCAGACCCAAAAACGCAGAAGAGTTGAAGGCCACTATCAGAGCAACCTGGGCTCTCATAACACCTGAGCAGTGCCAGAAACTCATCGACTCCATGCCACGCCGCATTAACGCAGTAATTGAGGCAAAAGGAGCTCCAACCAAGTATTGAGTATTGTACATGCTCATATTTTTCATTTTCATACTTTTCAGTTGGCCAACATTTCTAAAAATCCCTTTTTTGTATTAGCCTTAAGTAATATTCTAATTTTGTGACACACGGAATTTTGGATTTTCATTTGTTGCCACTTCAAATCATCAAAATTAAATGAAATAAACATTTGAATGCATCAGTCTGTGTGCAATGAATAAATATAATGTACAAGTTACACCTTTTGAATGCAATTACTGAAATAAATCAAGTTTTTCAAAATATTCTAATTTACTGGCTTTTACCTGTATACCTCCATATTGTACTTCACACACTTTATTAACCAGTGCAATTGGAGTTTTTATTCTTAATTTTGAAGTCCAAATACCTCCATATTCTACAAACCCCGTTTCCATATGAGTTGGGAAATTGTGTTAGATGTAAATATAAACGGAATACAATGATTTGCAAATCCTTTTCAACCCATATTCAGTTGAATATGCTACAAAGACAACATATTTGATTTTTTGCAAATAATCATTAACTTTATAATTTGATGCCAGCAACACGTGACAAAGAAGTTGGGAAAGGTGGCAATAAATACTGATAAAGTTGAGGAATGCTCATCAAACACTTATTTGGAACATCCCACAGGTGTGCAGGCTTATTGGGAACAGGTGGGTGCCATGATTGGGTACAAAAACAGCTTCCCAAAAAATGCTCAGTCTTTCACAAGAAAGGATGGGGCGAGGTACACCCCTTTGTCCACAACTGCGTGAGCAAATTGTTGAACAGTTTAAGAACAACGTTTCTCAAAGTGCAAGAAATTTAGGGATTTCAACATCTACGGTCCATAATATCATCAAAAGGTTCAGAGAATCTGGAGAAATCACTCCACGTAAGCGGCATGGCCGGAAAGCAACATTGAATGACCGTGACCTTCCATCCCTCAGACGGCACTGTATCAAAAACCGACATCAAACTCTAAAGGATATCACCACATGGGCTCAGGAACACTTCAGAAAACCACTGTCACTAAATACAGTTGGTCGCTACATCTGTAAGTGCAAGTTAAAGCTCTACTATGCAAAGCGAAAGCCATTTATCAACAACACCCAGAAACGCCGCCGGCTTCTCTAAGATGAACTCATGCAAAGTGGAAAAGTGTTTTGTGGTCTGACGAGTCCACATTTCAAATTGTTTTTGGAAATATTCGACATTGTGTCATCCGGACCAAAGGGGAAGCGAACCATCCAGACTGTTATCGACGCAAAGTGGAAAAGCCAGCATGTGTGATGGTATGGGGGTGTATTAGTGCCCAAGGCATGGGTAACTTACACATCTGTGAAGGCACCATTAATGCTGAAAGGTACATACAGGTTTTGGAACAACATATGCTGCCATCTAAGCGCCGTCTTTGTCATGGACGCCCCTGCTTATTTCAGCAAGACAATGCCTAGCCACATTCAGCACGTGTTACAACAGCGTGGCTTCGTAAAAAAAGAGTGCGGGTACTTTCCTGGCCCGCCTGCAGTCCAGACCTGTCTCCCATCGAAAATGTTTGGCGCATTATGAAGCGTAAAATACGACAGCGGAGACCCCGGACTGTTGAACGACTGAAGCTCTACATAAAACAAGAATGGGAAAGAATTCCACTTTCAAAGCTTCAACAATTAGTTTCCTCAGTTCCCAATCGTTTATTGAGTGTTGTTAAAAGAAAAGGCCATGTAACACAGTGGTGAACATGCCGTTTCCCAACTACTTTGGCACGTGTTGCATCCATGAAATTCTAAGTTAATTATTATTTGCAAAAAATATAAAAACAAATATGTTGTCTTTGTAGCATATTCATCTGAATATGGGTTGAAAATGATTTTTAAATCATTGTATTCCGTTTATATTTACATCTAACACAATTTCCCAACTCATATGGAAACGGGGTTTGTATACCTCCATATTGTATTTCACTACACTCTTTATTAACCAGTAGAATTGTAATTTTTTGCCATTCTTCCTCTTCAAGATGTTATAACTTGTACACAACTAGTGTGTGCGTGTGTATGTGTGTGTGTGTGTGTGTGTGTGTGTGTGTGTGTGTGTGTGTGTGTGTGTGTGTGTGTGTGTGTGTGTGTGTGTGTGTGTGTGTGTGTGTGTGTGTGCACTCAACATCATGCGCCTCGCTCTGTAGTCAGCGCCACTCCGATGAAAGAACGGTACCGGTACTTGTTTTTCAAAGGTGGTATAGTACCGATTTCAGTTGATTAGTACCGCGATACTTTATTAGTACCAGTATACCGTACAACCCTACCGGCACACACACACGCACACACTCACACACACGTGTGGAAATGCAAGTTAGTCCAGAGTTTTAAACCTTAACTTTTGTTTTTTTTTTATACTTTTGTCTCAACTTGTTGACTGCAAGGAGATGATGTTCACATATTTCCAGCGTCTCCAAGCTCGGAGACAAAAGGCCAAGTCGGAGAAGGCAAAGAGCAGGAAAAAGTACAAATTAACAGCGAGGGAGAGCGCAGGAAGTGGTAAAGTGCAGACGGACAAGAAGGCGGCGGCGGCGTGGAGAGCTGCAGCTCGCTGGAGGGCAGAGCAATAAACGGGCCTGAGTTAAAAACCAATAGCTGCTAATAACTTCTCCTTCTGCCTTGTAGGACGCCATAGAACAAAATGTTACCTTGTCTTCTTAGGCACACAATCTTCTTTTGTTTTGAAAGTCTTCTTTATTCCCTCAACTTTTAGACTTCCACCCACACATTGAGGTCAAGTTGATTGTTATTTTTTATTCGGCAGCAGATAACATTTATTCATAGCTTTCAAATATGTCTACACTATTTGAATAAACAAACAAATTATTATTTGATGGCGCTATCCGCATGGTAAAAAAATTGCTGCGGACATCATACCTGCAGAGGGCGCTGTCTTACAAGTTAATTCGCTCAATTAGGCAGCAGGACAGTGGCAACTTAAATAGAAGGTGATTAAATGGCGCTATTTGCAGGGAGAATCCACTCAATTAGGCAGCAGGAAAGTGACAACTTAAAATAGAAAGTGATTTGATGGCGCTATCTGCAGGAGGGAAAAGTGCTGCAGTTTTGAATCCTGCAGAGGGCGCTGCCTTACAAGTTAATTCGCTCAATTAGGCAGCAGGAAAGTGACAACTTAAAAGAAAATTATTTGATGGCGCTATCCGCATGGTAAAAAATTGCTGAAGACATCAATCCAGCTGAGGGCGCTGTCTTGCAAGTTGATTCACTCTATTAGGCAGCAGGAAAGTGGCAACTTAAATAGAAGGTGATTAGATGGCGCTATTTGCAGGGAGAATCCACTCAATTAGGCAGCAGGAAAGTGACAACTTAAAATAGAAAGTGATTTGATGGCGCTATCTGCAGGAGGGAAAAGTGCTGCAGATTTGAATCCTGCAGAGGGCGCTGCCTTACAAGTTAATTCGCTCAATTAGGCAGCAGGAAAGTGGCAACTTAAAAGAAAATTATTTGATGGCGCTATCCGCATGGTAAAAAATTGCTGAAGACATCAATCCAGCTGAGGGCGCTGTCTTGCAAGTTGATTCACTCTATTAGGCAGCAGGAAAGTGGCAACTTAAATAGAAGGTGATTAGATGGCGCTATTTGCAGGGGGAATCCACTCAATTAGGCAGCAGGAAAGTGACAACTTAAAAGAAAATTATTTGATGGCGCTATCTGCAAAAAATTTCTGCAGACATCAATGCAGCTCTGAGGGCGCTGTCTTACAAGTTAATTCACTCAATTAGGCAGCAGTAAAGTGGCAACTTAAAAGAAAATGATTTGATGGCGCTATCCGCATGGTAAAAAAATTGCTGAAGACATCAATCCAGCTGAGGGCGCTGTCTTACAAGTTAATTCACTCTATTAGGCAGCAGGAAAGTGGCAACTGAAATAGAAGGTGATTAGATGGCGCTATTTGCAGGGGGAATCCACTCAATAAGGCAGCAGGAAAGTGACAACTTAAAAGAAAATTATTTGATGGCGCTATCTGCAAAAAATTTCTGCAGACGTCAATGCAGCTCTGAGGGCGCTGTCTTACAAGTTAATTCACTCAATTAGGCAGCAGTAAAGTGGCAACTTAAAAGAAAATGATTTGATGGCACTATCCGCATGGTAAAAAAATTGCTGAAGACATCAATCCAGCTGAGGGCGCTGTCTTACAAGTTAATTCACTCTATTAGGCAGCAGGAAAGTGGCAACTGAAATAGAAGGTGATTAGGTGGCGCTATTTGCAGGGGAAATCCACTCAATTAGGCAGCAGGAAAGTGGCAACTTAAATAGAAGGTGATTAGATGGCGCTATTTGCAGGGGGAATCCACTCAATAAGGCAGCAGGAAAGTGGCAACTTAAAAGAAAATTATTTGATGGCGCTATCCGCATGGTAAAAAATTGCTGAAGACATCAATCCAGCTGAGGGCGCTGTCTTGCAAGTTGATTCACTCTATTAGGCAGCAGGAAAGTGGCAACTTAAATAGAAGGTGATTGGATGGCGCTATTTGCAGGGGGAATCCACTCAATTAGGCACCAGGAAAGTGGGAAGTTATGTAGAAAGTGATTTGATGACGCTCTTTGCAGGGGCGAAAAGTGCTGCAGATTTGAATCCTGCAGAGGGCGCTGTCTTACAAGTTAATTCGCTCAATTAGGCAGCAGGAAAGTGGCAACTTAAAAGAAGATTATTTGATGGCGCTATCCACATGGTAAAACAATTCTGCAGACATCAAGCCAGTTGAGGGCGCTGTCTTACAAGTTAATTCACTCACTTCGGCAGCAGAAAAGTGGCAACTTAAAAAATAAAATTATTTGATGGCGTTAACCGCAGGGGAGAAAAGTGCTGCAGATTTGAATCCTGCAGAGGTCTTACAAGTTAATTCACTCAATTAGGAGCAGGAAAATGGCAACTTAAAAGAAAATTATTTGATGGCACTATCCGCATGGTAAAAAATTTGCTGAAGACATCAATCCAGCTGAGGGCGCTGTCTTACAAGTTGATTCACTCACTTTGGCAGCAGGAAAGCTGCAACTTAAATAGAAGGTGATTAGATGGCGCTATTTGCAGGGGGAATCCACTCAATAAGGCAGCAGGAAAGTGGCAACTTAAAAGAAAATTATTTGATGGCACTATCCGCATGGTAAAGAAATTGCTGAAGACATCAATCCAGCTGAGGGCGCTGTCTTACAAGTTAATTCACTCTATTAGGCAGCAGGAAAGTGGCAACTTAAATAGAAGGTGATTAGGTGGCGCTATTTGCAGGGAGAATCCACTCAATTAGGCAGCAGGAAAGTGACAACTTAAAATAGAAAGTGATTTGATGGCGCTATCTGCTGGAGCGAAAAGTGCTGCAGATTTGAATCCTGCAGAGGGCGCTGTCTTACAAGTTAATTCGCTCAATTAGGCAGCAGGAAAGTGGCAACTTAAAAGAAAATTATTTGATGGCACTATCCGCATGGTAAAAAAAATTGCTGCAGACATCAATCCAGCTGAGGGCGCTGTCTTACAAGTTGATTAACTCACCTTGGCAGCAGGAAAGTGGCAACTTAAATAGAAGTTGATTGGATGGCGATATTTGCAGGGGGAATGCACTCAATAAGGCAGCAGGAAAGTGGCAACTTAAAAGAAAATAATTTGATGGCGCTATCCACATGGTAAAAAATTGCTGAAGACATCAATCCAGCTGAGGGCGCTGTCTTACAAGTTAATTCACTCTATTAGGTTGCAGGAAAGTGGCAACTTAAATAGAAGGTGATTAGATGGCGCTATTTGCAGGGGGAATCCACTCAATTAGGCAGCAGGAAAGTGGCAACTTAAAATAGAAAGTGATTTGATGGCGCCATCTGCAGGGGAGAAAAGCGCTGCAGATTTGAATCCTGCAGAGGGCGCTGTCTTACAAGTTAATTTGCTCTATTAGGCAGCAGGAAAGTGGCAACTTAAAAAAGAAAAGTATTTGATGGCGCTATCCGCATGGGAAAAAATGTCTGCTGACATCAATCCAGCTGAGGGCGCTGTCTTACAAGTTAATTCACTCACTTCGGCAGCAGAAAAGTGGCAACTTAAAAAAGAAAATTATTGGATGGCGTTAACCGCAGGGGAGAAAAGTGCTGCAGATTTGAATCCTGCAGAGGGCGCTGTCTTACAAGTTAATTTGCTCTATTAGGCAGCAGGAAAGTGGCAACTTAAAAGAAAATTATTTGATGGCACTATCCGCATGGTAAAAAATTGCTGAAGACATCAATCCAGCTGAGGGCGCTGTCTTACAAGTTGATTCACTCAATTAGGCAGCAGAAAAGTGGCAACTTAAACAGAAGGTGATTAGATGGCGCTATTTGCAGGGGGAATCCACTCAATTAGACAGCAGGAAAGTGGGAAGTTATGTAGAAAGTGAGTTGATGGCGCTATTTGCAGGGGGAGAAAGGGCTGCAGACATTAATACAGTAGTTGACACTGTCTTACAAGTTGAATCCCTCAATTAGGCAGCAGGGAAGTAGTAACTGAAATTGATTTGATGGCGTTATCTGCAGGGTAGAAAAGTGCTTCAGATATGAATACAGCAGAGGGAGCTGTCTTACAAGGTAAATCACTCCATGAGGCAGCAGGAAAGTGGCAACTTATGTAGAAAGTGAGTTGATGGCGCTACCTGCATTTTCCCAGCAGGAAGATGCTTTCTACATGATGTTGTACTCGTACAATACTGGAATACTTTATTAATATGTACAATTAGTGTAATACTGTAATACTTTATTAATATGTACAATTACTGTAATACTGTAATACTTTATTAATATGTACAATTAGTGTGAGACATAATGACATCAACACAGTATCATATTTTTTAAGGACTCCCTGTGGATGTGTTCATTATTGCCATTTTTTAATCGTTGTGCGGCGAGTGTTCACTCTGACATGGTCACATGGTGAGTGTTCACGCTGACATGGTCACATGGCGAGTGTTCACTCTGACATGGTCACATGGCGAGTGTTCACACTGACATGGTCACATGGCGAGTGTTCACTCTGACATGGTCACATGGCGAGTGTTCACTCTGACATGGTCACATGGCGAGTGTTCACGCTGACATGGTCACATGGCGAGTGTTCACTCTGACATGGTCACATGGCGAGTGTTCACGCTGACATGGTCACATGGCGAGTGTTCACTCTGACATGGTCACATGGCGAGTGTTCACACTGACATGGTCACATGGCGAGTGTTCACTCTGACATGGTCACATGGCGAGTGTTCACTCTAACATGGTCACATGGCGAGTGTTCACTCTGACATGGTCACATGGTGAGTGTTAACGCTGACATGGTCACATGGCGTGTGTTCACTCTGACATGGTGAGTGTTCACGCTGACATGGTCACATGGCGAGCGTTCACTCTGACATGGTGACATGGTGAGTGTTCACTCTGACATGGTGACAAGGCGAGTGTTCATGCTGACATGGTCACATGGCGAGTGTTCATGCTGACATGGTCACATGGTGAGTGTTCACTCTGACATGGTGACAAGGCGAGTGTTCACGCTGACATGGTCACATGGTGAGTGTTCACGCTGACATGGTCACATGGCGTGTGTTCACGCTGACATGGTGAGTGTTCACTCTGACATGGTGACAAGGCGAGTGTTCCGGCTGACATGGTCACATGGCGTGTGTTCACTCTGACATGGTGAGTGTTCACGCTGACATTGTCACATGGCGAGTGTTCACTCTGACATGGTCACATGGCGAGTGTTCACTCTGACATGGTGACAAGGCGAGTGTTCATGCTGACATGGTCACATGGCGAGTGTTCATGCTGACATGGTCACATGGTGAGTGTTCACTCTGACATGGTGACAAGGCGAGTGTTCACGCTGACATGGTCACATGGTGAGTGTTCACGCTGACATAGTCACATGGCGTGTGTTCACGCTGACATGGTGAGTGTTCACTCTGACATGGTGACAAGGCGAGTGTTCCGGCTGACATGGTCACATGGCGTGTGTTCACTCTGACATGGTGAGTGTTCACGCTGACATTGTCACATGGCGAGTGTTCACTCTGACATGGTCACATGGCGAGTGTTCACTCTGACATGGTGACATGGCGAGTGTTCACTCTGACATGGTGACATGGCGAGCGTTCACTCTGACATGGTGACATGGCGAGTGTTCACGCTGACATGGTGACATGGCGAGTGTTCACTCTGACATGGTCACATGGCGAGTGTTCACTCTGACATGGTGACATGGTGAGTGTTCATGCTGACATGGTGACATGGCGTGTGTTCACGCTGACATGGTCACATGGCGAGTGTTCACTCTGACATGGCGTGTGCTTACGCTGACATGGTCACATGGCGAGTGTTCATTCTGACATGGTCACATGGCGAGTGTTCATGCTGACATGGTGACATGGCGAGTGTTCACTCTGACATGGTCACATGGCGAGTGTTCACTCTGACATGGCGTGTGTTTACGCTGACATGGTCACATGGCGAGTGTTCATTCTGACATGGTCACATGGCGAGCGTTCACTCTGACATGGTCACATGGCGAGCGTTCACTCTGACATGGTGACATGGCGAGTGTTCACGCTGACATGGTGACATGGCGAGTGTTCACTCTGACATGGTCACATGGCGAGTGTTCACTCTGACATGGTGACATGGTGAGTGTTCATGCTGACATGGTGACATGGCGTGTGTTCACGCTGACATGGTCACATGGCGAGTGTTCACTCTGACATGGCGTGTGCTTACGCTGACATGGTCACATGGCGAGTGTTCATTCTGACATGGTCACATGGCGAGTGTTCATGCTGACATGGTGACATGGCGAGTGTTCACTCTGACATGGTGACATGGCGAGTGTTCACTCTGACATGGTCACATGGCGAGTGTTCACTCTGACATGGCGTGTGTTTACGCTGACATGGTCACATGGCGAGTGTTCATTCTGACATGGTCACATGGCGAGCGTTCACTCTGACATGGTCACATGGCGAGCGTTCACTCTGACATGGTGACATGGCGAGTGTTCACGCTGACATGGTGACATGGCGAGTGTTCACTCTGACATGGTCACATGGCGAGTGTTCACTCTGACATGGTGACATGGTGAGTGTTCATGCTGACATGGTGACATGGCGTGTGTTCACGCTGACATGGTCACATGGCGAGTGTTCACTCTGACATGGCGTGTGCTTACGCTGACATGGTCACATGGCGAGTGTTCATTCTGACATGGTCACATGGCGAGTGTTCACTCTGACATGGCGTGTGCTTACGCTGACATGGTCACAAGGTGAGTGTTCATGCTGACATGGTGACATGGCGAGTGTTCACTCTGACATGGTGACATGGCGAGTGTTCACTCTGACATGGTCACATGGCGAGCGTTCACTCTGACATGGTGACATGGCGAGTGTTCACGCTGACATGGTCACATGGCGAGTGTTCACTCTGACATGGTCACATGGCGAGTGTTCACTCTGACATGGTGACATGGTGAGTGTTCATGCTGACATGGTGACATGGCGTGTGTTCACGCTGACATGGTCACATGGCGAGTGTTCACTCTGACATGGCGTGTGTTTACGCTGACATGGTCACATGGCGAGTGTTCATTCTGACATGGTCACATGGCGAGTGTTCATGCTGACATGGTCACATGGTGAGTGTTCACTCTGACATGGTGACAAGGCGAGTGTTCACGCTGACATGGTCACATGGCGTGTGTTCACTCTGACATGGTCACATGGCGAGCGTTCACTCTGACATGGTGACATGGCGAGTGTTCACGCTGACATGGTGACATGGCGAGTGTTCACTCTGACATGGTCACATGGCGAGTGTTCACTCTGACATGGTCACATGGCGAGTGTTCACTCTGACATGGTCACATGGTGAGTGTTCACTCTGACATGGTGACAAGGCGAGTGTTCACGCTGACATGGTCACATGGCGTGTGTTCACGCTGACATGGTGAGTGTTCACTCTGACATGGTGACAAGGCGAGTGTTCCGGCTGACATGGTCACGTGGCGTGTGTTCACTCTGACATGGTGAGTGTTCACGCTGACATTGTCACATGGCGAGTGTTCACTCTGACATGGTCACATGGCGAGGGTTCACTCTGACATGGTGACATGGCGAGTGTTCACTCTGACATGGTGACATGGCGAGTGTTCACTCTGACATGGTCACATGGCGAGTGTTCACGCTGACATGGTCACATGGCGAGTTTTCACTCTGACATTGTCACATGGCGAGTGTTCACTCTGACATGGTCACATGGCGAGTGTTCACTCTGACATGGTGACATGGCGAGTGTTCACTCTGACATGGTGACATGGCGAGTGTTCACTCTGACATGGTCACATGGCGAGCGTTCACTCTGACATGGTGACATGGCGAGTGTTCACGCTGACATGGCGAGTGTTCACTCTGACATGGTCACATGGTGAGTGTTCACTCTGACATGGTGACATGGCGAGTGTTCACGCTGACATGGCGAGTGTTCACGCTGACATGGCGAGTGTTCACTCTGACATGGTCACATGGTGAGTGTTCACGCTGACATGGCGAGTGTGAGGCGTCTGTCTGGCAAAGTTGTTTGAGATTTTCCACTAAATTGAAGTCTTTCATTAGCGGCTGACAGATGTCTAAATGGCGCCCCCCCCTCCCCCCCGCCCCCCCTCAGCCCCGACCCTCAGGCCCTCAGCGGCGAGGACGGGCGGGATGAAGGGAAGGACGAGGAGGATGACGGCCGCGTGCTTCCATCTTTGTCCTCCCAAAGCAGGATGAAAGGCCTTTGATGGGCCGCCTCTCAAGGATGTTCAGGGGAGGGGCGGCGTCCTCCTCGTGGGCAAATCAGAGCGTTTGATAAGCAGCGCGGCGCTCATGAAAGGCGACAACACTGCAGGTCTCTTACCTTTGGCGAGATCATTAGCGGCCTGGCCAGGATGCGAAGGCAGCGTGTGAGCAGTGGCACAT
Organism: Nerophis lumbriciformis; assembly: GCF_033978685.3. Taxonomy (NCBI): domain Eukaryota; kingdom Metazoa; phylum Chordata; class Actinopteri; order Syngnathiformes; family Syngnathidae; genus Nerophis; species Nerophis lumbriciformis. The sequence continues at coordinate 8,780,487 of NC_084552.2, read as the reverse complement.
CAAAGCGGCGGCGTTGGCGAGCAAGGTTAAACTTTAAAAGCGGCAAAGCGTTCTTTTTATCCGCCATTTCAAGTCTTAAAGTGAAATAGCGGCTTATCGTTTTCAATGAAGTGCAAAATGACTTCCTTTCATGGCGCCACGCCTCCGGACGCCTTTGAGGGCGCACGCCGTTTTTGTGTGCCTCTGCTCCGTCGGGAGATTGACAGGTCACCTGACGCTCCAGGTCAGCTGGTCGCCGGCGCCGCCCGAGGCCGTGCACAGTAGTCGACAGTGGAAACGCCATCAAACATTCATGTTTTCCCGCCCGGAGGCCATTACGCAACACGCCGAAAGGCCGGCCCCTTGCACCCCGCCGCCCCGCCATTAGAGCGTCACACACACACACACACACACACACACACACACACACACACACACACACACACACACACATTCATGTATTTGTTACCTTCTTGAGACCTGAGAAAAATGCCTCCCTCTTTAGGACCAGCCTTTCTAGATATATAAAGTAGTGTATTTACAACATTGATAATATATACAAACTATGCAAACATAAAAAAAGCTTGTTGTGAAAAATGAGTTGGAATTTCACAAGAAAAAGGTCACAATTTCACAAGAAAAACTTAGAATTTTGTCAGTATTATAATAAAAGTCATAAATTTACTCAGCACAAGTCAACATTTTACAAGAAAAAGTGAACATTTGTGCAACATTCCTTTTACAAGGAAAAGCTTACATTTTGGGCAATTTCATGAAAAGAGTCGTAATTTTACCCGAAGAAAGTCACAATTTTATAAGAAAACTTAAAAATGTTGCCAATATTATAATAATAATCGGAATTGTACTTGGCAAAATGATGACAAAAGTCAGGATTTTACTCAAAAAATGTCACTACTGTACAAGAACAACAACAAATTTGGCAATATTGTGATAAAAGTCAGAATTTTATATGACAAATGTCGCCATTTTGCATTAAAAAGTAATAATTTTACATAAAAAGTAATAATTTTACGAGAAGATATTGCAATATTACAGAAACAGAAAGAATATGAGAAATTGTTCCCAATTTTATAAGAAGTTGACACATTGTGAGAAAAGACTGCTTTTAGTTAAAAAAAATGTTTTTGAATTTTTTGTTTGTAATTATTTTTTTTAATCTTCATTATTTACTTTAATTTATTAAAGTATGTCTTTATATACATATTTATTTATTGTTTTAATTAATTTTGGCCAAAGGGGGCGTGTTTCAATTTCTTACACATACTTGTTATTTCATATGTTGACCAGAGGGGGAGCACTTTTAAAAGCGACACACAGTCAATGTGAAAAATGCCTCCCTCTTTAGGACCAGCCTTTCTAGATATATAAAATAGTGTATTTACAACATTAATAATATATACAAACTATGCAAACATAAAAAAAGCTTGTTGTGAAAAATGAGTTGGAATTTCACAAGAAAAAGGTCACAATTTCACAAGAAAAACTTAGAATTTTGTCAGTATTATAATAAAAGTCATAAATTTACTCAGCACTAGTCAACATTTTACAAGAAAAAGTGAACATTTGTGCAACATTCCTTTTACAAGGAAAAGCTTAAATTTTGGGCAATTTCATGAAAAGAGTCGTAATTTTACCCGAAGAAAGTCACAATTTTATAAGAAAACTTAAAAATGTTGCCAATATTATAATAATAATCGGAATTGTACTTGGCAAAATGATGACAAAAGTCAGGATTTTACTCAAAAAATGTCACTACTGTACAAGAACAACAACAAATTTGGCAATATTGTGATAAAAGTCAGAATTTTATATGACAAATGTCGCCATTTTGCATTAAAAAGTAATAATTTTACATAAAAAGTAATAATTTTACATAAAAAGTAATAATTTTACATAAAAAGTAATAATTTTACATAAAAAGTAATAATTTTACGAGAAGATATTGCAATATTACAGAAACAGAAAGAATATGAGAAATTGTTCCCAATTTTATAAGAAGTTGACACATTGTGAGAAAAAGACTGCTTTTAGTTAAAAAAAATGTTTTTGAATTTTTTGTTTGTAATTATTTTTTTTTTAATCTTCATTATTTACTTTAATTTATTAAAGTATGTCTTTATATACATATTTATTTATTGTTTTAATTAATTTTGGCCAAAGGGGGCGTGTTTCAATTTCTTACACATACTTGTTATTTCATATGTTGACCAGAGGGGAAGCACTTTTAAAAGCAACACACAGTCAATTTTTGAAAAAGGCCTCCCTCTTTAGGACCAGCCTTTCTAGATATATAAAATAGTGTATTTACAACATTAATAATATATACAAACTATGCAAACATAAAAAAAGCTTGTTGTGAAAAATGAGTTGGAATTTCACAAGAAAAAGGTCACAATTTCACAAGAAAAACTTAGAATTTTGTCAGTATTATAATAAAAGTCATAAATTTACTCAGCACAAGTCAACATTTTACAAGAAAAAGTGAACATTTGTGCAACATTCCTTTTACAAGGAAAAGCTTAAATTTTGGGCAATTTCATGAAAAGAGTCGTAATTTTACCCGAAGAAAGTCACAATTTTATAAGAAAACTTAAAAATGTTGCCAATATTATAATAATAATCGGAATTGTACTTGGCAAAATGATGACAAAAGTCAGGATTTTACTCAAAAAATGTCACTACTGTACAAGAACAACAACAAATTTGGCAATATTGTGATAAAAGTCAGAATTTTATATGACAAATGTCGCCATTTTGCATTAAAAAGTAATAATTTTACATAAAAAGTAATAATTTTACATAAAAAGTAATAATTTTACATAAAAAGTAATAATTTTACATAAAAAGTAATAATTTTACGAGAAGATATTGCAATATTACAGAAACAGAAAGAATATGAGAAATTGTTCCCAATTTTATAAGAAGTTGACACATTGTGAGAAAAAGACTGCTTTTAGTTAAAAAAAATGTTTTTGAATTTTTTGTTTGTAATTATTTTTTTTTTAATCTTCATTATTTACTTTAATTTATTAAAGTATGTCTTTATATACATATTTATTTATTGTTTTAATTAATTTTGGCCAAAGGGGGCGTGTTTCAATTTCTTACACATACTTGTTATTTCATATGTTGACCAGAGGGGAAGCACTTTTAAAAGCAACACACAGTCAATTTTTGAAAAAGGCCTCCCTCTTTAGGACCAGCCTTTCTAGATATATAAAATAGTGTATTTACAACATTAATAATATATACAAACTATGCAAACATAAAAAAAGCTTGTTGTGAAAAATGAGTTGGAATTTCACAAGAAAAAGGTCACAATTTCACAAGAAAAACTTAGAATTTTGTCAGTATTATAATAAAAGTCATAAATTTACTCAGCACAAGTCAACATTTTACAAGAAAAAGTGAACATTTGTGCAACATTCCTTTTACAAGGAAAAGCTTAAATTTTGGGCAATTTCATGAAAAGAGTCGTAATTTTACCCGAAGAAAGTCACAATTTTATAAGAAAACTTAAAAATGTTGCCAATATTATAATAATAATCGGAATTGTACTTGGCAAAATGATGACAAAAGTCAGGATTTTACTCAAAAAATCACTACTGTACAAGAACAACAACAAATTTGGCAATATTGTGATAAAAGTCAGAATTTTATGACAAATGTCGCCATTTTGCATTAAAAAGTAATAATTTTACATAAAAAGTAATAATTTTACGAGAAGATATTGCAATATTACAGAAACAGAAAGAATATGAGAAATTGTTCCCAATTTTATAAGAAGTTGACACATTGTGAGAAAAAGACTGCTTTTAGTTAAAAAAAAAATGTTTTTGAATTTTTTGTTTGTAATTGTTTTTTTTAATCTTCATTATTTACTTCAAGTTATTAAAGTATGTCTCTATATACATATTTATTTATTGTTTTAATTAATTTTGGCCAAAGGGGGCGTGTTCCAATTTCTTACACACACTTGTTATTTCATATGTTGACCAGAGGGGGAGCACTTTTAAAAGCGACACACAGTCAATTTTTGAAAAATGCCTCCCTCTTTAGGACCAGCCTTTCTAAATATATAAAGTAGTGTATTTACAACATTAATAATATATACATACTATGCAAACATAAAAAAAGCTTGTTGTGAAAAATGAGTTGGAATTTCACAAGAAAAAGGTCACAATTTCACAAGAAAAACTTAGAATTTTGTCAGTATTATAATAAAAGTCATAAATTTACTCAGCACAAGTCAACATTTTACAAGAAAAAGTGAACATTTGTGCAACATTCCTTTTACAAGGAAAAGCTTAAATTTTGGGCAATTTCATGAAAAGAGTCGTAATTTTACCCGAAGAAAGTCACAATTTTATAAGAAAAGTTAAAAATGTTGCCAATATTATAATAATAATCGGAATTGTACTTGGCAAAATGATGACAAAAGTCAGGATTTTACTCAAAAAATGTCACTACTGTACAAGAACAACAACAAATTTGGCAATATTGTGATAAAAGTCAGAATTTTATATGACAAATGTCGCCATTTTGCATTAAAAAGTAATAATTTTACATAAAAAGTAATAATTTTACGAGAAGATATTGCAATATTACAGAAACAGAAAGAATATGAGAAATTGTTCCCAATTTTATAAGAAGTTGACACATTGTGAGAAAAAGACTGCTTTTAGTTTAAAAAAAAATGTTTTTGAATTTTTTGTTTGTAATTGTTTTTTTTAATCTTCATTATTTACTTCAAGTTATTAAAGTATGTCTCTATATACATATTTATTTATTGTTTTAATTAATTTTGGCCAAAGGGGGCGTGTTTCAATTTCTTACACACACTTGTTATTTCATATGTTGACCAGAGGGGGAGCACTTTTAAAAGCGACACACAGTCAATGTGAAAAATGCCTCCCTCTTTAGGACCAGCCTTTCTAGATACATAAAGAAGTGTATTTACAACATTAATAATATATACAAACTATGCAAATATAAAAAAAGCCTGTTGTGAAAAATGAGTTGGAATTTCACAAGAAAAAGGTCACAATTTCACAGGAAAAACTTAGAATTTTGGCAGTGTTCTAATAAAAGTCGTAAATTTACTCAACGCAAGTCAATATTTTACAAGAAAATCTGAACATTTGTGCAACATTATGATAAAAGTTGGAATTTTACTCAATAACAGTCGCAATTTTACAAGGAAAGGCTTACATTTTTGGCAATTTTATGAAAAGAGTCGTAATTTTACTGGACAAAAGTCACAATTTTATAAGAAAAGTTAAAAATGTTGCCAATATTATAATAATAATCGGAATTGTGCTTGGCAAAATTATGACAAAAGTCAGGATTTTACTCAAAAAATGTCACTACTGTACAAGAACAACAACAAATTTGGCAATATTGTGATAAAAGTCAGAATTTTATATGACAAATGTCGCCATTTTGCATTAAAAAGTAATAATTTTACATAAAAAGTAATAATTTTACGAGAAGATATTGCAATATTACAGAAACAGAAAGAATATGAGAAATTGTTCCCAATTTTATAAGAAGTTGACACATTGTGAGAAAAAGACTGCTTTTAGTTAAAAAAAAAAAGTTTTTGAATTTTTTGTTTGTAATTGTTTTTTTTAATCTTCATTATTTACTTCAAGTTATTAAAGTATGTCTCTATATACATATTTATTTATTGTTTTAATTAATTTTGGCCAAAGGGGGCGTGTTCCAATTTCTTACACACACTTGTTATTTCATATGTTGACCAGAGGGGGAGCACTTTTAAAAGCGACACAGTCAATTTGAAAAATGCCTCCCTCTTTAGGACCAGCCTTTCTAGATATATAAAGAAGTGTATTTACAACATTAATAATATATACATACTATGCAAATATAAAAAAGCCTGTTGTGAAAAATGAGTTGGAATTTCACAAGAAAAAGGTCACAATTCCACAAGAAAAACTTAGAATTTTGGCAGTATTATAATAAAAGTCGTAAATGTACTCAACGCAAGTCAATATTTTGCAAGAAAATCTGAAAATTTGTGCAACATTATGATAAAAGTTGGAATTTTACTCAATAACAGTCGCAATTTTACAATACAAGCTTAATATTTTGTCAATTTTATGAAAAGAGTCGTCATTTTACTGGACAAAAGTCACAGTTTTATAAGAAAACTTAAAAAATGTTGCCAATATTATAATAATAATCGGAATTTTACTTGGCAAAATTATGACAGAAGTCAGAATTTTACTCAAAAAATGTTCATTGTTTTACAAGAACAACAAAAAATTTGGCAATATTGTGATAAAGGTCAGAATTTTATATGACAAATGTCCCCATTTTGCATTAAAAAGTAATAATTTATCATAAAAAAGTAATAATTTTTCAGAGAATGTTGCAATATTACAGAAACAGAAAATTGTTCCCAATTTTATAAGAAAAAAGTCGACACAGTGTGAGAAAAAGACTGCTTTTAGTTTGTTTTGGTTTTTTTTAAATGTATTGTTTGTAATTGTTTTTTAATCTTCATTATTTACTTCAAGTTATTAAAGTATGTCTCTATATACATATTTATTTATTGTTTTAATTAATTTTGGCCAAAGGGGGTGCGTTTCAATTTCTTACACACACTTGTTATTTCATATGTTGACCAGAGGGGGAGCACTTTTAAAAGCGACACACAGTCAATTTGAAAAATGCCTACTGCTTTAAAACCAGCCTTTCTAGATATATAAAGAAGTGTATTTACAACATTAATAATATATACATACTATGCAAATATAAAAAAGCTTGTTGTGAAAAATGAGTTGGAATGTCACAAGAAAAACTTATAATTTTGGCAGTATTATAATAAAAGTCGTCAATTTACTCAACGCAAGTCAAAATTTTACAAGAAAAAGTGAACATTTGTGCAACATTATGATACAAGTTGGAATTTTACTCAATAACAGTCGCAATTTTACAAGGAAAGCTCAAAATGTTGTCAATTTTATGAAAAGAGTCGTAATTTTACTCAACAAGTCACAATTTCATAAGAAACTTTAACATTTTGGCAATATTATAATAATAATCTGACTTTTGCTTGGCAAAATTATGACAAAAGTCATCATTTTACTCAAAAATCTTTACAAGAACAAAAAAAAAAGGGCAATATTGTGGTAAAACTCAGGATTTTTTATGACAAATGTCACCATTTTGCATTCAAATGTAATAATTTTACATAGCGTAATAATTTTACGAGAAAATATTGCAATATTACAGAAAGATTAGAAATTGTTCCAAATTTTATAAGACAAAAGTCGACACATTGTGAGAAAAACACTGCTTTTAGTTCATTTAAAAAACATTTAATCTTCATTATTTACTTCAAGTTATTACAGATTGTCTCTATATACATTTTTTTTTTTTTTTTTTTAAATAAATTTTGGCCAAAGGGGCGCATTTCATTTTTTTACACACACTTGTTATTTCATATGTTGACCAGAGGGGGAGCACTTTTAAAAGCGACACACACTCAATGTGAAAAATCCCTCCTTTTTGGGACCACCCTCATGTTGATAGATGTCACCACAAATGAGACATTGTCTATTAGATGCAATGTTATTGATTTATGTCATCACTTGTTCACACCTCCTCATATGGAAGATACTTTTCCTTCTTCGTGTCTCAAGAAGGCTAGAAATACAAGCACACACACACACGTGCACGGCGGCATTCCCACAGTGGTGTCATTACACAGACTCATTATCGGAATCAATTCAATTAAAGGCTTTAATTGCTGTAGTGAAAGCCAAATGCTATCGCAAACACACCAGCAAAGCAAACCTCGTCATTTAGACCCCCCCCCTACACACACACACACCCTCAACGTATGTGTGTGTCTGTGTGCACGTTTGTTTAATGCAAGAAATAAACGCCTTGTTTCAAATTAACTTCCGAACCTCTTGTGAGTGGCGACAGCATCTAAGCACACTGATGCATTGTGTGTGTGTGTGTGTGTGTGTGTGTGTGTGTGTGTGTGTGTGTGTGTGTGTGTGTGTGTGTGTGTGTGTGTGTGTGTGTGTGTCACGTGACCTACAGGCTCACTGAAGCGAAGCTAATGTGAGCTAAGTGATTGTAAAGGACAATTTAGATTTCCACGTTGGTTAGCTGAAAGTCACACCTTGTTTACGTCCAGGTGTCACACTGGGAGATGACGTTCCCTTTTCAGGTTTCAGGTTTGAATCCCTTCCAGCAGGGGTGTCAAAGTGGTTTCCATTGAGGGCCACATCAAAGTTATGGCTGCCGTCAGAGGGCCGCTTGTAACAGTCAATAATGTAGGAATTTGATCTCATTATTAATGATATACATTGTTTTAAGTACGCTGTCCATTTTACACTAAAATCTTTACTTTTACAACATTTTAATCTAAAATACAGTGTTTTTTTGGGGGGGTTTTTACAATATTTTAGGGTAAATAGCAGTGACGTGCAGTCACTAGAGGCAGGTGAGGCGGGGCCTCACCTGCCATCATGGAAAGAAAAAAAATGTAAAAAGAAAAAAATATATATTAAATTGTTAAATGTATCCAGTAGGGCTGCAGCTAACGATTATTTTTCTATCGATTAATCCATAGATTATTTTTTTCGATTAATCGGTTAATCTATAGATTATTTTTTTCGATTAATCTATAGATTATTTTTCCTTTTACCGATTTTTATTTTTTTTTTAAATGAAGAGGAAAAAATAAATGTAGGCCAGTTTTTTCAAAAGGCATGGCTTTTATTTACAAAAAAAAAAGTATGGCCACTCAGTCAACATTGACAACAACATGACAAAATATTCTGTAACAATGTAAACATTTAAAACTTTTAACATTTAACAAAATTAAAAGTAGCTTATTTGCTTTTTAATGTGCAAATATAAAAGTAAACATCCAGTGCAAATCTTAATATTCTGGAATAGTATAAGCATTTCAAAAGTAAAAGTATTGCTTATTTTGCTTTAAAATGTGCAAAAATAAAGATAAACATCCAATACAAAAAAGTGCAAAACGGAAATATTCTGTAACAAGTGTAAACATTTCAACAAAAGTAAAAGTATTGCTTATTTGCTAAAATGTGCAAAAATAAAGCTAAACATCCAATACAAAAAAGTGTACAGTGTAAACATTTCAACAAAAGTAAAAGTATTGCTTATTTTGCTTAATAACACAACAATGATAGTATGATTAAAGTGAAAGTTAATTGTTGGTTTGTACATAGTATATGTAACTGTTAATGTTGTAAAAGGTATTTGCACAACTAATTAACGTTAGCGTTTGTGACACGTCTTGTGCCGTGGGGTTCTTTCAGGACCGACAGACTGAACGCCAGACGGCTTTGCCAGGTTTACAATCTTTTAATTTTACACAAAGTCTTTTCTCTTCCAACTGCGCGGATCGCGCACCTGGGCACGATTGCGGCGTCGCTCCCGGCGCGCCCCGCCTCGCCGCTCGCTCGCCGCCGCCGCCTCTCCACAGCGTTAAAGAGGAGCGCGTCTTTGTAAACACTGAACAGGCACGCCAAACGCGCCTCTCAGAGCGAAACGGTGCTTTAGTTTATGAATTTACAACGCAGATACAAATGACACATTCATGTTTTTGTGTAATAATGACAACGTATACGCACGCGGACGATTGACTTGTTGATGGTGATGGCAAGAACGCTGTCGGGGGTTTTCTTTTCAAATGTTCGTTCATAGCCGTTGTGCTGCTATGATAGGCCATTTCCGCTCGACACAGTGTGCATACAACAACATTATTAGGCCGTTTATTGAAATACTCCCACACTTTTGACGACTTTTGGCGTGCTTTTTTCCCCTCGCTCGCATCGTCTGCTTTGCGCTCCGCCATGACAGTAAAGTAGTGTGACGTAAATATGCGACGCGCCGACGCACAAAAACAGCGTCGACGTATTTACGTAACCGATGACGTCGACTACGTCGACGCGTCGTTTCAGCCTTAGTATCCAGTGATTATACTATAAAGTTATTTTCCATTTAACTTCACCAGTTTTAGATTATTTTTATTCAAAATCGCTGAATTTTCACATTTGCCGTTCAAATGCTGAGAAGAGACGGTGCGGTGAACAGCAGCCAGTCGAGGCACGTCACTCAGTGCCTCAACATGGACGGACTCGGCTAACTGCTGGCCTGCTGTGCAGTGAGACCGTATTGCTATATGAATTATATTATACATTTCCATAGTTTAGTTAGCTGAGGTATATAATGTACAGTGTATTTTGTCAACAACTGTATGTGTGTAACGTATTTCTTGTGCTGAGCGATCATAAAACGGCTGCAAAAGACGCACTGGCTGAGGCTCGCCTCCTGCACCCCCGCCGTAGAATTGTTATATCAACTAAAGCCCACACTTAAACTTTCCACGTGCAAGATTGAATCTATTTAAAAAAGTTATTTCATAAGAAGCCAAAAAGTGCAAAAACAATAATGTTGGTGTTGGAGGAGTTGTGAATGACTGCAGGGCCACAACATTAGGTACACCTGCAGACTGCAGGTGTACCTAATTCACAACTCCTCCAACACGAACATTATTGTTTTTGCACTTTTTGGCTTCTTATTAAATAACTTTTGTAACCTATTTTTATGGGCTTTCCTCTTTGTGATGTTAAGTTCCTGTTATGCGCTGTTATACAGTATATGCCTTGAGCTCTTATTTTGAAGGCGCTAAGAGCGGAAGTGATGACACAGTGGAGCGGAAGTTTTTGAAAGAAGGTAAATAAAGTGGTCCTCGTGTAAACTGGAGCCTCCGTGTTTGTTATTGTGTAGTTTCATACAGTATAGGCCACATTTATAAACCCTCGGTTACACTTTTTTAAATAGATTCAATCTTGCACGTGGAAAGTTGAAGTGAGGGCTTTAGTTGATATAACACTCCCATCAGGGGGTTCATTAATCCAGCACAACAGCGGCGCATTTATAAGTAAAGGTAAGACCATAATAACGTTTTTTTTATTAAATGTGCTTTTTTGTGTGCTACAGTTTGTATGTGTAAAGTTAAAGTTAAGTTAAAGTAGCAATGATTGTCACACACACACTAGGTGTGGTGAAATTTGTCCTCTGCATTTGACCCATCCCCTTGTTCACCCCCTGGGAGGTGAGGGGAGCAGTGGGCAGCAGCGGCACCGCGCCCGGGAATAATTGTAGGTGATTTAACCCCCAATTCCAAGCCTTGATGCTGAGTGCCAAGCAGGGAAGAATGCTGGTATGAGCTTTTAAACATAACCCGTTAACTGCTGCCAATCAAATGGTGAATAAGATACTCTTTAGGGTTCATATGTTTGTAAATCTGACTGTGATGAAGTCAGTGCCTCACCAGTCATCAACCTCACCGCACGTCACTGGTAAATAGAAAAGCAGTACCACTGTTTTTTGGGGGGGTTTTACAGAAAAATCTGGCAGTTTAGTTGCCAGAATATTTGTGTTAAATTGACATTAGTTTTTATAACATTATATTGTTCATAAAAACAGTACAAGTTCTTTTTTTTTTGTATTCTGGCAACTTAGTCGCCAGTTTTTCCACCGTAAAAACAAATGTAGCGTCTTTCCATGTACACCGTTAAAAACAACAACCCTACATTTTACAGTCAAAAACTGGCAGGTCAGTCAACAGAATTTTAACGCAAAAAACAGCAGTAGTTTTTTTTCCCCATTTACAGTAATGTGCTGTAAAGAACTGTGACGTTTCCCTCTTGTTGGTCCTCCTGACCGTAATAGATCTTCTCGTGAGCCCGGTAGTGTGGTGTAACAATGTCTTTTATTACTTTTTATTACGCTATTCTTGCAACTTTCCAGTCCTTTCTGCTGCTCTCCTTCTTGCGGCATGGTCTCCGGCACATATGGGTAGTGTCCGTCTGCAACTCCAACTCCCACCACGTGTCTCGGTCCGGCTAATAAGGGCGACAGGTGATTAGATAACCAGCCCCAGCTGGGCAATCTACTCACCTGCCGCTGGCTTCGAGGCCAGTCAGAATCAGAATCAGAATCAGCTTTATTGTCATTACGCAAGGTAACGAGATTGAGGCCATTCCATACAGTGCGATGTGTGCATGCTAGAAAAACAATGTGCAAATATATAAAAATTTAAAAAATGTAGAAGTGCAATGAATATGGTGTGAAATGAATATATACATGAAAAAACAAAACAAAAACAGGGTGGTTGGTGGAATGGGTTATTGCACCGAAGAGAAGGCAGTTATGAGGGACAATGGGGCAGTCCGTTCAGGATGGTTATGGCCCTGGGGAAGAAGCTGTTCTTTAGCCTGTTTGTTTTGGTTTTAATGCACCTGTAGCGCTTCCCAGAGGGCAGCAGGTGGAACAGGTCAGAGCCAGGGTGGGTGCTGTCCTTGATGATGGCACTGGCTCTGTTGAGGCAGCGGGAGGTGTAGATGTCCGTCAGAGAGGGGAGAGGGCGGCTGATGATCTTCTGAGCCGTCTTGACCACTCTTTGCAGCCTCTCCCTGTCTGCTGCAGTGCAGCTGCCGTACCATACCGTAATACAGTAGGTCAGCAGGCTCTTGATGGACGAGCGGTAGAAGGTCAGCAGCAGGTCAGGCTTCAGGTTGTACTTCCCGAGGACTCTAAGGAAGTGTAGCCGCTGCTGAGCCTTCTTGATGATTGATGTGGTGTTGACTGTCCAGGAGAAGTCATTAGAGATGTGGACTCCAAGGTACCTGAAGGTGTGGACCCTCTCTACACGCTCGCCGTTGATGTAGAGGGGGGCAGGGTCGGTGCTGCTCCTCCTGAAGTCGACGATGATCTCTCTGGTCTTGCTGGTGTTGAGAGCGAGGTTGTTCTCCGAAGACCAGGCCGTCAGCTTCAGGACCTCCTCTCTGTAGGCAGCCTCGTCACCCCTGGAGATGAGCCCGACCACTGTGGTATCGTCGGCAAACTTGACCGTAAGGTTGTCACTGTGGGCCGGACTGCAGTCATGGGTGTAAAGGCAGTAGAGGAGGGGGCTCAGCACACAGCCCTGTGGGGAGCCGATGCTCAGCGTGCGGGAGGATGAGAGGTGCGGGCCAAGTCTCACATTCTGGGGTCGGTCCGTTAGGAAGTCCCTTATCCAGGCGTTTGTGAGAGGGGGGAGGCCAAGAGTGTCCAGTTTATTGCAGAGTCTGTCCGGGATTATTGTATTGAAGGCAGAGCTATAGTCCACAGAGAGCATCCGGACGTAGCTCTGCTGCTGCTCCAGGTGGTTCAGAGCAGAGTGGAGAGCAACAGCGATGGCGTCCTCTGTGGACCTGTTCGCCCGGTATGCGAACTGGTGGGGGTCGAAGTCTGAAGGGATATGGTCCTTGATGTGCTGGAGAACAAGTCGCTCGAAGCACTTCATGATTACCGGAGTGAGGGCCACTGGTCGGTAATCATTCAGGCTGGTGATGGGAGACTTCTTCGGCACCGGGATTATTGTAGATGACTTCAGGCAGGATGGGATGACTGCCTGAGCCAGGGAGAGGTTGAAGATCCTGGTGAGGGGGGGAGCGAGCTGGTGGGCGCAGTCCTTAGACACACCGCTCCACGGCAGGCCCGCAGACCACGCCCCCCCTCCACAAGAACATTGTAAAATTGATTGTCATTTTTATTAACTTTACAGCAAACTACCCATCAAATTAAGTATTTTTATTTAGACAAAACATGTTTGGAAAGTATGATAATATACGGTACTATTTATTGCATTATTGGATACTATTAAAGTTTAAAATGTATGCAATTTCAAGCAGTACATATCTTTTTTCTGTCAAAATGGAAAAAAATCAATGACATTTAGTGAGAAAATATGAAGTACTTTATTGACACTTTATTTCCAGGTGTTTGCGGGCCAGATAAAATGATGTGGCGGGCAACATGTGGCCCCCAGTTTTGGTTTATCTTTTTTTTTTGTCCGCCACAAATTTAAATGATTTAAAAAATATATATATCACCCATCCAACTCACTGTACCTTACAGTTGTAAGATACAAATCTGGAGAAACAATTGAATTATTAAATTTATGTTAGCATTCAAGATGGGTTAGCACTCAGCGCTAGGGATTAGCAATGCAACGATTAGCGCACCAGTTGCCTGGTAGCTTTTAGCAGTGCTGTACTGTATTATTTGAAAATGTTTTTCAGTGTTTAGATCCTGATGTACAATAAAAAGAGAATACAACAAATCCTTTTCAACTTATATTCAATTGAATAGACTGCAAAGACAAGATATTTAACGTTCATACTGAGAAACGTTATTATTGTTTGCAATTTTAAGCTCATTTGGAATTTGATGCCTGCAACATGTTTCAAAAAAAGCTGGCACAAGTGGCAAAAAAGAGTGAGAATGCAAATGATCCAAATGCAAGAAAATGTGTGTTGCAATATGTTTTTTCATATAGCAGATATGTTGTAACACTATATTTTGTACGTGGTTTTACATCAATTCAATTTGTTTTAATCAGCTGTTTGAAACTTCCTCACGGTAAAAATGTTCACAGCAAACAATACAACAAGATCCTCACCAGCTAGCTTATGTTTGCATTAGCGGTTTAACAGATCACATTTGTTTGACAATTGTTTATATTTTTCGCAATTTTTGTAACTACATTTTTTACCAGCTCGAGAAAAAGTACGTGCACAGGGAGTGCGTGCACACGTACAAAGAGCAGTCAAAGAGAAGCAGCGACAAATAAAGTAAGTTTCTTACACGTATCATTATCACTGGAGGACGAGGAATAGCTAAACATGCTTCACTACACACCGTAGGAGGATACAATAGCTCACCGGCGTCACAATGTAAACAAACGCCATGGGTGGATCTACACCTGACGTCCACTGTAATGATATCATGTAAAAGAGTGTATCTAGTCGATACTACTATGATTACATTGATAATTTTTTAGCATAACAAAATTTTCCTTTTTTCTTTAAATGTATATTATGTTTATAAAGTCAGTAAATACGTCCCTGGACACATGAGGACTTTGAATATGACCAATGTATGATCCTGTAACTACTTGGTATCAGATCCATACCTTGTGGATCCCTTTATTTAGAAAAGTATCGAAATACATGTTGCTACCAAAATATTGGTATCAGGACAACCTGAGTGGGTACAAATACATTGAAAAGTTGCCATCTGTGTGAAAGTTGCAAACGGCCCCTTTAAGTAATCCAGCAGCGGTAAAGTTATAAAATGGTATTGCTGAATATGTCTATAATGTTTTTGTTTCTGACAATCCAATTATGTATGAAGGATTCTCTGTCCAGCTGTTCTTGCAATGTGACCGCCTCCTTTCTCACAAAACTGTCAGTTTGCACTTTTCTGACACAACATACTCAGTCTTACTCAGAGGTGGGTAGTAACGCGCTACATTTACTCCGTTACATCTACTTGAGTAACTTTTGGGATAAATTGTACTTCTAAGAGTAGTTTTAATGCAACATACTTTTACTTTTACTTAAGTATATTTATAGAGAAGGAACGCTACTTTTACTCCGCTACTTTTACTCCGCTACTTTTATCTACATTCAGCTCGCTACTCGCTACTAATTTTTATCGATCTGTTAATGCACGCTTTGTTTGTTTTGGTCTGTCAGACAGACCTTCAAAGTACCTGCCTTACTGGTGACGTTTCACTCCGTTCCACCAATCAGATGCAGTCCTTGGTGACGTTGGACCAATCAAACAGAGCCAGGCGGTCACATGACCTGACTTAAACAAGTTGAAAAACTTATTGGGGTGTTACCATTTAGTGGTCAATTGTACGGAATATGTACTGTACTGTGCAATCTACTAATAAAAGTTCCAATCAATCAATCAAAAGTGTGAGGGAAAAAAGATACTTGTTTTATTCCAACCGTACATCCCGTCAAAAGCCTCAAGACTGACCGCACATGAGGACGTTCCTGTCTTCACAATAAAAGTGCCGCGCCATCGCGCCTGCGCTTTCAAAACAAGAGTCTCTGAAAGCCAGCGCAAACAAGCTAGCAAGCTACGGAGTTTGACGCCAATATATTTCTTGTAAAGTGTATAAAAACGAATATGGAAGCTGGACAAATAAGATGCCAAAAACCCACCACTTTCATGTGGTATTGGACAGAAAGGAGGAACTTTTCTTCTCCTCCATTTGAAAACGTGGACGTAATCATCACTACTGTCTGATTACAATCAATGCAAGTCATCAGAATCAGGTAATACACCAACTTATATTCTAGTCTTCATTAAAGATAGGAATCTATATGTTAAACATGCATGTATATTCATTAAAACACCTTTAACATGTAAACAAAAACAGCAAAATAAATACTTATAAATTATATACTGTATATATCAATGTATATGTATGTATGTATGTATATATATATATATATATATATATATATATATATATATATATATATATATATATTTATATTTATATATATATGATATGAGTGTGTATGTTACTCATCAGTTACTCAGTACTTGAGTAGTTTTTTCACAACATACTTTTTACTTTTACTCAAGTAAATATTTGGGTGACTACTCCTTACTTTTACTTGAGTAATAAATCTCTAAAGTAACAGTACTCTTACTTGAGTACAATTTCTGGCTACTCTACCCACCTCTGGTCTTACTGAATAAGGAAGTTTGCTACTTTTATTTATTTGTATTATTTTATTATTTTATTTATTTGTATGTCTCCACACGGGAATTCTTCTTGGACATTTTTAATGAGCATTCCAGCTTCCACACTGTGTCTGTGTGTGTGTGTGTGTGTGTGTGTGTGTGTGTGTGTGTGTGTGTGTGTGTGTGTGTGTGTGTGTGTGTGTGTGTGTGTGTGTGTGTGTGTGTGTGTGTGTGTGTGTACGCAGGCCACCGATTTCCGACTGTGAGGACCATCTGTGTGACTTTGACCCGGCAGCTTGCCGTCACACACCTTCAGACAAGCTTTGTGTGTGTGTGTGTGTGTGTGTGTGTGTGTGTGTGTGTGTGTGTGTGTGTGTGTGTGTGTGTGTGTGTGTGTGTGTGTGTGTGTGTGTGTGTGTGTGTGTGTGTGTGTACGTGATGGCAACACGCTGGATAGCATAAGCTTCACTGCACATTTGGCTGTTCCTCTTAAGCTGCTGTCCACACACACACACACACACACACACACACACACACACACACACACACACCCTGTCTGTGTCCTCTGGCTCGCAGGCGTGTTGACTTTTGACCTTTTAAGCAGCAGCGCTGCATAGGGATGATGTTCGAAACCGGTTCTCCCGGTTGTTCGATAAGAAAAGAACCGATTCCATGGACTTGAATCCCTTTTTGAGAACCGGTTCCCGTTATCAAGGCCACTATAGTAAAGAAAAATAGTTGGTTCTTTATTCGAATCCCTCCCCACAAGAAATGCCCTGTGGGAAGGCAATGTTATGCCCATTTGATTGTAGACTCTTACTGACACCTTGTGGCGATATAAACATACTACGCGTCATTAGTTTGGGCACTTCCGGGTTGGCGACGTCAGTTAAGTTCATGAGACAATTGAGAAGTAGACAAGTTGTGTTAGCTCTTACAAGCCTTGGAAAATATAAGTCTGTAAGTAAACTGTTTAACTTGTTTATGTAACTCATTATTAAGGTGGAAAGTGGTGAAGTTTGATACTAAGATGTTTATTGAAAAACGATTTTTGTGCACTGTTTCAATGGATGTTTTGAGGACTTAAAATGGCTGCCACTCGTGTATTTCCACCATCGAAATAGTTTCAACACTCAGAAGTATTTGTTTGATGATAGTACTGTATATTTGTGTGAAGCTAATATTTACATATTGTGTATTACATTTCAGTATGTTAATTGACTCACATAGCTTATACATTTGTCATTGTGTGTATATCAGTTTAAAAAAAACAAAAAAAAAAAACAGTCCAGTGCAAGACAAAAATAAAGATAGGAAAAGACAAAGCAAGATCAACAACAATAAAGAGCCTAAATGGATGAATCTGCTTTGGAACTTTATTAGACGTCTTGGATTGTTTGTTAGCTGTCTGCCTGTGTGTGTAGTTAGTACATACTTGCCAACCCTCCCGGATTTTCCGGGAGACTCCCGAAATTCAGCGCCTCTCCCGAAAACCTCCCGGGACAAATTTTCTCCCGAAAATCTCCCGAAATTCAGGCGGACTCAGGTCCTCCACAATATAAAAAAGCGTACCTGCCCAATGACGTTATAACTGTAGAATGGTGGAGGGCGAGTTCTTGGTTTCTTATGTGGGTTTAATGTTAGGCAGTTTCATTAACGTCCTCCCAGCGCGGCAACAACACACAACAACAGTAGTCACTTTTTTGTATACCGTAAAGCAGTTCGTCTGCCGTAAACAGCAATGTTGTGACACTCTTAAACAGGACAATACTGCCATCTAAGTGCATTTGATGAAAGCACTTTTGTGCGTGTCACACAGCAATGCATCAGAGAGGGTGTTCAGCATGGTCCGAAAAATAGTGACAGAGAATAGAACAAGGATGGACAATTCAATCCTTAACTCAACAATGAGTAGATGAGTGTTATGTGTGTGTATATGTGTAAATACATGAACACTGAAATTCAAGTATTTATTTTTTATATATATATATATATATATATATATATATATATATATATATATATATTTCTAGAATTCACTGAACGTCAAGTATTTCTTATATATATATATATATATATATATATATATATATATGAAATACTTGACTTTGTGAATTCTAGCTGTAAATATACCCCTCCCCTTTTAACCACGCCCCTGTACCACCCCGACCATGCCCACCCCCAACCCCCGAAATCGGAGGTCTCAAGGTTGGCAAGTATGAGTTAGTATGTTCCAATAGCAGCAGAAGTGCACTTTTTGGAGAGCTGTATTATTTTCAGTTTTGTGCCCAAGGGACTGATTTTATTTAACACTATATTATTATTTATACACCTATAGTGATCACAGAGACAGGTTGTTTTTGTGTTACTGTATATATTTGTTTTTCTGAAAAATCCCACTTAATATACTTTGGGTAACAACAGTCAATATTTTTATTTATTTTATTTTTTTAGGGCGGTAAGAGTCAATATTTATTTATTTGATTTGATTTTTTTCTTATAAAATAAAAGTGATCTTTTGTTAAACCAAATGTTGTGTTTTTTTCAACCTGACTGGACTCGATAAGAGAATCGATAAGGAATCGGTTCGATAAGAGGATTCGATAATGGGCTCGAACTCGATAGTTTCTTATCAAACATCATCCCTAGCGCTGCAAAGAGAAACCACGCCAGTGGTGATTAGCATCACTTCTGTCAGTACACGTCCGTAAGTGTGTTACATGGCCTTTCCTTTTAACAACACTCAGTAAAGGTTTGGGAACTGAGGAGACACATTTTTGAAGTGGAATTATTTCCCATTCTTGCTTGATGTACAGCTTAAGTTGTTCAACAGTCTCCCTTCTCATATTTTAGCTTTCACACATTTTCAATGGTCTGGACTACAGGCAGGCCAGTCTAGTACCCTCACTCTTTTACTATGAAGCCACGCTGTTGTTACTCCTGCTGAAATAAGCAGGGGCGTCCATGATAACAACATATGTTGCTCCAAAAGATGTATGTACCTTTCAGCATTAATGGTGCCTTCACAGATGTGTAAGTTACCCATGTCTTGGCCACTAATACACCCCCATACCATCACACATGCTGGCTTTTACACTTTCACCCTAGAACAGTCCGGATGGTTCTTTTCCTATTTGGTCCGGAGGACACGACGTCTACAACAATTTGAAATGTGGACTGGTCAGACCACAGAACACTTTTCCACTCCACATCAGTCCATCTTAGATGAGCTCGGGCCCAGCGAAGCCGGCAGCGTTTCTGGGTGTTGTTGATAAATGGCTTTCACTTTGCATAGTAGAGTTTTAACTGGCACTTACAGATGTAGCGACCAACTGTAGTTACTGACAGTGGTTTTCTGAAGTGTTCCTGAGCCCACGTGGTGATATCCTTTACACACTGATGTCACTTTTTGATACAGAAATGCCTGAGGTATCGAAGGTCACGGGCTTTGCTGCTTACGTGCAGTGATTTCTCCAGATTCTCTGAACCTTTTGACGATATTACGGAGCGTAGATGGTGAAATCCCTAAATTCCTTGCAATAGCTGCTTGAGAAATGTTGTTCTTAAACAATTTGCTCAGGCATTTGTTGACAAAGTGGTGACCCTCGGCCCCGTCCCTGTTTGTGAATGACTGAGCATTTCATGGAAGCTGCTTTTATACCCAATCATGGCACCCACCTGTTCCCAATTAGCCTGTTCACTTGTGGGATGTTCCAAATAAGTCTTTTTTGCCACTTGTGCCAGCTTTTTTTAAACATGTTGCAGGCATCAAATTCCAAATGAGCTAATATTTGCAAAGTTTCTCAGTGTGAACATGAAATATCTTGTCTTTGCAGTCTATTCAATTGAATATAAGTTGAAAAGGATTTGTTGTATTCTCTTTTTATTGACCATTTACACAAGGTGACAACTTCACTGCTTTACATCACACACACAGATTGGCCCCCAGGTCCAAATAATGGTTACATGAAAGTCCCCCCAGCAGTGCAGTCGCACGATGACAAGGTATAAGAACAGAAAAGTGAAGACGTTCCATCATGCAGTTTGACAGGAAGTCACCTCGCCTCAGCGACGAGTAACGAGACGGAACAGGAAGCTCATAAAGTCGGTGATCCCTGTCGTGGAATATGAGGAGCGTACTTTCTCTCACCTGGGTCATGAGCACGCTTTTATGCTCAACTTTATGTTTCCTCCTGCTGATGCTATTTCATTTGACTCCTTCGTGACAAACCCTGTGGGTTGCATGGTGGTCGTTCACCACCTCCTACTTTGCTCAGCGTTCTTTTTAAAGGAGAGGAAACTGCCTAACGATGGCGCGAGCTGGCCCCCATCCTGCTTTACCACCTGGAAGCTTCCGTCCCCGTGTCTTATTTGCAGTCCTCGTAAAAGCTGAGTGCACGTAAGCTGAGCTTGAAGTGGAAGGTGGTGTTCCTGCACGCTGGTTTAAAGCTGCAGACCCTTCACCTCCGACCCTCCATGGCCTGATCATGTGCTGCTGGAAGGAGGATCTGCTTGCTCTTCCTGCTTGGACGCAGGGGGCAGACCTCCTGCAGGGCGCATAATGAATGTCAGGCTGCAGGGGGAGAACTGCATTGTGGGATAGCGGAGGAGTCCTGCTTGGTGGAGCTCGGTGGGAGCTCGCCAGATCAAACGTGTCCACGCCTCCACCAGAACACTCCGGGTAGACAAACCTGAGGAAGGGAAGCCCATAAAACACTTGTGTGTGTGTGTGTGTGTGTGTGTGTGTGTGTGTGTGTGTGTGTGTGTGTGTGTGTGTGTGTGTGTGTGTGTGTGTGTGTGTGTGTGTGTGTGTGTGTGTGCGCAAGAGTGACTGACGGACGCTGCCGTCCGGGAAGTGAGGACGAGAGACGTCCATATGTTCTTAATATTCAGTGTTTTATTGTTCATAGTTCCACCCGTCCATCCATCTTCTTCCGCTTATTCGAGGTGGGGTCGCGGGGGCAGCAGCCTAAGCAGGGAAGCCCCGACTTCCTTCTCCCCAGCCGCTTCCTCCAGCTCCTCCCGGGGGATCCCGAGGCGTTCCCAGGCCAGCGACATAGTCTTTCCCAACGTTTCCTGGGTCTTCCCCGTGGCCTCCTAATACCTCCCCAGGTAGGCGTCCGGGTGGCATCCTGAGCAGATGCCCGAACCACTTCATCTGGCTCCTCTCCATGTGGCGGAGCAGCGGCTTTACTTTGAGCTCCTCCCGGATGACAGAGCTTCTCACCCTATCTCTAAGGGAGAGCCCCGCCACCCGGCGGAGGAAACTCATTTGGGCCGCTTGTACTCATGATCTTGTCCTTTGGGTCATAACCCAAAGCTCATGACCATAGGTGAGGATGGGAACGTAGATCGACCAGTAAATTGAGAGCTTTGCCTTCCGGCTCAGCTCCTTCTTCACCACAACGGATCGATACAATGTCCGCATTACTGAAGACGATCCGCCTGTCGATCTCACCATCCACTCTTCCCTCACTCGTGAACAAGACTCCTAGGTACTTGAACTCCTCCACTTGGGGAAGGGTCTCCTCCCCAACCCGGAGATGGCACTCCACCCTTTTCCGGGCGAGAACCATGGACTCGGACTTGGAGGTGCTGATTATCATCCCAGTCGCTTCACACTCGGCTGCGAACCGATCCAGTGAGGGCTGAAGATCCTGGCCAGATGAAGCCATCAGGACCACATCATCTGCAAAAAGCAGAGACCTAATCCTGCAGCCACCAAACCGGATCCCCTCAACACCTTGACTGCGCCTAGAAATCGGTGACAAAGGGCAATGCGGACCAAGCTCTGACACTGATCATACAGGGAACCGACCGCCACAATCAGACAGTCCGATACCCCGTACTCTCTGAGCACTCCCCACAGGACGTCCTGGGGTACATGGTTGAATGCCTTCTCCAAGTCCACAAAGCACATGTAGACTCGTTGGGCAAACTCCCATGCACCCTCAAGGATCCTGCCGAGAGTATAGAGCAGGTCCACAGTTCCACGATCAGGACGAAAACCACACTGTTCCTCCTGAATCTGAGGTTCAACTATCCGGCGAAGCCTCCTCTCCAGTACACCTGAATAGACCTTACTGGGAAGGCTGAGGAGTGTGATCCCACGATAGTTGGAACACACCCTCCGGTTCCCCTTCTTAGAGAGAGGAACCACCACCCCGGTCTGCCAATCTAGAGGTACCGCCCCCGATGTCCACGCGATGTTGCATAGTCTTGTCAACCAAGACAGCCCCACAGTATCCAGAGCCTTAAGGAACTCTGGGCGGATCTCATCTACCCCCGGGGCCTTGCCACCGAGGAGCTTTTTAACGACCTCGGCCCCAGAAATAGGAGAGCCCACCATAGATTCCCCAGGCACTGCACTGGGATTGAGGAGGTCTTCGAAGTATTCCCTCCACCGATCCACAACATCCGCAGTCGAGGTCAGCAGAACACCATTCTCACCATACACGGTGTTGACAGTGCACTGCGTCCCCTTCCTGAGGCGGCGGATGGTGGTCCAGAATCGCTTCGAAGCCGTTTGGTAGTCGTTTTCCATGGCTTCCCCGAACTCCTCCCATGTCCGGGTGTTTGCCTCCGCACACCGCTAGGCCCGTCGGTACCTGTCCCCTGCCTCCGGAGTCCCATGAGCCAAAAGGACCCAATAGGACTCTTTCTTCAGCTTGACGGGAATCCTAGAACCGAGAATCTATGAACAACATTATTGTTCACAGTTAATATTACAAATCCCACATTATTTTCATGTACATTCTTTTATTCAGCAAAAAGGCTGTAAAGATTTTTTTGAGGTGGTCTGTCATAATATTCCAGGTAGACAAACCTGAGGAGGGGATACCCATAAAACACTTTAGTGTGTGTGTGTGTGTGTGTGTGTGTGTGTGTGTGTGTGTGTGTGTGTGTGTGTGTGTGTGTGTGTACAAGAGTGACTGACGGATGCTGTCCTGGCTTTTGGCTTCTTTTGTTTCGGTTTTGTTGGCAGGCTCTGAGCGCGGGTGACTGGTGAGATGGATTTTAACGAGAACTGACGCGACTTCCAGCTTTGCACTCTCTCCTCCTTTTGATGTGCGCTCACGGAGATAGCACACACACACACACACACACACACACACACACACACACACACACACACACACACGTCGTCGTCTTCTTCAATTGGAGGAATTTGTGCTTGTCAACCTTTGACCCGTGGATGCACAGCACTTCAAGGCGTCGTCTGCACCAACACGGATATTTTCACAAGACAGACTCTTTCTCTGTTGGCCCTCAAATCGGAGCTGTAGTAGACTCCGTCTAGGGCAGGGGTCGGCTACCCAAAATGTTGAAAGAGCCATATTGGTTTCAAGTACACCTAAGATTGTTTTGTTCAAATAAAGCCAATAATGCCATTTTTTTTGTGGTCCCCTTTATGTAGAAAAGTATCGAAATATAAATATTGGTATGGAGACAACCCTACTCTAGAATAATAATTAGTTTTTATGGCAGTCAGGGCACCCTGAGGGTGCATGGGAGTTTGCCCAACCAGTCTACATGTGCTTTGTGGACTTGAAGAAGGCATTGGACCGTGTCCCTCGGGAAGTCCTGTGGGGAGTCCTCAGAGAGTATGGGGTATCGGACTGTCTGATTGTGGCTGTCCGCTCCCTGTATGATCAGTGTCAGAGCTTGGTCCGCATTGCCATCAGTAAGTCGGACACGTTTCCAGTGAGGGTTGGAATCCGCCAAGGCTGCCCTTTGTCACCCATTCTGTTCATAACTTTTATGGACAGAATTTGTAGGCGCAGTCAAGGCGTTGAGGGGATCCGGTTTGGTGGCTGCAGGATTAGGTCTCTGCTATTTGCATTTTATGTTAGTCTTTTACTTGTTTTAAGGGTTTTGGTCCTAAAGAGTATGGGGTATCGGACCGTCTGATTGTGGCTGTCCGCTCCCTGTATGATCAGTGTCAGAGCTTGGTCCGTATTGCCGGCAGTAAGTCGGACACGTTTCCAGTGAGGGTTGGACTCCGCCAAGGCTGCCCTTTGTCACCCATTCTGTTCATAACTTTTATGGACAGAATTTCTAGGCGCAGTCAAGGCGTTGAGGGGATCCGGTTTGGTGGCTGCAGGATTAGGTCTCTGCTATTTGCATTTTATGTTAGTCTTTTACTTGTTTTAAGGGTTTTGGTCCTAAATTGGAGAAGGCATTCGACCGTGTCCCTCGGGAAGTCCTGTGGGGAGTGCTCAGAGAGTATGGGGTATCGGACTGTCTGATTGTGGCGGTCCGCTCCCTGTATGATCAGTGTCAGAGCTTGGTCCGCATTGCCGGCAGTAAGTCGGACACGTTTCCAGTGAGGGTTGGACTCCGCCAAGGCTGCCCTTTGTCACCCATTCTGTTCATAACTTTTATGGACAGAATTTTGTAGGCGCAGTCAAGGCGTTGAGGGGATCTGGTTTGGTGGCTGCAGGATTATGTCTCTGCTTTTTGCAGATGATGTGGTCCTGATGGCTTCATTTGGCCAGGAACTTCAGCTCTCACTGGATCGGTTCGCGGCCGAGTGTGAAGCGACCGGGATGGGAATTAGCACCTCCAAGTCCGAGTCCATGGTTCTCGCCCGGAAAAGGGTGGAGTGCCATCTCCGGGTTGGGGAGGAGACTCTGCCCCAAGTGGAGGAGTTCAAGTACCTCGGAGTCTTGTTCACGAGTGAGGGAAGAGTGGATGGTGAGATGGACAGGTGGATCGGTGCGGCGTCTTCAGTAATGCGGACGCTGTATCGATCCGTTGTGGGGAAGAAGGAGCTGAGCCGGAAGGCAAAGCTCTCAATTTACCGGTCGATCTATGTTCCTATCCTCACCTATGGTCATGCGCTTTGGGTTATGACCGAAAGGACAAGATCACGGGTACTGAAATGAGTTTCCTCCGCCGGGTGGTGGGTCTCTCCCTTAGAGATAGGGTGAGAAGCTCCGTCATCCACGAGGAACTAAGAGTAAAGCTGCTGCTCCTCCACATGGAGAGGAGCCAGATGAGGTGGTTCGGGCATCTGCTCAGGATGCCACCCGAACTCCTCCCTAGAGAGGTGTTTAGGGCACGTCCGAACGGCACGAGGCCACGGGGAAGACCCAGGACACGTTTGGAAGACTTTGTCTCCCGGCTGGCCTGGGAACGCCTCGGGATCCCCCGGGAGGGGCTGGACTAAGTGGCTGGGGAGAGGGAAGCCTGGGCTTCTCTGCTTAGGCTGCTGTCCCCGCGACCCGACCTCGGATAAGCGGAAAAAATGGACAGATGGATGGATGGGAGTCAGTGGGAAGAAACATGGGCATATATGCAAATATGATATACACCTTGCAATATTTTTTTTTATGCACAGATGCAATAACTTATATATTACACATATTATGTATATATTCGTATATATGTTAGATTTTTTTATCGCTATATTAGTCTATTTATACCTGCATTGTCCTTTCCATCCTTACACTGAGCTACTGTGTTGAACAATTTCCCTTGTGGATCATTAAAGTTTGTCTAAGTCAACACCACATCAATCATCAAGAAGGCTCAGCAGCGGCTACACTTCCTTAGAGTCCTCGGGAAGTACAACCTGAAGCCTGACCTGCTGCTGACCTTCTACCGCTCGTCCATCGAGAGCCTGCTGACCTACTGTATTACGGTATGGTACGGCAGCTGCACTGCAGCAGACAGGGAGAGGCTGCAAAGAGTGGTCAAGACGGCTCAGAAGATCATCGGCCGCCCTCTCCCCTCTCTGACGGACATCTACACCTCCCGCTGCCTCAACAGAGCCAGTGCCATCATCAAGGACAGCACCCACCCTGGCTCTGACCTGTTCCACCTGCTGCCCTCTGGGAAGCGCTACAGGTGCATTAAAACCAAAACAAACAGGCTAAAGAACAGCTTCTTCCCCAGGGCCATAACCATCCTGAACGGACTGCCCCATTGTCCCTCATAACTGCCTTCTCTTCGGTGCAATAACCCATTCCACCAACCACCCTGTTTTTGTTTTTGTTTTTTTCATGTATATATTCATTTCACACCATATTCATTGCACTTCTACATTTTTTTTATATTTTTATATATTTGCACATTGTTTTTCTAGCATGCACACATCGCACTGTATGGAATGGCCTCAATCTCGTTACCTTGCGTAATGACAATAAAGCTGATTCTGATTCTGAATTCATGCTTGGGGCAACTTAAAAATCCAGTTCTTACACTTCGGGGCCCAAAATGATGCTGCTCATACAAGATTCATTTCATTGGGTAATTCACAAAATCTGCAGCATTTCTCAAAAAACGCAGTCCACAAGACAATTGGTTGAGTTTTAACACTGAAATTGTCAAAAAGGTGCATTTTGAGATGTGTTGGGTGTTGTTGGTGTGGCCCACATAGATTCTATTCTGTCTGTGGATCTCAAGGACAGGCTGGAATCTCAAAGCTTTTAATTTGGCGATCCCCTTGTCCACCGCCGCTGTAGTCTGCCCCCTTCGGGCACACTGCTGAAGTGGTCCACAGACAGTGGGAGGATGACGAGGATGAAGGTGTGTGATAGAATTGGAAGATCAAAGCCTTCTGTGGCACTGCGACTGAGCCCAGGGGCATTATGGGTAGCACACACACTCGTACAGGGTGTTGCAGTGTGATTGATACAGGACTAGATTTGGAGAATGACTGTCATCCGTCTCCCCGCAGATCAAACGCCGACATAATCCTCCATAAAGGAAGCAGCCAGTGCAAAAAAAAAATAGGGACATGGGAGAGATTCTAGAGGTCCCGTCATCGTACGAACAAAAACACATTTTAGACTATTTTACCACATGTGGACTTCATAGAACAATCATTCATCTCTTGAACAAAAATGTTTTAGCAAGATCATGTGGATGATGTTGCTAGGAAAGTAAATACCGTATTTTCCGCACTATTAGCCGCACCTAAAAACCACAAATTTACTCAAAAGCTGACAGTGCGCCTTTTAACCCGGTGCGCTTTATATATGGATAAATATTAAGATTCATTTTCATAAAGTTTCGGTCTCGCAACTTCGGTAAACAGCCGCCATCTTTTTTCCCGGTAGAACAGGAAGCGCTTCTTCTTCTACGCAAGCAACCGCCAAGGTAAGCACCCGCCCCCATAGAACAGGAAGCGCTTCTTCTTCTACTGTAAGCAACCACCCGCCCGCGTAGAAGAAGAAAAAGCGCGCGGATATCACCGTACGTTTCATTTCCTTTGTGTGTTTACATCTGTAAAGACCACAAAATGGCTCCTACTAAGCGACAAGGATCCGGTTCATGAAAAGACGCAATCCCTCCATCCGCACACGGATTACTATTTCACAGCAACTGATATTCCTGTGAACCGCACTGTGGATACAACGGGAGCACGTACGGTGAATATTCGCACCACAGGGAATGAGAAGTCATCCTTCACTGTGGTTCTAGCTTGCCATGCTAATGGCCAGAAACTTCCACCCATGGTGATATTCAAAAGGAAGACCTTGCCAAAAGAGACCTTTCCAGCCGGCGTCATCATAAAAGCTAACTCGAAGGGATGGATGAAGAAAAGATGAGCGAGTGGTTAAGGTAAGTTTAAGTTTACGCGAAGAGGCCGGGTGGCTTTTTTCACGCAGCTCTGTCCATGTTGATATACGTATGTTTGTGATTGCACATTTGCGTACATTTTGGGAGTGAACAGAGTTGTTAGAACGCTGGTTTTTAATATATTATTAAAGTTTGACTGACCTATCTGACTGTTTTTTTGACATTCCTTTAGCGCAGTTAGATGCGGCTTACAACACCGGGCGGCTTATAGGTGGACAAAGTTTTGAAATATGCCGTTCATTGAAGGCGCGGCTTATAACCCAGGGCGCCTTATGGTGCGGAAAATACGAGTGTGGGAGTGTTTATATTTACTGGTGGGTAAGAGTGAAGAAGATGTGAGTTCAGGTAGCGGGATGACACTTGACACAAGTGTTAGCTTTCAAACGCTCCTCAATGAAATGATTAAATGTCCATCTAATTATTCATGACGCGCTCGCTTGTTTTCCACGCCTGTCTGTTTAAGTCGAGGGCGTCAAACTCGTTTTCTGCGTGGCAGTCATGGCCGCTCTCAGAGGGCCGCTTGGAACGGTGAATAATGGAGATGTACAAAAGCAGTGAAGTTGTCAGGTTGTGTAAATGGTAAATAAAAAGAGAATACAACAAATCCTTTTCAACTTATATTCAATTGAATAGACTGCAAAGACAAGATATTTCATGTTCACACTGAGAAACTTTCTTTTTTTTTTTGGCAAATAATCATGAACTTAGAATTTAATGGCAGCAACACATTGCAAAAAAGGCATTTTTACCACTGTGTTACATGGCCTTTCCTTTTAACAACACTCAGTAAAGGTTTGAGAACTGAGGAGACTAGAGATGCGCGGTTTGCGGACACAACCGCGGAGTCCGCGGATTATCCGCGGGTCGGGCGGTTGAAATAAAAAAAAATTAGATTTTATCCGCGGGTCGGGTCGGGCGGTTGAAATAAAAAAAATAATTAGATTTTAAATAGATTCAGGCGGGTGGCAGTTAAACCAATTCGGAAATATATATACATAGTTAAATGTTGTTACCCACATACGAAAAACGAGCAGGCACCTGCAGCATATGCCACAACAGAAGAAGAAAAAAAAAGAGATGGCAACGCCGGCAGCAAACGTGGTACGCGACAAACTAAAAAAGGGAATACTAAAGACCAGGGGAAAAAAAGGCCAGAAAAGTTCAGCGTGGACTCGTTTTTATGAGGTTGTAAATCAGGATGATAGTAATGCTGGATACGTGATTTGCAAGAGCTGCGACGCTGTTTATGTCTACGACAGTCACAAAACCGGGACATCTAACATGGTGCATCACATTTGTGCAAAACCCCGAATCTCCACAAACACCCTGAGCATGAGCAGTTTCGTCCGCCGTGATCCCAGAAGAGTGCCACAGGATGTTAAAACAAGATAGAACGCAGCTGCCTGCAGCAGTTTGAGTGGCGCGAGCGCGCTTGGAGGTGCGCTCAGCGCGGCTCCCAGATGATTGCGCACTGGTGTGCGTCCGGGCCGTGACAGCGTGGCACGCATTGAATGTCTCTGCTGCATTGGATCAGTCTCCTTTCTTTAACAGGCAAAAGCTTTATAACCTCACTAATGCCTTGCATCGTCTATATTAGATATATAACAACGGGCGGGTGCGGTTTTGATTAAATGTTAGTTCGGGTGGATGCGGATGGTTGACGACTTTTGTGATGCAGTTGCGGATGAAATAATTGCCTATCCGCGCATCTCTAGAGGAGACACATTTTTGAAGTGGAATTCTTTCCCATTCTTGCTTGATGTACAGCTTAAGTTGTTCAACAGTCTCCCTTCTCATATTTTAGCCTTCACACATTTTCAATGTCTGGACTACAGGCAGGCCAGTCTAGTACCTGCACTCTTTTACTATGAAGCCATGCTGTTGTAACACGTGGCTTGGCATTGTCTTGCTGAAATAAGCAGGGGCGTCCATGATAACGTTGCTTGGATGGCAACATATGTTGTTCTAAAAGCTGTATGTACAAACCCCGGTTCCATATGAGTTGGGAAATTGTGTTAGATGTAAATATAAACGGAATACAATGATTTGCAAATCATTTTCAACCCATATTCAGTTGAATATGCTACAAAGACAACATATTTGATGTTCAAACTCATAAACTTTATTTTTTATCTTTTGCAAATAATCATTAACTTTAGAATTTGATGCCAGCAATACGTGACAAAGAAGTTGGGAAAGGTGGCAATAAATACTGATAAAGTTGAGGAATGCTCATCAAACACTTATTTGGAACATCCCACAGGTGAACAGGCTAATTGGGAACAGGTGGGTGCCATGATTGGGTATAAAAGTAGATTCCATGAAATGCTCAGTCATTCACAAACAAGGAGGAGGCGAGGGTCACCACTTTGCCAACAAATGCGTCAGCAAATTGTTGAACAGTTTAAGAAAAACCTTTCTCAACCAGCTGTTGCAAGGAATTTAGGGATTTCACCATCTACGCTCCGTAATATCATCAAAGGGTTCAGAGAATCTGGAGAAATCACTGCACGTAAGCAGCTAAGCCCGTGACCTTCGATCCCTCAGGCTGTACTGCATCAACAAGCGACATCAGTGTGTAAAGGATATCACCACATGGGCTCAGGAACACTTCAGAAACCCACTGTCAGTAACTACAGTTGGTCGCTACATCTGTAAGTACAAGTTAAAACTCTCCTCTGCAAGGCGAAAACCGTTTATCAACAACACCCAGAAACGCCGTCGGCTTCGCTGGGCCTGAGCTCATCTAAGATGGACTGATACAAAGTGGAAAAGTGTTCTGTGGTCTGACGAGTCCACATTTCAAATTGTTTTTGGAAACTGTGGATGTCGTGTCCTCCGGACCAAAGAGGAAAAGAACCATCCGGATTGTTATAGGGTGAAAGTGTAAAAGCCAGCATGTGTGATGGTATGGGGGTGTATTAGTGCCCAAGACATGGGTAACTTACACATCTGTGAAGGCACCATTAATGCTGAAAGGTACATACAGCTTTTGGAGCAACATATGTTGCCATCCAAGCAACGTTACCATGGACGCCCCTGCTTATTTCAGCAAGACAATGCCAAGCCACGTGTTACATCAACGTGGCTTCATAGTAAAAGAGTGCGGGTACTAGACTGGCCTGCCTGTAGTCCAGACCTGTCTCCCATTGAAAATGTGTGGTGCATTATGAAGCCTAAAATAGCACAACGGAGACCCCCGGACTGTTGAACAACTTAAGCTGTACATCAAGCAAGAATGGGAAAGAATTCCACCTGAGAAGCTTCAAAAATGTGTCTCCTCAGTTCCCAAACCTTTACTGAGTGTTGTTAAAAGGAAAGGCCATGTAACACAGTGGTGAACATGCCCTTTCCCAACTACTTTGTCACGTGTTGCAGCCATGAAATTCTAAGTTAATTATTATTTGCAAAAAAAAAAAAAAGTTTATGAGTTTGAACATCAAATATGTTGTCTTTGTAGCATATTCAACTGAATATGGGTTGAAAATGATTTGCAAATCATTGTATTCCGTTTATATTTACATCTAACACAATTTCCCAACTCATATGGAAACAGGGTTTGTACCTTTCAGCATTAATGGTGCCTTCACAGATGTGTAAGTTACCCATGTCTTGGGCACTAATACACCCCCATACCATCACACATGCTGCCTTCTACACTTTCACCCTAGAACAGTCCGGATGGTTCTTTTCCTCTTTGGTCCGGAGAACACGACGTCCACAACAATTTGAAATGTGGACTGGTCAGACCACAGAACACTTTTCCACTTTGCATCAGTCCATCTTAGATGAGCTCGGGTCCAGCGAAGCGTTTCTGGGTGTTGTTGATAAATGGCTTTGGCTTTGCATAGTAGATTTTTAACTTGCACCTACAGATGTAGCGACCAACTGTAATTACTGACAGTGGTTTTCTGAAGTGTTCCTGAGCCCATGTAGTGATATCCTTTACACACTGATGTGAGAAACTTCTTCTTTTTTTTTTTTTTTTTGCAAATAATCATGAACTTAGAATTTAATGGCAGCAACACATTGCAAAAAAAGGCATTTTTACCAGTGTGTTACATGGCCTTTCCTTTTAACAACACTCAGTAAAGGTTTGGGAACTGAGGAGACACATTTTTGAAGTGGAATTATTTCCCATTCTTGCTTGATGTACAGCTTAAGTTGTTCAACAGTCTCCCTTCTCATATTTTAGCCTTCGAGTGTCCGCCCCTGAGATGGGTAGGTTGTGAGTTCAAACCCAAAGACTATAAAAATGGTAGCCATTACCTCCCTGCTTGGCACTCAGCATCAAGGGTTGGAATTGGGGGTTAAATCACCAAAAATGATTCCCGGGCGCGACCACCGCTGCTGCTCACTGCTCCCCTCATTTTCCAGGGGGTGATCAAGGGTGATGGGTCAAATGCAGAGAATAATTTCGCCACACCTAGTGTGTGTGTGTGTGACTATCATTGCTACTTTAACTTTAACTTCATATTGCACCACACATTTTCAATGGGAGACAGGTCTGGACTACAGGCAGGCCAGTCTAGTACCAGCACTCTTTTACGACTGTTGGAACACTTGGCTTGGCATTGTCTTGCTGAAATAATTTGTCCATAGAGTGTTTTCTTGTGACCTCCTTGCTTTTATCTTATGTCCGCTAGTAAACTCTTTGTTGACTAATTGATTAATGTGGACCGTTGAAAAACTTATTGGGGTGTTACCATTTAGTGGTCAATTGTACGGAATATGTACTGTACTGTGCAATCTACTAATACAAGTTTCAATCAATCAATCAATTGTTTTGTCTTAAGGGCTCCTGTTTGTCGGCTCACAGAGCTGTTTTGGCCAGTTCCTTATCTGTTTTGAAGAAGCAGCTGCGCTCCTTTCTGGGTGAGAGGGGCTGTTTTCGCTCTACATAAACGGACTCATTTTTTGGGGTTTTAGACCTCGCTTGCTGATGCTATGTCAGCATTGAAAGGGCTGATCTCCTGAAGCTTCAGTAAAACTTGGTATCGTACCATCCGGTCTCCGGGGTCCTTTTTACTCCACATATACACTATATTGCCAGAAGAATTTGGCCACCTGCCTTTGCTCACACATGAACTTGAAGTGCCATACCGTGGAATTGTCCAAAACGTTTCGGTATCCTGGAGCATTCAAAGTTCCTTTCACTGGAACTAAGGGGCCAAGCCCAACTCCTGAAAAACCAACCCCTCACCATAATTCCTCCTCCACCAAATTTCACACTCGGCACAATGCAGTGCTTTACACCACTGCATCCGACGCTTTGCATTGGACTTGGTGATGTAAGGCTTAGACACAGCTGCTCGGCCATGGACACCCATTCCATGAAGCTCTCTGCGTACTGTACGTGGGCTAATTGGAAGGTGACATGAAGTTTGGAGCTCTGTAGCAAGTGACTGTGCAGAAAGTCTTTGCACTATGCGCTTCAGCATCCGCCGACCCCTCTCTGTCAGTTTACGTGGCCTACCGCTTGGTGGCTGAGTTGCTGTTGTTCCCAAACTCTTCACTTTTCTTCGAATAAAGTTGACTTTGGAATATTTAGGAGCGAGGAAATTTCACGACTGGATTTGTTGCACAGGTGGCATCCTATGACACTTCCACGCTGGAAATCACTGAGAGCGGCCCATTCTTTCACAAATGTTTGTAGAAACAGTCGCCATGCCTAAGTGCTTGATTTGATACACCGGGCCAAGTGATTAGGACACCTGATTCTCATCATTTGGATGGCTGGCCAAATACTTTTGGCAATATAGTAGGGGTGTAACAGTACACAAACATTTCGGTTCGGTACGTACCTCGGTTTAGAGGTCACGGTTCGGTACAGTAAGAAAATAATAAAATATACATTTTTGGGTTATTTATTTACCAAATGTGTAAACAATGGCTTTATCCTTTTAACATTGGGAACACTATAATAATTCTGCCCACGTTAATCAAAATTAGACTGCCTCAAGTTGTTGCTCAGATTAAATAAAATGACAAAACTTTTCTTCTGTGCAACAATAAACAGTTTCAAGTCAACTCATCATGCTTAATTTATTACATTTATTATGTAAATGTTATATTTGTATCAACATGTGATAGCAGGGACCCTGCCATTCAAAACTAGGCTGCTCCATTACTAATGATTTATGTAACTATAGCTGAAAAAATAGTACAATAGCAATAGGAGAGACTATTCATCCCTGAACACCATGGAGTTCATGCAGGGTTAATGATGCACTTACATTATTATATCAACTATCAGAGACAGAAATTCTTCATTTAACATAATGTCCTTTTTTGCTGCTTCAACACAGCTCAATCAACACAGAAAAAGGTCAAGTGAAATAACAGACAGACAGGGCTTTGCTGTCCGTAACACACACACACACACACCGCAAAATGAGCTATCGTCACGTTAAAAGCCAGGACTGCGAGCGAGCTGAGCTGCCTTGGGGACGGCGTGGCGAAGTTGGGAGAGTGGCCGTGCCAGCAATCTGAGGGTTACTGGTTCAATCCCCACCTTCTACCATCCTAGTCACGTCCGTTGTGTCCTTGAGCAAGACACTTCACCCTTGCTCCTGATGGGTCCTGGTTAGCGCCTTGCATGGCAGCTCCCGCCATCAGTGTGTGAATGGGTGAATGTGGAAATACTGTCAAAGCGCTTTGAGTTCCTTAAAAAAAAAGGTAGAAAAGCGCTATACAAGTACAACCCATTTACCATTTTATATTTCTACAAAGTCAACGGGCTCATAGTGATGTTACTAGTAGTTGACTGGGAGGTGTTTATTTTCATTTGGGGAGATTCCGCGGCCTGATGATTACCTGCTGAACGCTAAGCACTGACTATATGTGCTCTGAATACGCACTGCTGATTGGCTGTTACCGCTCTGTGTGTAACCAATCAGATGGTTGTGTGGGTGGGACAATGCTGGGTGCTGTGTAGAGGACTGACAGAGACAGAAGGAAGCGGGGGCGGCTACTTAATACGTTTGTGTGGAAACTCGTTCGGTACACCTCCGAACCGAACCGGAACCCCTGTACCGAAACAGTTCAATGCAAATACACTAAGGCTGAAACGACGCGTCGACGTAGTCGACGTCATCGGTTACGTAAATACGTCGACGCCGTTTTTGTGCGTCGGCGCGTCGCATATTTACGTCACTCTACTTTACTGTCATGGCGGAGCGCAAAGCAGACGATGCGAGCGAGGGGAAAAAAGCACGCCAAAAGTCGTCAAAAGTGTGGGAGTATTTCAATAAACGGCCTAATAATGTTGTTGTATGCACACTGTGTCGAGCGGAAATGGCCTATCATAGCAGCACAACGGCTATGAACGAACATTTGAAAAGAAAACCCCCGACAGCGTTCTTGCCATCACCATCAACAAGTCAATCGTCCGCGTGCGTATACGTTGTCATTATTACACAAAAACATGAATGTGTCATTTGTATCTGCGTTGTAAATTCATAAACTAAAGCACTGTTTCGCTCTGAGAGGCGCGTTTGGCGTGCCTGTTCAGTGTTTACAAAGACGCGCTCCTCTTTAACGCTGTGGAGAGGCGGCGGCGACGAGCGAGCGGCGAGGCGGGGCGCGCCGGGAGCGACGCCGCAATCGTGCCCAGGTGCGCGATCCGCGCAGTTGGAAGAGAAAAGACTTTGTGTAAAATTAAAAGATTGTAAACCTGGCAAAGCCGTCTGGCGTTCAGTCTGTCGGTCCTGAAAGAACCCCACGGCACAAGACGTGTCACAAACGCTAACGTTAATTAGTTGTGCAAATACCTTTTACAACATTAACAGTTACATATACTATGTACAAACCAACAATTAACTTTCACTTTAATCATACTATCATTGTTGTGTTATTAAGCAAAATAAGCAATACTTTTACTTTTGTTGAAATGTTTACACTGTACACTTTTTTGTATTGGATGTTTAGCTTTATTTTTGCACATTTTAGCAAATAAGCAATACTTTTACTTTTGTTGAAATGTTTACACTTGTTACAGAATATTTCCGTTTTGCACTTTTTTGTATTGGATGTTTATCTTTATTTTTGCACATTTTAAAGCAAAATAAGCAATACTTTTACTTTTGAAATGCTTATACTATTCCAGAATATTAAGATTTGCACTGG
Source organism: Nerophis lumbriciformis (assembly GCF_033978685.3). Taxonomy (NCBI): domain Eukaryota; kingdom Metazoa; phylum Chordata; class Actinopteri; order Syngnathiformes; family Syngnathidae; genus Nerophis; species Nerophis lumbriciformis. Next base: position 8,744,154 of record NC_084552.2, on the reverse strand, counting down.
ATGTTTACTTTTATATTTGCACATTAAAAAGCAAATAAGCTACTTTTAATTTTGTTAAATGTTAAAAGTTCTAAACGTTTACATTGTTACAGAATATTTTGTCATGTTGTTGTCAATGTTGACTGAGTGGCCATACTTTTTTTTTTGTAAATAAAAGCCATGCCTTTTGAAATAACTGGCCTACATTTATTTTTTCCTCTTCATTTTAAATTAAAAAAAAAAATCGGTAAAAGGAAAAATAATCTATAGATTAATCGAAAAAATAATCTATAGATTAACCGATTAATCGAAAAAATAATCTATAGATTAATCGATAGAAAAATAATCGTTAGCTGCAGCCCTAAAATACACGTACCGTTACACCCCTAATATATAGTGTATGTCATCCAAAAGAACTTGGGATTGACTAGTGTGTTTTATTCCCTGAGAGGAAGACTGGTCCATCCTCTTCTCTTTTTTTCCACTGGATCTTCTGCAAACTTGACTGAGTGCAACCAGCAAAGTGATGATGTTGTGGTCTTTGTGTTGCAGATGCACCACCCCATCCAGATGAAGCCTGCAGACAGTGAGAAGTCTAATGGTGAGTCACACACACACACACACATATAGATAGTGTGTATGGATGGACATATGCAGGAGAGGGAGAAGAGGACAATAAGAGTATGAATGTGATGAATAATTGAGGTGCGTCTGAGGGAGGTCAATGGAAGTTGAATCATTTGGCCTTGCGATGAACCGCGTCTCCTCCCTGGTGGATGATCTCACGCACACCTCGCATCACCTTCTTTCTAAAGATACAGTCGTGTGAATTGATTTTACATTCCAGACATCTCCTCCAATTTTTTCTTTTTCTAAGGAACGTATGTATGTAAAGAAAGGATCACAACACTGAGATATCGACTGAAGACCAAAGCTCAGCTTTTATTAGAAGCAAAATAGCAGGGAGTAGAGAGGAAGGGAGCAAAGTGATGCTCTACACTGGCTGGTGAAGTTAGTAACTTGGTTTTTTTTATCTGCTGGACGGACATGTTGTTTCGTAATGTGAGGATGCTCACCTCTGGGTTTAGATGTGTTGAAATGATGGGAGTGTTTCCTGCAACGGAGAGAAGACAATGAATTGATTGTGAGGACTTCTAATGTTACATTTCAGGAATAGGACGCGCTAATCGATCAATTTCCGTGAAAAAGCATGTGACCAGCCAATGAATGCCTTTCAATGCCGATCCCATCCGGCTGATACTTTGTTCATATTTGTTTTCTCGGCTGTGAGCAGCCTACAGTACTCAAGTAAGAGTACTGTTACTTTAGAGATTTATTACTCAAGTAATAGTAAGGAGTAGTCACCCAAATATTTACTTGAGTAAAAATAAAGAGTATGTTGTGAAAAAACTACTCAAGTACTGAGTAACTGATGAGTAACCTGTTCGTTTAATGATGACGGCAACAAATAATGCACACAAACATAAAAATTGCAAAGAGCAAATTCAGAGCCAGGAATATCTCTTAAGCAACTAACACTTAGACACTTAAACACTTCCTTTTTATTGTCATTCAAATTTGAACTTTACAGTACAGATAAGAACGACATTTTTTTGCATTATCTTATGGTAGTGCAGGACAAAAAAGCAATAAGATGCAGATATAAATAAATAAATAAGTAGGTTACTGTACATATAAATATATTGCACTTTTTCATATGCATCCACGTTTATGGATGTATGTTATATTGCAGTGGTTCTTAACCTGGGTTGGATGGAACCTTAGGGGTTCGGTGAGTCGGCCTCAGGGGTTCGGCGGTGGTCAAAACACACCCGACTCATCGTGTAAATACAAACTTCTCCCTATCTGCGTTTTACGGATACGACAACAGCAGAAGTCAGACTGATTTGCAGGTGTGTCATTTGTTGTGAGTTTATGCACTGTGTTGGTTTTGTTCTTTGAACAAGGTGATGTTCATTTTGTGCACCAGTAAAAAAACATGGTAACACTTTAGTATGGGGAAAATATTCACCATTAATTAGTTGCTTATTAACATGCAAATTAGTAAAATATTGGCTCTTAACTAGTCATTATTAAGTACTTATTAATGCCTTATTCGGCATGGCCTTATAATAACCCTAACCCTCTAACCCTAACCCTAACCAAATTACTCTAAATTAAGTCTTTGTTATTTAGAATATGTTCCCCATACTAAAGTGTTACCAAAAACATATAACTTTGTCTTGAATTTGAAAAAAATATATATATATTTTTCACTAAAGAAGGGTTCGGTGAATGCGCATATGATACCTTGTGGTACCTCCAACAAGGTTAAGAACCACTGTTATATTGTCTTTTTTATTCCAGCGAGTTAATCCATTTTGGGGGGAGTTGCGGGGATAATTATGATGCGTTTAAGAGCAAACAATAATATATATTAAATAATAATACATTAACATAAAAAAAATTAAGGCAAATTGAGAAACAATAACTTAACAGCACCATAGGCTCAGTAGGCAGAGATTACGAAGGAAAATAACAAGTTAGCCTTTACGCAAACCATAAACTGATAGTTGTGGGCTGCACCTGGGAACACACTGATTGGTGTTCCTGTGTGTGTGTGTGTGTGTGTGTGTGTGTGTGTGTGTGTGTGTGTGTGTGTGTGTGTGTGTGTGTGTGTGTGTGTGTGTGTGTGTGTGTGTGTGTGTGCGTGCGTGCGTGCGTGCGTGCGTGCGTGCGTGCGTGCGTGCGTGCGTGCGTGCGTGCGTGCGTGCGTGCGTGCGTGCGTGCGTGCGTGCGTGCGTGCGTGCGTGCGTGCGTGCGTGTGTGTGTACATTTGACAGTGATTCATAGCAGGGAAGCTAACATCAGCCTACGGTGACAGCCAAAATATCTACTAACGTTACTTACCGCCATGTGCTTCCTCAAATTTGACGTTGAGTTCATGTAAGCTTAAGCTTGTTAATCATGAGACCGCCTGGCTCTGTTTGATTGGTGAAACGGAGTCAAACGTCACCAGTGACTGCATTTGATTGGTGAAACGAAGGTCTGTCTGACAAACCAAAACAAAGAAAGCGTGCATTAACAGATGGATAAAAATCAGTAGCGAGTAGCGAGCTGAATGTAGATAAATGTAGCGGAGTAAAAGTAGCTTTTCTTCTCTATAAATATACTCAAGTAAAAGTAGAAGTATGTTGCATTAAAACTACTCTTAGAAGTACAATTTATCCCAAAAGTTACTCGAGTAGATGTAACGGAGTAAATGTAGCGCGTTTCTACCCACCTCTGCCTACAGCTTGTGCCTATACACAGTGTGGAGCCGCTCCCCATCTCTTACAAGTACCTCTATTGACAAACGCGACCTTTTCGGTTTACGAACTTTTACATTGCGCCAAATACGCCTCTGTCTCGGCTTACGAACACTTCTTTCATTCATTCATTTATTCTGCATGCCGCTTGAAGCCATCAGGGCCTTGATGACATCACTTCCTGTACACGCAGACACGACCATTTTGAAGAGCTTTTGTATTCATGTTGTCCACAGGATGCATTGATGTTGTCCACAGGATGTATTCATGTTGTCCACAGGGTGCATTCATGTTGTCCACAGGATGCATTCATGTTGTCCACAGGATGCATTCATGTTGTCCACAGGATGCATTCATGTTGTCTACAGGATGCATTCATGTTGTCTACAGGATGCATTCATGTTGTCCACAGGATGCATTCATGTTGTCTACAGGATGCATTCATGTTGTCCACAGGATGCATTCATGTTGTCTACAGGATGCATTCATGTTGTCTACAGGATGCATTCATGTTGTCCACAGGATGCATTCATGTTGTCCACAGGATGCATTCATGTTGTCTACAGGATGCATTCATGTTGTCTACAGGATGCATTCATGTTGTCTACAGGATGCATTCATGTTGTCTACAGGATGCATTCATGTTGTTCACAGGATGTATTCATGTTGTCTACAGGATGCATTCATGTTGTCCACAGGATGCATTCATGTTGTCCACAGGATGTATTCATGTTGTCTACATGATGCATTCATGTTGTCTACATGATGCATTCATGTTGTCTACAGGATGCATTCATGTTGTCCACAGGATGTATTCATGTTGTCTAAAGGATGCATTCATGTTGTCCACAGGATGCATTCATGTTGTCTACAGGATGCATTCATGTTGTCTACGGGATGCATTCATGTTGTCTATAGGATGCATTCATGTTGTCCACAAGATGCATTCATGTTGTCCACAGGATGCATTCATGTTGTCCACAGGATGCATTCATGTTGTCCACAGGATGCATTCATGTTGTCCACAGAATGCATTCGTTTTGTCTAAAGGATGCATTCATGTTGTCCACAGGATGCATTCATGTTGTCTACAGGATGCATTCATGTTGTCTACAGGATGCATTCATGTTGTCTACAGGATGCATTCATGTTGTCCACAGGATGTATTCATGTTGTCCACAGGATGCATTCATGTTGTCCACAGGATGCATTCATGTTGTCCACAGGATGTATTCATGTTGTCCACAGGATGCATTCATGTTGTCCACAGGATGTATTCATGTTGTCTACATGATGCATTAATGTTGTCCACAGGATGCATTCATGTTGTCCACGGGATGTATTCATGTTGTCCACAGGATGCATTCATGTTGTCCACAGGATGTATTCATGTTGTCTACATGATGCATTCATGTTGTCCACAGGATGCATTCATGTTGTCCACAGGATGCATTCATGTTGTCTATAGGATGCATTCATGTTGTCCACAGGATGCATTCATGTTGTCCACAGAATGCATTCATGTTGTCTAAAGGATGCATTCATGTTGTCCACAGGATGTATTCATGTTCTCCACAGGATGCATTCATGTTGTCCACAGGATGCATTCATGTTGTCCACAGGATGTATTCATGTTGTCTACATGATGCATTCATGTTGTCCACAGGATGCATTCATGTTATCCACGGGATGTATTCATGTTGTCCACAGGATGCATTCATGTTGTCCACAGGATGTATTCATGTTGTCTACATGATGCATTCATGTTGTCCACATGATGCATTCATGTTGTCCACAGGATGCATTCATGTTGTCCACAGGATGTATTCATGTTGTCTACAGGATGCATTCATGTTGTCTACAGGATGCATTCATGTTGTCCACAGGATGTATTCATGTTGTCTACATGATGCATTCATGTTGTCCACATGATGCATTCATGTTGTCCACAGGATGCATTCATGTTGTCCACAGGATGTATTCATGTTGTCCACAGGATGTATTCATGTTGTCCACAGGATGCATTCATGTTGTCCACAGGATGTATTCATGTTGTCTACATGATGCATTCATGTTGTCTACATGATGCATTCATGTTGTCTACAGGATGCATTCATGTTGTCCACAGGATGTATTCATGTTGTCTAAAGGATGCATTCATGTTGTCTACAGGATGCATTCATGTTGTCTACGGGATGCATTCATGTTGTCTATAGGATGCATTCATGTTGTCCACAAGATGCATTCATGTTGTCCACAGGATGCATTCATGTTGTCCACAGGATGCATTCATGTTGTCCACAGGATGCATTCATGTTGTCCACAGAATGCATTCATTTTGTCTAAAGGATGCATTCATGTTGTCCACAGGATGCATTCATGTTGTCTACAGGATGCATTCATGTTGTCTACAGGATGCATTCATGTTGTCTACAGGATGCATTCATGTTGTCCACAGGATGTATTCATGTTGTCCACAGGATGCATTCATGTTGTCCACAGGATGCATTCATGTTGTCCACAGGATGTATTCATGTTGTCCACAGGATGCATTCATGTTGTCCACAGGATGTATTCATGTTGTCTACATGATGCATTAATGTTGTCCACAGGATGCATTCATGTTGTCCACGGGATGTATTCATGTTGTCCACAGGATGCATTCATGTTGTCCACAGGATGTATTCATGTTGTCTACATGATGCATTCATGTTGTCCACAGGATGCATTCATGTTGTCCACAGGATGCATTCATGTTGTCCACAGGATGCATTCATGTTGTCTATAGGATGCATTCATGTTGTCCACAGGATGCATTCATGTTGTCCACAGGATGTATTCATGTTGTCTACATGATGCATTCATGTTGTCCACAGGATGCATTCATGTTGTCCACAGGATGCATTCATGTTGTCTATAGGATGCATTCATGTTGTCCACAGAATGCATTCATGTTGTCTAAAGGATGCATTCATGTTGTCCACAGGATGTATTCATGTTCTCCACAGGATGCATTCATGTTGTCCACAGGATGCATTCATGTTGTCCACAGGATGTATTCATGTTGTCTACATGATGCATTCATGTTGTCCACAGGATGCATTCATGTTGTCCACGGGATGTATTCATGTTGTCCACAGGATGCATTCATGTTGTCCACAGGATGTATTCATGTTGTCTACATGATGCATTCATGTTGTCCACATAATGCATTCATGTTGTCCACAGGATGCATTCATGTTGTCCACAGTATGTATTCATGTTGTCTACAGGATGCATTCATGTTGTCTACAGGATGCATTCATGTTGTCCACAGGATGTATTCATGTTGTCTACATGATGCATTCATGTTGTCCACATGATGCATTCATGTTGTCCACAGGATGCATTCATGTTGTCCACAGGATGTATTCATGTTGTCTACAGGATGCATTCATGTTGTCCACAGGATGCATTCATGTTGTCCACAGGATGCATTCATGTTGTCCACAGGATGTATTCATGTTGTCTACATGATGCATTCATGTTGTCTACATGATGCATTCATGTTGTCTACAGGATGCATTCATGTTGTCCACAGGATGTATTCATGTTGTCTACAGGATGCATTCATGTTGTCTACATGATGCATTCATGTTGTCTACAGGATGCATTCATGTTGTCTACAGGATGCATTCATGTTGTCCACAGAATGCATTCATGTTGTCTAAAGGATGCATTCATGTTGTCCACAGGATGCATTCATGTTGTCTAGGGCTGAAACGACGCGTCGACATAGTCGACGTCATCGGTTACGTAAATACGTCGACGCCGTTTTTGTGCTTCGACGCGTCGCATATTTACGTCACACTACCGTCATGGCGGAGCGCAAAGCAGACGATGCGAGCGAGTGGGAAAAAAGCACGCCAAAAGTCGTCAAAAGTGTGGGAGTATTTCAATAAACGGCCTAAGAAGAAACGCTACTTTTATCTACATTCAGCTCGCTACTCGCTACTAATTTTTATCGATCTGTTAATGCACACTTTGTTTGTTTTGGTCTGTCAGACAGACCTTCAAAGTGCCTGCCTTACTGGTGACGTTTCACTCCATTCCACCAATCAGATGCAGTCACTGGTGACGTTGGACCAATCAAACAGAGCCAGGCGGTCACATGACCTGAGTTGAAAAACGTATTGGGGTGTTGCCATTTAGTGATCAATTGTACGGAATATGTACTGTACTGTGCAATCTACTAATAAAAGTTTCAATCAATCAATCAAAAGTGTGAAGGAAAAAAGACTGTTTTTTATTTCAACCGTACATCCCGTCAAAAGCCTAAAGACTGACTGCACAGTTCCTGTCTTCACAATAAAGGTGCCGCTCCATCGCGCCGCGCTTTCAAAATAAGAGTCTGCGAAAGCCAGCGCAAACAAGCTAGCAAGCTACGGAGTTTGCCGCCTATTTATTTCTTGTAAAGTGTATAAAAACGAATATGGAAGATGGACAAATAAAATGCCAAAAACCAACCACTTTCATGTGGTATTAGACAGAAATGAGGAACTTTTTTTCTCCTCCATTTGAAAACGTGGACGTTATAAGCAATACTGTCTGTTTACAATCAATGCAAGTCATCAGAATCAGGTAATACACCAACTTATATTCTTGTCTTCATGAAAGAAAGGAATCTATATGTGTTAAACATGCATGTATATTCATTAAAACACCTTTAACATGTAAACAAAAACGGCAAAATAAATAAATATAAATTATATACTGTATATATCAATGTATGTATATATATGTGTATATATATATATATGTGTGTGTGTATATATATATATGTGTGTATATATATATATATATATACATATACATATATATATATATATATATATATATATATATATATATATATATATATATATATATATATATATATATATATATATATGATATGTGTGTGTATGTTACTCATCAGTTACTCAGTACTTGAGTAGTTTTTTCACAACATACTTTTTACTTTTACTCAAGTAAATATTTGGGTGACTACTCCTTACTTTTACTTGAGTAATAAATCTCTAAAGTAACAGTACTCTTACTTGAGTACAATTTCTGGCTACTCTACCCACCTCTGCTAATAATGTTGTTGTATGCACAACGGCTATAAACGAACGTTTGAAAAGAAAACACCCGACAGCGTTCTTGCCATCACCATCAACTAGTCAACCGTCCGCGTGAGTATACGTTGTCATCATTACACAAAAACATGAATGTGTCATTTGTATCTGCGTTGTAAATTCATAAACTAAAACACTGGTTCGCTCTGAGAGGCGCGTTTGGCGTGCCTGTTCAGTGTTTACAAAGACGCGCTCCTCTTTAACGCTAACGTTAATTAGTTGTGCAAATACCTTTTACAACATTAACAGTTACATATACTATGTACAAACGAACAATTAACTTTCACTTTAATCATACTATCATTGTTGTGTTATTAAGCAAAATAAGCAATACTTTTACTTTTGTTGAAATGTTTACACTGTTGTTACAGAATATTTCGTTTTGCACTTTTTTGTATTGGATGTTTATCTTTATTTTTGCACATTTTAGCAAATAAGCAATACTTTTACTTTTGTTGAAATGTTTACACTGTTACAGAATATTTCCGTTTTGCACTTTTTTGTATTGGATCTTTATCTTTATTTTTGCAAATGTTAAAGCAAAATAAGCAATACTTTTACTTTTGAAATGCTTATACTATTGCAGAATATTAAGATTTGCACTGGGTGTTTACTTTTATATTTGCACATTAAAAAGCAAATAAACTACTTTTAATTTTGTTAAATGTTAAAAGTTTTAAATGTTTACATTGTTACAGAATATTTTGTCATGTTGTTGTCAATGTTGACTGAGTGGCCATCCTTTTTTTTTTTGTAAATAAAAGCCATGCCTTTTGAAAAAACTGGCCTACATTTATTTTTTCATCTTCGTTTTAAATAAAAAAATAATTGGTAAAAGGAAAAATAATCTATAGATTAATCGAAAAAATAATCTATAGATTAACCGATTAATCGAAAAAAATAATCTATAGATTAATCGATAGAAAAATAATCGTTAGCTGCAGCCTTAATGTTGTCTACAGGATGCATTCATGTTGTCCACAGGATGCATTCATGTTGTCCACAGGATGCATTCATGTTGTCTAAAGGATGCATTCATGTTGTCTACAGGATGCATTCATGTTGTCTATAGGATGCATTCATGTTGTCTACAGGATGCATTCATGTTGTCTACAGGATGCATTCATGTTGTCCACAGGATGCATTCATGTTGTCCACAGGATGCATTCATGTTGTCTACAGGATGCATTCATGTTGTCTACAGGATGCATTCATGTTGTCCACAGGATGCATTCATGTTGTCTACAGGATGCATTCATGTTGTCTACAGGATGCATTCATGTTGTCCACAGGATGCATTCATGTTGTCCACAGGATGTATTCATGTTGTCTACAGGATGCATTCATGTTGTCCACAGGATGTATTCATGTTGTCTACAGGATGCATTCATGTTGTCTACAGGATGCATTCATGTTGTCCACAGGATGTATTCATGTTGTCTACAGGATGCATTCATGTTGTCTACAGGATGCATTCATGTTGTCCACAGGATGCATTCATGTTGTCTACAGGATGCATTCACGTTGTCTACAGGATGCATTCATGTTGTCTATAGGATGCATTCATGTTGTCCACAGGATGCATTCATGTTGTCCACAGGATGCATTCATGTTGTCTATAGGATGCATTCATGTTGTCCACAGGATGCATTCATGTTGTCCACAGGATGCATTCATGTTGTCCACAGGATGCATTCATGTTGTCTACAGGATGCATTCATGTTGTCCACAGGATGTATTCATGTTGTCCACAGGATGCATTCATGTTGTCCACAGGATGCATTCATGTTGTCCACAGGATGCATTCATGTTGTCCACAGGATGCATTCATGTTGTCCACAGGATGCATTCATGTTGTCCACAGGATGTTGGCAATGTTCCAGCAATCATTCTGTCAGATATTGAAAATAATATGGAGGCTCGTCTTGTGGGCCAAAATGAAAGTATTTCTACTAACATGCAGTTAAAAGATTTATGCTTCTTAATACATTCTTGACACTTCCTGTGTGTGTGTGTGTGTGTGTGTGTGTGTGTGTGTGTGTGTGTGTGTGTGTGTGTGTGTGTGTGTGTGTGTGTGTGTGTGTATACTGTACTCTATGTATTTATGTACACATTTTGTGTATGTTTCATTTTCTACTTATTATGTACATACATTTGTATATGTAGTACATGTTTTGTACATTTATACAATAATGTAAACTGAATGAAAATAGGTTGAGCAATTAGCAAGATATGATTTATTTTCAATTTAGATGTGCTACCTTGATCGAGTACTTTGCTGTCCTTAAAAATGGCCTACTCACAGAACTTACTACTATGTGTGTGTATGGTCAAATCTACCTAGCAACAGCGGCCGGTCCTCACAACTACAAAAGTAAAAAAAAAAGTTTTTACTTTGTGTGTTTTGCATTCTGAAGTGAGGTTGCAACTCTCTACTCCCATCTAGTGCTAGATATATTTTTTTCATCATTCTAGCTATAGTGGAAAGGGGGGCCCTCACAACCTACTCACCAAACGTGGGTCCACACAAAGTAGGCAATACATGTATGTGTGTGTGTGTGTGTGTGTGTGTGTGTGTGTGTGTGTGTGTGTGTGTGTGTGTGTGTGTGTGTGTGTGTGTGTGTGTGTGTGTGTGTGTGTGTGTGTGTGCCAATAAAGCAGGTGGTAAAGTGTTATTATGAAACAATAAAGTGACAGTTGGCCAGAGAGCGATTGAGGTTGAAATATGATGACTTTATAAGGCATCGGCGCGACTCAATAAAGTCGACTCGCAGGCAGACGGCTGAAATATGGAGTCGTGCGCACGCCACGCATCCATCCACTTAGCGATAACGGCCTTGAAATAAAGGCTGCGTTAGAGTGATGAATGGCTGCGGCGGGTTTTATTAGTGGAGTCGCTAAGGACGCTCAGATGTCTTCAAGCTCGCCGCCAAAGGGATTCATGACAGGTTTTTTTTTGTTTTTTTTCAAAGCTCATTTCTTTCCTGCAGCAAACAAGATGGACTCAACATAAATGAATGACACGGTTACAACACACACACACACACACACACACGTGCAAGGCGCGTGTACCGACGAGCCGGAGCTTTCCCAAGCGCCACTTATCTTGGCGTCGCCTTTTCTTTGAAACGCACAAACAATCCGAACAGCAAAATAAACAAGTGTGCTATTGATTTCCCCGAGTGTAACAGAGCGCTTATCTCCTTCGCCTCGCAGCCAGCGCTGACACTTTGCTCATTTAAAATGAATTAGATTAGCATTGAGCGCGCGCGCACACACACACACACACACACACACACACACACACACACACACACACACACACACTCGCCGGAAGACCACCCAAGTTCCTCGCCGTCGCCCGTGATGGGATTACTGAGGGAAGGCCGGAGGGAGCGCGGTCATGTTAAGTTAAAGTTAAAGTACCAATGATTGTCACACACACTAGGTGTGGTGAAATGATCCTCTGCATTTGACCCATCACCCTTGATCACCCCCTGGGAGGTGAGGGGAGCAGTGAGCAGCAGCGGTGGCCCAGCTCGGGAATCTTTTTTTGGTGATTTAACCCCCAATTCCAACCCTTGATGCTAAGTGCCAAGCAGGGAGGTCATGCGGGACGAGGAAGCTGAAAGTAATGAGATGCTAACGCTGGCTTTCACGTTGGTAACGTTTTCACGATAAACCAACGTTTTCACATTGATAACATTTTCACGATAAATTTTTATGTTGATATCGTTTTCGCGTTGATAACGCTGGTTTTCACGTTGATAAAAGTGTTCACGATAGACCAACGTTTTCATGTTGATAACGTTTCCGCGTTGATAACGCTGGTTTTCACGTTGATCCAACGTTTTCACGATAAACCAACGTTTTCACGTTGATAACGTTTTCACAATAAACTAAAGTTTTCATGTTGATAACGTTTTTGCGTTGATAACGCTGGCTTTCACGTTGAAAACGCTGGTTTTCACGTTGATAACGTTTCCACGATAAACCGTTTTCATGTTGATAACGTTTTCACGTTGATAACGCTGGTTTTCACGTTGATAATCACGTTTGATGACCGCTTTCACGGTGGCTGACTGTTTTCACGATAAACCAACGTTTTCACGTTGATAATCACGTTTGATGACCGCTTTCACGGTGGCTGACCGTTTTTACAAAAAAACAACGTTTTCACGTTGATAACGTTTTCACGATAAACCAACGTTTTCACATTGATAACGTTTTCACGATAAACCAACGTTTTCATGTTGATAACGTTTTCATGTTGATAACATTTTCGCGTTGATAACACTGGTTTTCACGATAAACCAACGTTTTCACATTGATAACGTTTTCACGATAAACCAAAGTTTTCACGATAAACCAACATTTTCACATTGCTAAATTTTCACATTGATAACGCTGGTTTTCACGTTGATAACGTTTTCACGTTGATAAAGTTTTCACGATAAACCAACGTTTTCATGTTGATAACATTTTCGCGTTGATAACACTGGTTTTCACAATAAACCAACGTTTTCACATTGATAACGTTTTCACGATAAACCAAAGTTTTCACGATAAACCAACTTTTTCACATTGCTAAATTTTCACGTTGATAACGCTGGTTTTCACGTTGATCCAACGTTTTCACGATAAACCAACGTTTTCACGTTGATAACGTTTTCACAATAAACTAAAGTTTTCATGTTGATAACGTTTTTTGCGTTGATAACGCTGGCTTTCACGTTGAAAACGCTGGTTTTCACGTTGATAAAGTTTCCACGATAAACCGTTTTCATGTTGATAACGTTTTCACGTTGATAACGCTGGTTTTCACGTTGATAATCACGTTTGATGACCGCTTTCACGGTGGCTGACTGTTTTCACGATAAACCAACGTTTTCACGTTGATAATCACGTTTGATGACCGCTTTCACGGTGGCTGACCGTTTTTACAAAAAAACAACGTTTTCACGTTGATAACGTTTTCACGATAAACCAACGTTTTCACATTGATAACGTTTTCACGATAAACCAACGTTTTCATGTTGATAACGTTTTCACGTTGATAAAGTTTTCACGATAAACCAACGTTTTCATGTTGATAACATTTTCGCGTTGATAACACTGGTTTTCACGATAAACCAACGTTTTCACATTGATAACGTTTTCACGATAAACCAAAGTTTTCACGATAAACCAACATTTTCACATTGCTAAATTTTCACGTTGATAACGCTGGTTTTCACGTTGATAACGTTTTCACGTTGATAAAGTTTTCACGATAAACCAACGTTTTCATGTTGATAACATTTTCGCGTTGATAACACTGGTTTTCACAATAAACCAACGTTTTCACATTGATAACGTTTTCACGATAAACCAAAGTTTTCACGATAAACCAACTTTTTCACATTGCTAAATTTTCACGTTGATAACGCTGGTTTTCACGTTGATAACGTTTTCACGAGAAACCAAAGTTTTCATGTTGATAATCACGTTGGATGACCGCTTTCACGGTGGCTGACCGTTTTCACGATAAACCAACGTTTTCACATTGATAACGTTTTCACGTTGATAACGTTTTCACGATAAAATAACGTTTTCACATTGATAAAATTTTCACGATAAACCAACGTTTTCACGATAAACCAACGTTTTCACATTGATAACATTTTCACGATAAACCAACGTTTTCACGTTGATAACGTTTTCACGATAAACCAACGTTTTTATGTTGATAACGTTTTCGCGTTGATAATGCTGGTTTTCACGTTGATAAAAGTTTTCACGATAAACCAACGTTTTCACGATAAACCAACGTTATCATGTTGATAATGTTTTCGCGTTGATAACGCTGGTTTTCACGTTGATAACGTTTTCACGATAAACCAACGTTTTCACGTTGATAACGTTTTCACGATAAACCAACGTTTTCACATTGATAACATTTTCACGATAAACCAACGTTTTCACGTTGATAACGTTTTCACGATAAACCAACGTTTTCACATTGATAACATTTTCACGATAAACCAACGTTTTCACGTTGATAACGTTTTCACGATAAACCATCGTTTTTATGTTGATAACGTTTTCGCGTTGATAATGCTGGTTTTCACGTTGATAAAAGTTTTCACGATAAACCAACGTTTTCACGATAAACCAACGTTATCATGTTGATAATGTTTTCGCGTTGATAACGCTGGTTTTCACGTTGATAACGTTTTCACGATAAACCAACGTTTTCACGTTGATAACGTTTTCACAATAAACTAAAGTTTTCATGTTGATAATGTTTTCGCGTTGATAACGCTGGTTTTCACGTTGATAACGCTGGTTTTCACATTGATAACGTTTTCACGATAAACCAAAGTTTTCACGATAAACCAACGTTCTCACGTTGATAAAGTTCTCACGTTGAAAACGCTGGTTTTCACGTTGATAACGTTTTCACGATAAACCAACGTTTTCATGTTGATAACGTTTTCACGTTGATAACGCTGGTTTTCACGTTGATAATCACGTTTGATGACCGCTTTCACGGTGGCTGACCGTTTTCACGATAAACCAACGTTTTCACGTTGATAACGTTTTCACGATAAACCAACGTTCTCACATTGATAACATTTTCACGATAAGCCAACGTTTTTATGTTGATAACGTTTTCGCGTTGATAACGCTGGTTTTCACATTGATAACGTTTTCACGATAAACCAAAGTTATCATGTTGGAAACGCTGGTTTTCACGTTGATAAAGTTTTCACGATAAACCAACGTTTTCATGTTGATAACGTTTTCACGTTGATAACGCTGGTTTTCACGTTGATAATCACGTTTGATGACCGCTTTCATGGTGGCTGACCCTTTTCACAATAAACCAACGTTTTCATGTTGATAACATTTTCACGTTGATAAAGTTTTCACGATAAACCAACGTTTTCATGTTGATATTGTTTTTGCGTTGATAACGCTGGTTTTCACATTGATAACGTTTTCACGATAATCCAAAGTTTTCACGATAAACCAACGTTTTCATGTTGATAAAGTTTTCACGTTGAAAACGCTGGTTTTCACGTTGATAACGTTTTCACGATAAACCAAAGTTTTCATGTTGATAACGTTTTCACGTTGATAACGCTGGTTTTCACGTTTGATGACCGCTTTCACGGTGGCTGACCCTTTTCACAATAAACCAACGTTTTCATGTTGATAACATTTTCACGTTGATAAAGTTTTCACGATAAACCAACGTTTTCATGTTGATATTGTTTTTGCGTTGATAACGCTGGTTTTCACATTGATAACGTTTTCACGATAATCCAAAGTTTTCACGATAAACCAACGTTTTCATGTTGATAAAGTTTTCACGTTGAAAACGCTGGTTTTCACGTTGATAACGTTTTCACGATAAACCAACGTTTTCATGTTGATAACGTTTTCACGTTGATAACGCTGGTTTTCACGTTTGATGACCGCTTTCACGGTGGCTGACCCTTTTCACAATAAACCAACGTTTTCATGTTGATAACATTTTCACGTTGATAAAGTTTTCACGATAAACCAACGTTTTCATGTTGATATTGTTTTTGCGTTGATAACGCTGGTTTTCACATTGATAACGTTTTCACGATAATCCAAAGTTTTCACGATAAACCAACGTTTTCATGTTGATAAAGTTTTCACGTTGAAAACGCTGGTTTTCACGTTGATAACGTTTTCACGATAAACCAACGTTTTCATGTTGATAACGTTTTCACGTTGATAACGCTGGTTTTCACGTTGATAATCACGTTTGATGACCGCTTTCACGGTGGCTGACCCTTTTCACAATAAACCAACGTTTTCATGTTGATAACATTTTCACGTTGATAAAGTTTTCACGATAAACCAACGTTTTCATGTTGATATTGTTTTTGCGTTGATAACGCTGGTTTTCACATTGATAACGCTGGTTTTCACATTGATAACGTTTTCACGATAATCCAAAGTTTTCACGATAAACCAACGTTTTCACGTTGATAAAGTTTTCACGTTGAAAACGCTGGTTTTCACGTTGATAACGTTTTCACGATAAACCAAAGTTTTCATGTTGATAACGTTTTCATGTTGATAACGCTGGTTTTCACGTTGATAATCACGTTTGATGACCGCTTTCACGGTGGCTGACCGTTTTCACGATAAACCAACGTTTTCACGATAAGCCAACGTTTTCACGATAAACCAACGTTTTCACATTGATAACATTTTCACGATAAACCAACGTTTTTATGTTGATAACGTTTTCGCTTTGATAACGCTGGTTTTCACGTTGATAAAAGTTTTCACGATAAACCAACGTTTTCATGTTGATAACGTTTTCGCTTTGATAACGCTGGTTTTCACGTTGATAACGCTGGTTTTCACATTGATAACGCTGGTTTTCACGTTGATAAAAGTTTTCACGATAAACTAACGTTTTCACGATAAACCAACGTTTTCACATTGATAACGTTTTCACAATAAACTAAAGTTTTCATGTTGATAACGTTTTCACAATAAACTAACGTTTTTGCGTTGATAACGCTGGATTTCACGTTGATAACGCTGGTTTTCACATTGATAACGTTTTCACGATAAACTAAAGTTTTCACGATAAACCGCTGGTTTTCACGTTAATAAAGTTTTCACGTAGAAAACGCTGGTTTTCACGTTGATAACGTTTCCACGATAAACCGTTTTCATGTTGATAACGTTTTCACGTTGATAACGCTGGTTTTCACGTTGATAATCACGTTTGATGACCGCTTTCACGGTGGCTGACCGTTTTCACGATAAACCAACGTTTTCACGTTGATAACGTTTTCACGATAAACCAACGTTTTCACATTGATAACGTTTTCACGATAAACCAACGTTTTCACATTGATAACGTTTTCACGATAAACCAACGTTTTCATGTTGATAAAGTTTTCACGTTGATAAAGTTTTCACGATAAACCAACATTTTCACGTTGATAACGTTTTCACAATAAACTAATGTTTTCATGTTGATAACGTTTTCGCGTTGATAACAATGATTTTCACGTTGATAACGCTGGTTTTCACGATAAACCAACGTTTTCACGATAAACCAACATTTTCATGTTGATAACGTTTTCACAATAAACTAAAGTTTTCATGTTGATAACGTTTTCGCATTGATAACGCTGGTTTTCACATTGATAACGCTGGTTTTCACATTGATAACGTTTTCGCGATAAACCAAAGTTTACACGATAAACCAACGTTTTCACGTTGATAAAGTTTTCACGTTGAAAACGCTGGTTTTCACGTTGATAACGCTGATTTTCACATTGTTAACGTTTTCACGATAAACCAAAGTTTTCACGATAAACCAATGTTTTCATGTTGATAACGCTGGTTTTCACGTTGATAATCACGTTTGATGACCGCTTTCACGGTGGCTGACCGTTTTCACGACAAACCAACGTTTTCACGTTGATAATGTTTTCACGATAAACCAACGTTTTCACATTGATAACGTTTTCATGTTAACGTTTTCACGTTGATAAAGTTTTCATGATAAACTAACGTTTTCATGTTGATAACGTTTTCGCGTTGATAATGCTGGTTTTCACGTTGATAACGTTTTCACGTTGATAACGCTGGTTTTCACATTGATAACGTTTTCACAATAAACGAATGTTTTCATGTTGATAACGTTTTCGCGTTGATAACGATGGTTTTCACGTTGATAACGCTGGTTTTCACATTGATAACGTTTTCACGATAAACCAAAGTTTTCACGATAAACCAACATTTTCACATTGATAAAGTTTTCACGTTGATAACGTTTTCACGATAAACCAACGTTTTCACGTTGATAACGCTGGTTTTCACGTTGATAATCATGTTTGATGATTAAAGAAAAGAGGTGCACTTGTTGGTTGTGTTCCATGAAGCCAGTAGTGCCATGATGCAGATGCTTTCCAGCAGGGGTGTCAAAGTGCTTTTCATTGAGGGCCACATCAAAGTTATGGCTGCCATCAGAGGGCCGCTTGTAACGGTCAATAATGTAGGAATTTGATTTAATTATTAACTAGATGATGTGTGAATGCTCCGATGCTGAAGTTGAAGTGAAATGCTGACAGAATGTAGTAAGAATGTAAGAATAGTTTGAATGTTGGAATGCTTTGAATGTTGAAGAGTTTGAATTTCCCGGAAAACCGGAATTTGGTTTGGAACTTGGGAAAGTGTTAGTGTGAATGTCCAGGATGAGTGAAATGTGTTGATGTTGGAATGGTTTGAATCGGTTGAAAAAATGTGGGAATTGTGCAACTTGGAAAAATGTCCCATTCATTTCAATGGGAAATTCCTGGAAATTTGGGAATTTGGGGAAAAGTGGGATTATTTGGAAAATGATTAAGAACATGAATGTCCTGAATGAGCATAATTGGTTGGTGTTGGAATTGTTTAAATCGGTCAGGAGATGTTGAAGTAGTAAATGGTATCAGGGAATTTCGGAAAAATCTGGAATTCTTTTGAAAATGGTAAAAAAAACTTGAATGTTCTGAATGAGTTGAAATGGTTGGTGTTGGAATTTTTCAAATCGGTCAGGAAATGTTGAAGTAGTAAATGGCATTAGGGAATTTGGGGAAAGTCGGGAATTTTTTGAAAAATGCTAAAAGACTTGAATGTTCTGAGTAAGTTGAAATGGTTGGTGTTGGAATTTTTCAAATCAATCGAGAAATGTGGAAGTAGTAACATTTTTCATTGAAAGATGGTATTACGGAAGTCCTGGAATTTCGGGAAAACCGGGAATTTTTCCCGTTTAAAAAAAACCTTCATTTTTTTTGTCCTAATTATGAGGAATGTTTTGACAATGGAACGGTTGAAGTGGGTTGAAAAATGTGGGAGGAGTAGTCGCCAGAATAAAGGGTGGAAATAGGGCTTTGGAAAACCAGGAATTCCGGAAAATCCTGGAATGTTTTTGAACTTGGAAAATTGACAGTGTGAATTTCCAGGATGAGTGGAATGTGTTGAAGGTAGAATGGTTTGAATTGGTTAAAAAATGTGGAAATGGTGGAAGTTTGAAAAATGTCCCATTCATTTCAAAGGGAAATTCCTGGAAATTTGGGAATTTGGGGAAAAGTGGGATTATTTGGGAAATGATTAGAAGCATGAATGTCCTGAATGAGCTGAATTTGTTGGTGTTGGAATTGTTTAAATAGGTCAGGAAATGTTGAAGTAGTAAACGGTATCAGGGAATTTTGGGAAAATCGGGAATTTCTTTGAAAATGGTCAAAACAAAACTTGAATGTTCTGAATGAGTTGAAATGGTTGGCGTTGGAATTTTTCAAATCAATCGAGAAATGTGGAAGTAGTAACATTTTTAATTGAAAAATTGTATTACGGAAGTCCTGGAATTTCAGGAAAACCGGGAATTTTTCCAATTAAAAAAACCCTTCGGGTTTTTTTTGTCCTAATTAAAAAGAATGTTTTGACAGTGGAACGGTTGAAGTGGGTTGAAAAATGTGGGAGGAGTAGTCGCCAGAAAAAAGGGTGGAAATAGGTCTTTGGAAAACCAGGAATTCTGGAATATACTGGAATGAAAATTGATAGTATGAATGTTTTGAAGGCGGAATTGTTTGAATCGGTTGAAAAATGTGAAAATGGTGGAAGTCTGAAAAATGTCCCATTCATTTCAATGGGAAATTCCTGGAAATTTGTGAATTTGGGGAAAAGTGGGATTATTTGGGAAATGATTAGAAGCATGAATGAGCTGAATTGGTTGGTGTTGGAATTGTTTAAATTGGTCAGGAAATGTTGACGTAGTAAACGGTATCAGGGAATTTTGGGAAAATCGGGAATTTCTTTGAAAATGGTAAAAAAAAAAAAATTGAATGTTCTGAATGAGTTGAAATGGTTGGCGTTGGAATTTTTCAAATCAATCGAGAAATGTGGTAGTAGTAACATTTTTAATTGAAAAATTGTATTACGGAAGTCCTGGAATTTCAGGAAAAACGGGAATTTTTCCAATTAAAAAAACCCTTCGTTTTTTTTGTTGTTGTCCTAATTAAAAAGAATGTTTTGACAGTGGAACGGTTGAAGTGGGTTGAAAAATGTGGGAGGAGTAGTCACCAGAAAAAAGGGTGGAAATAGGTCTTTGGAAAACCAGGAATTCTGAATATACTGGAATGAAAATTGATAGTGTGAATGTTTTGAAGGCGGAATTGTTTGAATCGGTTGAAAAATGTGAAAATGGTGGAAGTCTGAAAAATGTCCCATTCATTTCAATGGGAAATACCTGGGAATTTGGGGAAAAGTGGGATTATTTGGGAAATGATTAGAAGCATGAATGAGCTGAATTGGTTGGTGTTGGAATTGTTTAAATTGGTCAGGAAATGTTGACGTAGTAAACGGTATCAGGGAATTTTGGGAAAATCGGGAATTTCTTTGAAAATAGTAAAAAAAAACAACTTGAATGTTCTGAATGAGTTGAAATGGTTGGCGTTGGAATTTTTCAAATCAATCGAGAAATGTGGAAGTAGTAACATTTTTAATTGAAAAATTGTATTACGGAAGTCCTGGAATTTCAGGAAAAACGGGAATTTTTCCAATTAAAAAAACCCTTTGTTTTTTGTTTTTTTTGTCCTAATTAAAAAGAATGTTTTGACAGTGGAACGGTTGAAGTGGGTTGAAAAATGTGGGAGGAGTAGTCGCCAGAAAAAAGGGTGGAAATAGGTCTTTGGAAAACCAGGAATTCTGGAATATACTGGAATGAAAATTGATAGTATGAATGAATGTTTTGAAGGCGGAATTGTTTGAATCGGTTGAAAAATGTGAAAATGGTGGAAGTCTGAAAAATGTCCCATTCATTTCAATGGGAAATTCCTGGAAATTTGTGAATTTGGGGAAAAGTGGGATTATTTGGGAAATGATTAGAAGCATGAATGAGCTGAATTGGTTGGTGTTGGAATTGTTTAAATTGGTCAGGAAATGTTGAAGTAGTAAACGTTATCAGGGAATTTTGGGAAAATCGGGAATGTCTTTGAAAATGGTAAAAAAAAACAACTTGAATGTTCTGAATGAGTTGAAATGGTTGGCGTTGGAATTTTTCAAATCAATCGAGAAATGTGGAAGTAGTAACATTTTTAATTGAAAAATTGTATTACGGAAGTCCTGGAATTTCAGGAAAAACGGGAATTTTTCCAATTAAAAAAACCCTTCGTTTTTTTTTTTTTTGTCCTAATTAAAAAGAATGTTTTGACAGTGGAACGGTTGAAGTGGGTTGAAAAATGTGGGAGGAGTAGTCGCCAGAAAAAAGGGTGGAAATAGGTCTTTGGAAAACCAGGAATTCTGGAATATACTGGAATGAAAATTGATAGTATGAATGAATGTTTTGAAGGCGGAATTGTTTGAATCGGTTGAAAAATGTGAAAATGGTGGAAGTCTGAAAAATGTCCCATTCATTTCAATGGGGAATTCCTGGAAATTTGTGAATTTGGGGAAAAGTGGGATTATTTGGGAAATGATTAGAAGCATGAATGAGCTGAATTGGTTGGTGTTGGAATTGTTTAAATTGGTCAGGAAATGTTGACGTAGTAAACGGTATCAGGGAATTTTGGGAAAATCGGGAATTTCTTTGAAAATGGTAAAAAAAAAAAACTTGAATGTTCTGAATGAGTTGAAATGGTTGGCGTTGGAATTTTTCAAATCAATCGAGAAATGTGGAAGTAGTAACATTTTTAATTGAAAAATTGTATTACGGAAGTCCTGGAATTTCAGGAAAAACGGGAATTTTTCCAATTAAAAAAAACCTTCGTTTTTTTTTTGTTGTCCTAATTAAAAAGAATGTTTTGACAGTGGAGCGGTTGAAGTGGGTTGAAAAATGTGGGAGGAGTAGTCGCCAGAAAAAAGGGTGGAAATAGGTCTTTGGAAAACCAGGAATTCTGGAATATACTGGAATGAAAATTGATAGTATGAATGAATGTTTTGAAGGCGGAATTGTTTGAATCGGTTGAAAAATGTGAAAATGGTGGAAGTCTGAAAAATGTCCCATTCATTTCAATGGGAAATACCTGGAAATTTGTGAATTTGGGGAAAAGTGGGATTATTTGGGAAATGATTAGAAGCATGAATGAGCTGAATTGGTTGGTGTTGGAATTGTTTAAATTGGTCAGGAAATGTTGAAGTAGTAAACGGTATCAGGGAATTTTGGGAAAATCGGGACTTTCTTTGAAAATGGTAAAAACAAAACTTGAATGTTCTGAATGAGTTGAAATGGTTGGCGTTGAAATTTTTCAAATCAATCGAGAAATGTGGAAGTAGTAACATTTTTAATTGAAAAATTGTATTACGGAAGTCCTAGAATTTCAGGAAAACCGGGAATTTTTCCAATTAAAAAAACCCTTCGTTTTTTTTTTGTCCTAATTAAAAAGAATGTTTTGACAGTGGAACGGTTGAAGTGGGTTGAAAAATGTGGGAGGAGTAGTCGCCAGAAAAAAGGGTGGAAATAGGTCTTTGGAAAACCAGGAATTCTGGAATATACTGGAATGAAAATTGATAGTATGAATGTTTTGAAGGCGGAATTGTTTGAATCGGTTGAAAAATGTGAAAATGGTGGAAGTCTGAAAAATGTCCCATTCATTTCAATGGGAAATTCCTGGAAATTTGTGAATTTGGGGAAAAGTGGGATTATTTGGGAAATGATTAGAAGCATGAATGAGCTGAATTGGTTGGTGTTGGAATTGTTTAAATTGGTCAGGAAATGTTGAAGTAGTAAACGGTATCAGGGAATTTTGGGAAAATCGGGAATTTCTTTGAAAATGGTAAAAAAAAACAACTTGAATGTTCTGAATGAGTTGAAATGGTTGGCGTTGGAATTTTTCAAATCAATCGAGAAATGTGGAAGTAGTAACATTTTTAATTGAAAAATTGTATTACGGAAGTCCTGGAATTTCAGGAAAAACGGGAATTTTTCCAATTAAAAAAACCCTTCGGTTTTTTTTTTTTTGTCCTAATTAAAAAGAATGTTTTGACAGTGGAACGGTTGAAGTGGGTTGAAAAATGTGGGAGGAGTAGTCGCCAGAAAAAAGGGTGGAAATAGGTCTTTGGAAAACCAGGAATTCTGGAAAATCCTGGAATGTTTTTGAACTTGGAAAATTGATAGTGTGAATGTCCAGGATGAGTGGAATGTGTTGAAGGTGGAATGGTTTGAATCGGTTAACAAATGTGGAAACGGTGGAAGTTTGAAAAATGGCCAATTCGGTTTGAATGGGGAAAATGTTCCGGAAAAACTGGAATTCTGGGAAATCTCGGAATTAGACTGTCGATTTTACAGTAAAAAATGTACATTTACAAAATGTTACTGTAAAATATAAAGTTTTTTATTTTTACAACATTTTAGGGTAAATGTAAAAACAGTACCATTTTTTTACAGAACAAATCTGGCAGCTTAGTTAGAATGTTTGTGTTAAATTGACATTGTTTTTATAACATTATATTGTTAATAAAAACAGTACAAGTTATTTATTTTTTTTATTCTGGCAACTTAGCTGCCAGTTTTTCTACCGTAAAAACGCATTTCCATTGACAGTAATACACCGTTAAAAACAACAACCCTCGATTCTACAGTCAAACACTTCCATAACGAGTCTACTGAGAGATACTTCTAATACGTATTGGAAGTGGCAACAGCGGAGGATGCATGTGCATGCACGAGCCAGTCAGCCCCACAACGAGAGGGTAGCGGAAAAGAAGGAATTTGTTGACTACGATGGTGGACTCGTGCAAAGCTCTCCGGGTAAACCGCTACTATATATGGAGATATCCACTAACTAAGGCAGAATACGTTACTTAAATCTCAAATTCCAAACTGCTCGTTGGCTTTATAAATATCTCCGCCATTTTCTGGACTTGTGGGGATCCCTAATACACAAAGACAGGTACCAACCGGTGGGAACACTTGGTTGTACATCATGTGACCCCTTTAGGTCCGCTTTGTTTCATCAAATAAATGGAAATGTGTGGGGAAAACAATTTGTTTTAAAACTATATACTAAAGTCTGTCAGTGTAAGAAATGCTGAAATGAGAAAATAATGAAAGAGCAGCAGAAAAATTCTAGGAAGTAGAAAAGTAAGTCAGCGTATCCAAAAGAGCAACAATTGTTGTCTTACAGGAAAACAACTTTCGAGGAAAGGAGAAACAAAGCAGACTTGAAACAAAAGTGACAATCAAAACAAAGCACAAAATCAATTAAAAAAAAATAGAAACTAGACGTGGCCTGGAAGCTCGTAGCATGAAACAGGAAAAGTGACAGTCACACTGGTGTATGTTGGGTGTCGTCCATCTTAAAGTGACAGTCACACGGTCGTCTTCTTCTTCTCTTGCCGCAGCGGTGGAAGACAGGAAGCTGTTCATCGGCATGGTGTCCAAGAAGTGCAACGAGAACGACATCCGGGTCATGTTCTCGGCGTTCGGGCAGATCGAGGAGTGCCGAATCCTGCGAGGACCCGACGGGCTGAGCAGAGGTACGTGCGTCTCACTTCCGTCCACACCGGAATGGCGGCGGCGGGGGATGATCGGCACAACAGCCTCCAGAGTCCTGCTGAGCGCCATCTTGGGGCTGTTGTGTGAATATTTTGGCTCTATATAGCATCTTTCCCTCTCTCCCTTGACCCCGCCCCCTTTTTCCCCCTCCCCACCTCTTCTCCTCTTCCCCCCCACCCCCCATCCTGCCCTGTCCATGTGCTTCACCTTCCAGCTTGACCCCCACTGTGGCCACGCCCTTCGCATGTTGAGGGTGAGGTCAAAGGTCATCAGTGCATTTTTTTTTTGGGACACAATTCAACATCATATTCATTTATTTGACACATTTCATGGAAACATTCCTAATGTTTCCAGAATGTGGACAATTTTACACATTCCACACATTTTTTCCACATCGTAAAAATACTTCCATGGTTCATGTTCCATCATCAGACCTCCACCAATCACACGACAGCACCAGAGGTGCCCCGCCCACCACCCCCCTAAGCCCCTCCCACCTGTGCTTCCTGTGTGTCATGGCAGCTTCAGTGTCATCTTGTTGTTGTTGTTGTTGTTGTTGTTCCGGATGTTTCTTTGTGGCTTTCTCAGCGCTCCACTCTCCCCTGATTCTAGAAGGCGTGTTCTGCCTGGCTGTCCCACAAAGATCAAAATCAAAATCAACATTAAACAGAGCGCAGAAAATACCAATATCGAAGAAAAAAAAAAAATCGAAATATTGATACTTTTCATACTTTAGTTCAGGGGTGTCCAAACTTTTTCCACCAAGGGCCACAAAACATAAAAGTCAAAGTAGGCATATTGCTATATTTTTTTTATTTTTTATTTTATTTTATTTTTATTTTTTTTAATTGATATATTTATATATATATATATATATATATACAGGTAAAAGCCAGTAAATTAGAATATTTTGAAAAACTTTATTTATTTCAGTAATTGCATTCAAAAGGTGTAACTTGTACATTATATTTATTCATTGCACACAGACTGATGCATTCAAATGTTTATTTCATTTAATTTTGATGATTTGAAGTGGCAACAAATGAAAATCCAAAATTCCGTGTGTCACAAAATTAGAATATTACTTAAGGCTAATACAAAAAAGGGATTTTTAGAAATGTTGGCCAACTGAAAAGTATGAAAATGAAAAATATGAGCATGTACAATACTCAATACTTGGTTGGAGCTCCTTTTGCCTCAATTACTGCGTTAATGCGGCGTGGCATGGAGTCGATGAGTTTCTGGCACTGCTCAGGTGTTATGAGAGCCCAGGTTGCTCTGATAGTGGCCTTCAACTCTTCTGCGTTTTTGGGTCTGGCATTCTGCATCTTCCTTTTCACAATACCCCACAGATTTTCTATGGGGCTAAGGTCAGGGGAGTTGGCGGGCCAATTTAGAACAGAAATACCATGGTCCGTAAACCAGGCACGGGTAGATTTTGCGCTGTGTGCAGGCGCCAAGTCCTGTTGGAACTTGAAATCTCCATCTCCATAGAGCAGGTCAGCAGCAGGAAGCATGAAGTGCTCTAAAACTTGCTGGTAGACGGCTGCGTTGACCCTGGATCTCAGGAAACAGAGTGGACCGACACCAGCAGATGACATGGCACCCCAAACCATCACCCAACCATGCAAATTTTGCATTTCCTTTGGAAATCGAGGTCCCAGAGTCTGGAGGAAGACAGGAGAGGCACAGGATCCACTTTGCCTGAAGTCTAGTGTAAAGTTTCCACCATCAGTGATGGTTTGGGGTGCCATGTCATCTGCTGGTGTCGGTCCACTCTGTTTCCTGAGATCCAGGGTCAACGCATAAGTTAGTATTATTTTACTAAACTATGTTTATATTTGAAGTATTTTAACATTTTTATTTTGGGAGCTTTTATTATTTTAGATCAGGGGTGTCTGAACTTTTTCCACCAAGGGCCACAAAAGATAAAAATCACAGTAGGCAGGGCCCATATTGCCAGGCTGTCCCACAAAGATCTGTCTTGCTAACGTGCCTCCACCTCATCATCAATATTTCAGGTCGGAACAGAAAAAGTTCTTACGCAACCTTCCATCTAAGGTGCAAGTGCGCACTGCTAATGCGTCCTCTGCGCTCAAATCTATGCTACGCACAAAATCTTATTACAAAATAATAATAATAGTAATGGATTTTATTTGTAAAAGCACTTTACATTGAGTAAACAACCTCAAAGAGCTACAGTGTATTAAAAAATAAAAAGATAATAAAAAAAATACGAGAACAGCCTAATAGCTAGAACTAGCATGCATATATCTAAAAAAAAAGTTTATGTTTTTTTTAAAAAGAAGGGTTTTTAAGCCTTTTTTAAAAGCATCCACAGTCTGTGGTGCCCTCAGGTGGTCAGGGGAGAGCGTTCCACAGACTGAAAAATAAGCGCATAACAATTTTCAATGTAACCGACGACAACATAAACAGTTTTGGTCATCACTGTTCAATTATTGTAACGTCTGTCTTTAAGGAGGACATGGATTACTTTGTGGGGGGAAACTCTTTATCGGCGGCCATAAAACACATGACCAAAACTGTCAGGGACTGCCGTCGGTCTTGAACCCCGAGATGCAGAGATGGCTGGCGCAGCGCAGGAAAACACGACTTTAATGTCAGAAAAAGGAAACGCGAGGAAAACGGGGAGCAGGAAACAGGATATAATCACGGAGCCCTGACTGGAGGGTGAGGCAGGCATAAATAGCAGCCTGATTGGCAACTGCAACCAGGCGAGGGAAACGAGTGCTCAAGGAGACGTGTAGGAAGTGGAACCAAAAAGACCGCTCCCAGTCTGTGGAACGCTCTCCCTGACCACCTGAGGGCACCACAGACTGTGGATGCTTTTAAAAAGGGCTTAAAAACCCTTCTTTAAAAAAAAAAAAAGCCTCTTTTGAGATATATGTGTGCTAGTTCTAGCTATTAGGCTGTTCTATTTTTTTATTTTTTGTACTATTTATTTTACTTGTTGGAGGCAGCTAGTTGTGGTTCTAGTGTTGTTGTTTTTTTTGTTTGTTTTTTAAATGCACTGTAGCACTTTGAGGTTGTTTGTTCAATGTAAAGTGATTTTACAAATACAATCTATTATTATTATTATTATTATTATTATTAAAATAAGAGCGCTGACAGGAAATAAACCCAAACACCGAGGAAAACCCAAACATAACCAAACTGTCAGTTACAAGCCTGACAAAAACATTGGTAATGAAGTTTCTATCTAGAAAAAAATGGTCATTTTCTGGCGTACAAACCAGACCAAAACCAACTTTGTCACATCAACAGCTCGCTCTTTCTCACCTGCACCAACACTTAGCCAGCGATGCGTTTACCCACACAAAAAGTCGGACACCTCCATCACCGCACATTATGTGTAATTCCAGGTTGATACACTATGATTTGCCAATCAAACGTGTGCTTATTCTATTGTCATTTATTAAGAATGTTAACTTATAAATATTCATCATGAATTGCTGTTATTATATGAAAGAAATACTAATAAAAATATATATTTTACAAACAGAAAGTTACACATGATCCCATGCTTACATCTCATTGTGCAACATGTGAAGGTTTTAATGGAAACTAAATGTGATCTCTGAAAACTAGTACACAGTTCATGAAAAACAATACCGTATTTTTCGGACTATAAGTCGCAGTTTTTTTCATACTTTGGCCGGGGGTGCGACTTATGTGTGAAATGGTTACTGTAAAATATCAAATAATATTATTGATCTCATTCACGTAAGAGACAAGACGTATAAGATTTCATGGGATTTAGCGATTATGAGTGACAGATTGTTTGGTAAACGTATAGCATGTTCTATGTGTGTACAGCTCTGGTAATGGCTACATTCGCACCCACCTGCACAAAAGTACTTCAAAATGTAACAATCAAAATAAATATGACTTGTTTTTTGTTGACTAGGGCATGCATATATAATATGCATTAGTTGGACCATTTAAAATCAACGACAATAAAAAGGAGATGCTTGGAAATAGAATAAAAATGCCCCAAAAACTTGGAAAAACGCGATTCATAGTGTTACTTTTTGGTGTAACCATCATGAGCGTTCTGTTCAGGTATATTTCTTTTATATTTTGATAAATCATCATAAATAGGTATTGATCCATCTTTAAGCTGTGTGTATTTGATTTCAATTTGCTTTTGACATCTTACCGTATTTTTCAGACTATAAGTCGCAGTTTTTTTCATAGTTTGGCCGGGGGTGCGACTTATACTCGGGAGCGACTTATGTGTGAAATGATGAACACATTAGCGTAAAATATCAATTAATATTATTGATCTCATTCACGTAAGAGACTAGACGTATAAGATTTCATGGGATTTAGCGATTAGGAGTAACAGATTGTTTGGTAAACGTATAGCATGTTCTATATGTTATAGTTATTTGAATGACTCTTACCATAATATGTTACGTTAACATACCAGTTGGTTATTTATGCCTCATATAACGTACACTTATTCAGCCTGTTGTTCACTATTCTTCATTTATTTTAAATTGCCTTTCAAATGTCTATTCTTGCTGTTGGCTTTTATCAAATACATTTCCCCAAAAAATGCGACTTATACTCCAGTGCGACTTGTATGTTTTTTCCCTTCTTTATTGTGTATTTTCGGCCGGTGCGACTTATTCTCCGAAAAATACGGTATTTAGAATTGTAGTTGAAACTTTTACAAGCTTGTGTTGCGCTCATGATGGCGTAACCAAACTAGATTTCATTTAATGATCTTATTTTGAATATTTATTCCCTTTGTTACATTTAATATATTTAAATATTCATTTATAAACATTGAATACATTTCAAATATCAATAAAATGCAATTGCCTTCATCTTATAGGGCAGGGGTCGGCAACCTTTACCAGTCAAAGAGCCATTTTGACCAGTTTCGCAAATTATAGAAAACAATGGGAGCCGCAAAATTTTTTTGAAATTTTAAATGAAATAACACTGCATACAAAGTTTTCTTTTTGCTTTGTGCTATGTATAAACCAGGGGTCTCAGACACGCTGCCCACACCTTTATATGGAATTTGAAAGCTGGTGCGGGTTTTAAATGAATGGCGCTTGCCAGCGTCATGCGTGCCGTGATGGTGCAGCGTATGGCACCCACTACAACCTGCGTGCCTGATCAGCCACACGTTATATGGTGTTTCCGCTTGCTCACGTAGGTGACAGCAAGGCATACTTGGTCAACAACCACGCAGCTCACACTGACGGTGGCGGTATAAAAAAAACGTTAACACTCTTACTAATAATGCGCCACACTGTGAACCCACACCAAACAAGAATGACAAACACATTTCGGGAGAACATCTGCACAGTAACACAACATAAACACAACAGGACAAATACCCAGAATCCCATGCAGCCCTAACTCTTCCGGGATACATTATACACCCCCCCGCTACCAAACCCCGCCCACCCCAAGCGACGCACAGAGGTGGGGGGGGTTTGATGTGTGAGGGAGCAGGGTTGGGGTGGGGGCGGGGTTTGGTGGTAGCAGGGGTGTATAATGTAGCCCGGAAGAGTCAGGGCTGCATGGGATTCTGGGTATTTGTTCTGTTGTGTTTATGTTGTGTTTTGGGATGTTCTCCCAAAATGTGTTTGTCATTCTTGTTTGGTTTTGGTATTATTAGTAAGAGTGTTAAAGTTGTTTTATATGGTCACCGTCAGTGTAACCTGTGTGGCTGTTGACCAAGTATGACTTGCTGTCACTTACGTGTGCAAGCAGAAGATGTACAGTTAGGTCCATAAATATTTGGACATTGGCACAATTTTCAGTAATCCAGCTTTGTACAACACCACAATGGATTTGAAATGAAACAATCAAGATCTGCTTTAAGTGCAGACTTTGAGCTTTAATTTGAGGGTATTTACATCCAAATCAGGTGAACGGTGTAGGAATTACAACACATTTTATAAGTGCCTTCCACTTTTTAAGGGACCAAAAGTAATTGGACAAACTAATATAATCATAAATAAAATTGTCATTTTTTAATACTTTGTTGCAAATCCTTTGCAATCAATGACAGCCTGAAGTGTGGAAGCCATAGACATCACCAGACGCTGGGTTTGGTCCCTGGTGATGCTTTGCCGGTCCTCTGCTGCAGCCGTCTTCACTTCCTGCTTGTTCTTTGGGCATTTTCCCTTCAGTTTTGTCTTCAGCAAGTGAAATTCATGCTCAATCGGATTCAGGTCATGTGATTGACTTGGCCATTGCAGGACATTCCACTTCTTTGCCTTAAAAAACTCTTTGGTTGCTTTCGCAGTATGCTTGGGGTCATTGTCCATCTGCATTGTGAAGCGCCGTCCAATGACTTTTGAAGCATTTGGCTGAATATGAGCAGATAATATTGCCCCAAACACTTCAGAATTCATTCTGCTGCTACTGTCAGCTGTCACATCATCAATAAATATAAGAGATCCAGTTCTACTGGCAGCCATGCATGCCACTACCACCACCATGCTTCACTGATGAGGTGATATGCTTTGGATCTTGAGCAGTTCCTTGCCTTCTGCATACTCTTCTCTTTCCATCATTCTGCTACAAGTTGATCTTGGTCTCATCTGTCCATAAGATGTTGTTCCAGAACTGCACAGGCTCTTTTACATGTTTCTTGGCAAACTCTAATCTGGCCTTCCTGTTTTTGAGGCTCACCGATGGTTTACACCTTGTGATGAACCCTCTGGAGAAGTCGTCTCTTAATTGTTGACTTGGACACAGATACACCTACCTCCTGGAGACTTTTCTTCATCTGGCCAACTGTTGTGAAGGGCTTTTTCTTGACAAGGGAAAGGATTTTTCTGTCATCCACGACACTTGTTTTCCATGGTCTTCCAGGTTTTTTTGGTGTTGCTGAGCTCAGCAGTGTGTTCTCTCTTTTTAAGAATGTACCAAACAGTTGATTTGGTCACATCTAATGTTTTTGCTATCTATCTGATGGCTTTGTTTTGATTTTTCAGCCTAATGATGGCTTGCTTCACTGATAGTGACAGCTCTTTGGACTTCATATTGAGAGATGACCTCCCCAGATTCCAAATGAATACACCACACTTGAAATGCCATCTAGGCCTTTTATCTGCTCTTTGTAAATGAAATAAATGAAAAAAAAACAAGGGAATAACACAAACGTGGCCATGGAACAGCTGAGTAGCCAATTGTCCAATTACTTTTGGTCCCTTAAAAAGTGGAAGGCACATATAAAATGTGTTGTAATTCCTACACTGTTCACCTGATTTGGATGTAAATACCCTCAAATTAAAGCTCAGTCTGCACTTAAAGCAGATCTTGATTGTTTCATTTCAAATCCATTGTGGTGTTGTACAGAGCTGGAATACTGAAAATTGTGTCAATGTCCAAATATTTATGGACCTAACTGTATATTGTATAACAAGTGTTGGGCTGGCACGCTGTTAATACAGATTGTAGGGAGCGCCAAATGTTGACCATCATGGCACGCCCTTATTATAGCTGTAAGGGTGAAAATCGGTGAATATTAATCCCGGGAGTTTTCTGCGAGAGGCACTGAAATCCGGAAGACTCACGGGAAAATTGGGCGGTTCAGCAAGTATGCTGCTGAGCCGCATCAGAGTGATCAAAGAGCCGCATGCGGCTCCGGAGCCGCGGGTTGCCGACCCCTGTTATAGGGTAATGTTTAGTTACACCAAGTCATGAGCGTAACACTAAGCTTCATCACTTTGACTTGTAATATCTCTAATTCTGCTGCTATTTTATGCTTTTTTTCTTTTTGGAACATGTACTATACATAAAGTCCCATATAAAATTATGTTTCTAGCAATACTTTAATTTTGCCTTTGAAAGTAACACTCCAATGTCCATTAGTGGAGCTGTACACATATGTTATAGTTATTTGAATGACGCTTACCATAATATGTTGGTTATTTATGCCTCATATAACGTACACTTATTCAGCCTGTTGTTCACTATTCTTCATTTATTTTAAATTGCCTTTCAAATGTCTATTCTTGCTGTTGGCTTTTTTCAAATACATTTCCACAAAAAATGCGACTTATACTCCAGTGCGACTTATACATGTTTTTTTCCTTCTTTATTATGCATTTTCGGCCGGTGCGACTTATACTCCGGAGCGACTTATACTGCGAAAAATACGGTATTTTTTCAATTTTTTCAAATACATTTCCACAAAAAATGCGACTTATACTCCAGTGCGACTTATATATGTTTTTTTCCTTCTTTATTATGCATTTTCGGCTGGTGCGACTTATACTCCGGAGCGACTTATACTGCGAAAAATACGGTATTTTTTCAGATGCATTTCCACAAAAAATGCGACTTATACTCCAGTGCGACTTATATATGTTTTTTTCCTTCTTTATTATGCATTTTCGGCCGGTGCGACTTATACTCCGGAGCGACTTATACTGCGAAAAATACGGTATTTTTTCAATTTTTTCAAATACATTTCCACAAAAAATGCGACTTATACTCCAGAGCGACTTATACTGCGAAAAATACGGTATTTTTTCAATTTTTTCAAATACATTTCCACAAAAAATGCGACTTATACTCCAGTGCGACTTATATATGTTTTTTTCCTTCTTTATTATGCATTTTCGGCTGGTGCGACTTATACTCCGGAGCGACTTATACTGCGAAAAATACGGTATTTTTTCAGATGCATTTCCACAAAAAATGCGACTTATACTCCAGTGCGACTTATATATGTTTTTTTCCTTCTTTATTATGCATTTTCGGCCGGTGCGACTTATACTCCGGAGCGACTTATACTGCGAGAAATACGGTATTTTTTCTATTTTTTCAAATACATTTCCACAAAAAAAATGCGACTTATACTCCAGTGCGACTTATATATGTTTTTTCCCTTCTTTATTATGCATTTTCGGCTGGTGCGACTTATACTCCGGAGCGACTTATACTGCGAAAAATACGGTATTTTTTTAATTTTTTCAAATACATTTCCACAAAAAATGCAACTTATACTCCAGTGTGACTTATATATGTTTTTTTCCTTCTTTATTATGCATTTTCGGCCGGTGCGACTTATACTCCGGAGCGACTTATACTGCGAAAAATACGGTATTTTTTCAATTTTTTTCAATTTTTTCAAATACATTTCCACAAAAAATGCGACTTATACTCCAGTGCGACTTATATATGTTTTTTTCCTTCTTTATTATGCATTTTCGGCTGGTGCGACTTATACTCCGGAGCGACGTATACTGCGAAAAATACGGTATTTTTTCAATTTTTTTCAAATACATTTCCACAAAAAATGCGACTTATACTCCAGTGCGACTTATATATGTTTTTTTCCTTCTTTATTGTGCATTTTTGGCTGGTGCGACTTATACTCCGGAGCGACTTATACTGCGAAAAATACGGTATTTTTTCAAATACATTTCCACAAAAAATGCGGCTTATACTCCAGTGCGACTTATATATGTTTTTTTCCTTCTTTATTATGCATTTTCGGCCGGTGCGACTTATACTCCGGAGCGACTTATACTGCGAAAAATACGGTATTTTTTCAATTTTTTCAAATACATTTCCACAAAAAATGCGACTTATACTCCAGTGCGACTTATACATGTTTTTTCCCTTCTTTATTATGCATTTTCGGCTGGTGCGACTTATACTCCGGAGCGACTTATACTGCGAAAAATGCGGTATTTTTTTAATTTTTTCAAATACATTTCCACAAAAAATGCGACTTATACTCCAGTGTGACTTATATATGTTTTTTTCTTTCTTTATTATGCATTTTCGGCCGGTGCGACTTATACTTCAGAGCGACTTATACTGCGAAAAATACGGTATTTTTTCAATTTTTTCAATTTTTTCAAATACATTTCCACAAAAAATGCGACTTATACTCCAGTGCGACTTATATATGTTTTTTTCCTTCTTTATTATGCATTTTCGGCTGGTGCGACTTATACTCCGGAGCGACTTATACTGCGAAAAATACGGTATTTTTTCAAATACATTTCCACAAAAAATGCGACTTATACTCCAGTGCGACTTATATATGTTTTTTCCCTTCTTTATTATGCATTTTCGGCCGGTGCGACTGATACTCCGGAGCGACTTATACTGCGAAAAATACGGTATTTTTTCTATTTTTTCTATTTTTTCAAATACATTTCCACAAAAAATGCGACTTATACTCCAGTGCGACTTATATATGTTTTTTCCCTTCTTTATTATGCATTTTCGGCCGGTGCGACTTATACTCCGGAGCGACTTATACTGCGAAAAATACGGTATTTTTTGTTATGGTGGGCCAAATGATTAGATTATTAGAAAGTCATCTCATGCAAATGACTGCTGTCATTTGATTATAATAATAAGAAATGTCATTAGTTATTTAGTCAGGTTCGGGCCACAGTGTGACGTCGCTCACATGTGCTCCACTGAATGCTCAAGGAGATCTTGTGTTTTCTCACACACATGACAAACTGGAGGGAACATTGTTCTTAAGGCGTTCCATAAAATACCCCGAATCCCCCAGCCCTGTAGTAGCTAGCTGCGCCACTGTTAACGACAGCAGCATCAATCAGAGGATTGGCGGCGTGCTGCTATTAATAAAATATGGATCACACCACCAGCGGACCGCCGGGCCTGGGGAGCTAGCCTACTTTCATTAAAGTACTGTTTGCTTCTCCGCGGGCGACAGAATGCGGCCCGCTAGGTATTTATAGTACGAGAGTCGCAAAAAAATAAAAGAAGTTTCACGTCAAGCCGGTGGGGTGGGATGGACTTTATTTTGTAGAACCAACCGGGTCAACTTCCTCCGTTTTAAAATACTCTGCAGTCATCAATCTGGTGAGTATCGGACCATTCATTCTACAATAGATGGCGCTAGCCTGCATACTCCTCGTCCTCACCCAGCTAGTCGGGTCTGGTTTGTGTGACACGGCTTTAAATATCTCCTCTAATCACACAGCAAACCCTGCGCTCACTTCTCAGTCGTGACGTGTGGATCCATACTGAAATATTGATACCACCGATACCAGATCTCTATGCTCTAATATAAAAATCAACATTAAACAGAGCGCAGAAAATACCAATATCGCAAAAAAAAAATAGAATTATTGATACTTTTCATACTTTTTCCACCGAGGGCCACAAAAGATAAAAATCAAAGTAGGCAGGGCCCATATAGATTGTTTTTTTTTTAATGCTAAAAACAGATATTGTGTTAGTTTTGGTGACTAAGTATATTATTATTCATTATTAGTTAGAACGTTTCAGCTTTTTCTCATTTTTTTTCTTACATTTTATTATAGTTTTCCCCATGTCAGAATATAATCAAATAATAATAATATGATTGTGCATGACCTAGTGCAGGGGTCGGCAACCCAAAATGTTGAAAGAGCCATATTGGACCAAAAATACAAAAACAAATCTGTCTGGAGCCGCAAAAGTTAAAAAAAATTAAAAGCCATATTACATACAGATAGTGTGTCTTGAGCAGTGACGTGCGGTGAGGTTGATGGCTGGTGAGGCACTGACTTCATCACAGTCAGATTTACAAACATATGAACCCTAAAGAGTATCTTATTCACCATTTGATTGGCAGCAGTTAACGGGTTATGTTTAAAAGCTCATACCAGCATTCTTCCCTGCTTGGCACTCAGCATCAAGGCTTGGAATTGGGGGTTAAATCACCAACAATTATTCCCGGGCGCGGCGCCGCTGCTGCCCACTGCTCCCCTCACATCCCAGGGGGTGATCAAGGGGATGGGTCAAATGCAGAGGACAAATTTCACCACACCTAGTGTGTGTGACAATCATTGCTACTTTAACTCATTGGCGTTGTTAGGCCTATTTTAGGGGGGCTCAAGCCCCCCTAAAATATTCTTAAGCCCCCCTAAATAATTTGTTGTTTTTTTGTTGTTTTTTTACAAATAAATGCCGACATATTCATTATAAAGTGGCCCAAATATGAGTTTAAATAAATAATCATATAACCTGTTATTATTCACTCAGTTTCCCCTCACTTCGTAGCATAAGGTAGAGAGCCCCTTTCGTGCGTCGGTATCCAATCCATTCCACTTGTTCATATAGAAAATGCCCACATCACTCAAATTCCAGCCCGCATTTTCTCTGCGACCTTGCTTGCGGTCCTGCAGGTGTACGAAGCACATTATCTTCCTTTACAATGAGTGAAGCTGCACAAAACCTTGTGTGTGCAATTGTAAATCATTTATTTTTTAAGTTTTGTGTTTCTTGTAGAATCTATATAAAGTAATATACATAAGCCTATTGTTAAAATAATGGAAAAAACATAATTAAATATATTTGTTTTATTGCATTGTTACATTAATAGCTGTTTTATTATTAGAGGATGGCTTGTTAAACATTTAATAGGATTTTCAGAGGGAGGAAAAACCAAGACATTTAATATAAAATGTAAAATGAATAAATACATAAAAAGAAAAAGAAAATATATGGTTAAAAGCCATCGTCCCGGGGAGCATTTCATTTCG
Source organism: Nerophis lumbriciformis (assembly GCF_033978685.3). Classification (NCBI taxonomy): domain Eukaryota; kingdom Metazoa; phylum Chordata; class Actinopteri; order Syngnathiformes; family Syngnathidae; genus Nerophis; species Nerophis lumbriciformis. The sequence continues at coordinate 8,706,668 of NC_084552.2, read as the reverse complement.
TCCCGTGCATTTTTTTTTAATAATAATAATAACAATGAATAATTTCTAAGTCTTTGTTAGCCGTTTGTGAAGTTTTGTGCTCGTGCGTAACATTCGCTCGCATCCTGTGCATCTCCTGGGGGCAAAGCCCCCCATGTCCTTAAAAGCTAGTGACGCCCCTGCTTTAACTTAACTTTAACTTTACACATACAAACTGTAGCACACAAAAAAGCACATTTAATTAAAAAAACGTTATTATGGTCTTACCTTTACTTATAAGTGCGGCAACAGTGGTGTTCGTGTTGGAGGAGTTGTGAATGAATAAAATGTGAAATCCGTGCTGCAGTCTGCAGGTGTACCTAATGTTGTGTCCTTGCAGTCGTTCACGGCTCCTCTGGCGCAAATATTGTTGTTTTTGCACTTTTTGGCTTCTTGTTAAGTGACTTTTTTTGGGTGGATTCGGTCTTGCACGTGGAGGGTTTGGGTGTGGGCTTTGGTTGGTGTGGCGCTCTCGTCGGGGGGTGCAGTCTGCGGCGAAGGTGCCTTAACCAGCACCAGGAGTCGGGGTTACGCGAGCCTCACACAATGCGTCTTCGCAGCAGTTTTATGATCGCTCAGCACAAGAAATACTTTACACACATACAGTTGTTGACAAAATACACTGTACATTATATACCTCAGCTAACTAAACTATGGAAATGTATAATATAGTTCATATAGCAATACGGTCTCACTGCACAGCAGACCAGCAGTTAGCCGAGTCCACAATCCATGTTGAGGCACTGAGTGACGTGCCTCAACTGGCTGCTGTTCACCGCACCGTCTCTTCTCAGTATTTGAACGGCAAATGTGAAAATTCAGCGATTTTGAATAAAAATAATCTAAAACTGGTGAAGTTGAATGGAAAATAACTTTATAGTACAATCACTGGATACATATAACAATATACATTTTTTTTTTTCTTTTTACTTTTTTTTTCTTTCCATGATGGCAGGTGAGGCCCCGCCTCACCTGCCTCTAGTGACCGCACGTCACTGGTCTTGAGATATAAATTGAATTAATATGACTTAAAGGAAACTAAATGAGCTCAAATATAGCTACAAATGAGGCATAATGATGCAATATGTACATATAGCTAGCCTAAATAGCATGTTAGCATCGATTAGCTTGCAGTGACCAAATATGTCTGATTAGCACTCCACACAAGTCAATAACGTCAACAAAACTCACCTTTCATGCACAACGTTAAAAGTTTGGTGGACAAAATGAGACAGAAAAAGAAGTGGCATAAAACACGTCCTAGAAAGTCGGAGAAAGTTATACATGTAAACAAACTACGGTGAGTTCAAGGACCGCCAAAATTAGTAGGACAAAACGGCGCTCGCCAAATACTCGAATCAGTGAAGCATGTTTAATATAAACAGTGAGCTTTGTAACAATTAGGGAGGCTTGTGTCATGTTTGTCCTCCTACAGAAACCAAAAATAAAACAAAAAATAAAAATGTTTCCCCTCATCTTTTTCCATTTTTCATACATTTTTTAAAAAGCTCCAGAGAGCCACGAGGGCGGCGCTATGCGGCTCTAGAGCCGCGGGTTGCCGACCCCTGACCTAGTGCAAGGGTAGGGAACCTCTTTTGATGACTGCTTCTGTCTCTCAGATAAATCTTAGCTGACATTGTTTAACACGATAAGTAATGAATAATTCCGCTGGTAATCACAGTGATAAAAATAATGTTAAAAATATAAAAATTCTCATGGATTTTAATCCATTCATCCATTTTCTACCGCACCTGTCCAAGAAGTCGCATTATTGGTAAGAAGTATTTTATTTATTATTGGTTAGCTTCAGAATAACAATGTTAGACTTATTGTACTCTAAAAATGTTGGTATTACTTAAAAATGCATGCATTTAGTTGTATTCGGTGTTAAAAAATATAATACGGCTCTCACGGAAATACATTTTTACATTTTTGGCTTTCATGGCTCTCTCAGCCAAAAAGGTCCCCGACCCCTGACCTAGTGTGTCAAAACTTAGTAACGTTCAGTTACACATTTAACAGTGAATTATTATGTTTGTTGGCATTTTTCACATTAATTCATAAGTTAGTATTATTTTACTAAACTACGTTTATATTTGAAGTATTTTAAAAATTTTATTTTGGGAGCTTTTAATATTTTATATCAGGGGTGTCTGAGCTTTTTCCACCAAGGGCCACAAAAGATAAAAATCAAAGTAGGCAGGGCCCATATTGCCAGGCTGTCCCACAAAGATCTGTCTTGCTAACGTGCCTCCACCTCATCATCAATATTTCAGGTCGGAACAGAAAAAGTTCTTAAGCAACGTTCCATCTAAGGTGCAAGTGCGCACTGCTAATGCGTCGTCTGCGCACAAATCTATGCTACGCACAAAATCTCATTACAAAATAATAATAATAATAATAATAGTAATGGATTTTATTTGTAAAAGCACTTTACATTGAGCAAACAACCTCAAAGTGCTACAGTGTATTAAAAAGCCTAATAGCTAGAACTAGCACGCATATATCTAAAAAAAAGTTTTTTGTTTTTTTTTAAAGGAAGGGTTTTTAAGCCTTTTTTAAAAGCATCCACAGTCTGTGGTGCCCTCAGGTGGTCAGGGAGAGTGTTCCGCAGACTGAAAAATAAGCGCATTATAATAATGGATGTTATTTGTAATCAATCAATCAATCAATGATTATTTATATAGCCCTAAATCACAAGTGTCTCAAAGGGCTGCACAAGCCACAATGACATCCTCGGTTCAGAGCGCACATAAAAGCACTTTACAATGAGCAAACAACCTCAAAGTGCTACAGTGTATTAAAAAATTAAAAGATAATAAAAAAACTTTAAAAAAAACTAGAACAGCCTAATAGCTAGAACTAGCACGCATATATCTAAAAAAAAGTTTTTGTTTTTTTTAAAAAAAAGGTTTTTAAGCCTTTTTTAAAAGCATCCACAGTCTGTGGTGCCCTCAGGTGGTCAGGGGAGAGCGTTCCACGGACTGAAAAATAAGCGCATAACAATTTTCAATGTAACTGACGACAACATAAACAGTTTTGGTCATCACTGTTCAATTATTGTAACGTCAGTCTTTAAGGAGGACATGGATTACTTTGTGGAGCAAATCTCTTTATCACATGACCAAAACTGTCAGGGACTGCCGTCGGTCTTGAACCCCGAGATGCAGAGATGGCTGGCGCAGCGCAGGAAAACACTTCTTTAATGTCAGAAAAAGGAAATGCGAGGAAAACGGGAAGCAGGAAACAGGATATAATCACGGAGCCCTGACTGGTGGGTGAGGCAGGCATAAATAGCAGCGTGATTGGCAACTGCAACCAGGCGAGGGAAACGAGCGCTCAAGGAGACGTTCAGGAAGTGGAACCAAAATGACCGCTCCCAGTCTGTGGAACGCTCTCCCTGACCACCTGAGGGCACCACAGACTGTGGAGGCTTTTAAAAAGGGCTTAAAAACCCTTCTTTAAAAAAAAAAAAAAAAAAAAAAAGCCTCTTTTGAGATATATGTGTGCTAGTTCTAGCTATTAGGCTGTTCTATTTTTTATTTTTTGTACTATTTACTTTACTTATTTTAAAAATTTTATTTTGGGAGCTCATAATATTTTAGATCAGGGGTGTCTGAACTTTTACTTACTGAAAAGTCAAGTTTGGGGGGGCAATTTTGATATATATATATATATATATATATATATATATTTTTTTTTTAATTGCTAAAACACATATTATATTTAAAAATAGGTAAATAATGATATTAATAACGATTAGTTGAAATAATACAGCTTTTTTAAATCACATTCCAGTTTTTTTCCTATTGATGTTTTCATGTAGAAATGTCATTTGAACATACACAACTTTTCACATTAATTCATTAGTTTGTATTATTTTACTAAACTACGTTTATATTTTAAGTATTTAAAAAAAAATTATTTTGGGAGCTTTTAATATTTTAGATCAGGGGTGTCTGAACTTTTACGTACTGAAAAGTCAAGTTTGGGGGGGCAATTTTGATTTTTTTTTTTTTTTTAATTGCTAAAACAGATATTATATTTAAAAAGAGGTAAATAATGATATTATTAATAACGATTAGTTGAAATATTACAGCTTTTTTAAATAACATTCCAGTTTTTTTCCTATTGATGTTTTCATGTAGAAATGTCATTTGAACATACACAACTTTTCACATTAATTCATTAGTTTGTATTATTTTACTAAACTACGTTTATATTTTAAGTATTTTAAAAAAATTTATTTTGGGAGCTTTTAATATTTTAGATCAGGGGTGTCTGAACTTTTACGTACTGAAAAGTCAAGTTTGGGGGGGCAATTTTGATATATTTATTTATTTATTTTTATTTTTTTAATTGCTAAAACAGATATTATATTTAAAAAGAGGTAAATAATGATATTATTAATAACGATTAGTTGAAATATTACAGCTTTTTTAAATCACATTCCATTTTTTTTCCTATTGATGTTTTCATGTGGAAATGTCATTTGAACATACACAACTTTTCACATTAATTCATTAGTTTGTATTATTTTACTAAACTACGTTTATATTTTAAGTATTTTAAATTTTTTATTTTGGGAGCTTTTAATATTTTAGATCAGGGGTGTCTGAACTTTTACGTACTGAAAAGTCAAGTTTGGGGGGCCAATTTTGATATATTTATTTTATTTTTTATTTTTTTTAATTGCTAAAACAGATATTATATTTAAAAAGAGGTAAATAATGATATTATTAATAACGATTAGTTGAAATATTACAGCTTTTTTAAATAACATTCCAGTTTTTTTCCTATTGATGTTTTCATGTGGAAATGTCATTTGAACATACACAACTTTTCACATTAATTCATTAGTTTGTATTATTTTACTAAACTACGTTTATATTTTAAGTATTTAAAAAAAAATTATTTTGGGAGCTTTTAATATTTTAGATCAGGGGTGTCTGAACTTTTACGTACTGAAAAGTCAAGTTTGGGGGGGCAATTTTGATATATTTATTTATTTATTTTTTTTTTTTTAATTGCTAAAACAGATATTATATTTAAAAAGAGGTAAATAATGATATTATTAATAACGATTAGTTGAAATATTACAGCTTTTTTAAATAACATTCCAGTTTTTTTCCTATTGATGTTTTCATGTGGAAATGTCATTTGGACATACACAACTTTTCACATTTTCACATTTGTATCGGTATCGGTATCGCCGATACCAGCCTGAACGGTGCCGCCCGGTCCCGAACAAAGGCGGCCCCAGGAGAGGGACAGCCAATCAGACGCCTCAGATGGCGGGGAAGGTGGAGTCCCGGGGAAAGAGGGAGGGGTTGTAGGTTGTCATGACACTGTGCTCGTTTTCCTGCTGTTGTTGCTATAGCGACCGAGAACACTGTTGTCCTGTTCTCTGTTTTGGGTCTCTTGTGGGTTTTTTGTTTTTTTATAACGACAAAAACGTGTCCAACCCTTTTGTCTTGTTTTTGTTCTTTCTCGTCTTTCCTCCTGCCCTTCTGGCCCCGCCCCCTTCCTCCTGCCCACTGTCTGTCCATCCCTACCCCCCCCCCCCTCCCACCCCTACCCCCCCCCTACAGGATGTGCGTTTGTCACCTTTTCCACCCGAGCGATGGCACAGAATGCCATCAAAGCCATGCACCAGTCTCAGACCATGGAGGTACTGTACTCTTTTTCCCTCTCTTATCGCCTTCGTCTTTAACCACGTCTTGATTGTTGCATCGCGCGCGCAGCTGCTACATGCACAACACCGCACATTATGATTGTTGTGTCAGCGCCACGCTCCCCTCGCCCTCCATGAGGGGAAAAACGGTGAAAACAAACACCTTTGACACACGGGAGGAGGTTACTGCAGACCTCATCAGCTGCGCCGTAATGGGGGTCCTGGCTGCCAGTTATTTCTTCTTTTGTGTGTGTGTGTGTGTGTGTGTGTGTGTGTGTGTGTGTGGGTGGGTGGGTGTCGTCCCCCGGCTGACACGCCGACAGGCCTGGCGTTGAGGAGAATATTAGACACTGTGGGTCGAGTGAGTCAACGCTAATAACAGGATGTGGCGCTCACCCCTTCATTAGGCCCGATCACCGTAATAACGCCTGACCCCCCCCCTCACCACGGAAGTTCCGCCCCTAGCCGCACGCGCCTTTTTAATGAAGGTTCTAGAATGATTGTCATTAAAATGTACAAAAGCGGCATACTTGCCAACCCTCCCGAATTTCCCGGGAGACTCCCGAAATTCAGCGCCTCTCCCGAAAACCTCCCGGGACAAATATTCTCCCGAAAATCTCCCGATTTTCAGCCGGAGCTGGAAGCCACGCCCCCTCCAGCTCCACGCGGACCTGAGTGAGGACATCCTTTTTTTCATGACGGGAGGACAACAGGGTGACAAGAACTAAATCATCCAGACTAGAGATAAATTGTATTATTATGTTTATTTTACCTAAAAATAAATATATTTATTAATTTTTTACAAAAAAAACTAAATACATTTTTACTATATTTTGCTAAAAACATCAACATTAATTGTATTTTTATTTGTATTTTTTTGTGACTCCTTATTACATCCAGCCATACATTAAAATAAACATATTTGAAATAATTGATTTTAAATTATCATAATAATTCATTTAAAATGACCATATTTAATTATTAAAATAATTGCTTGTTTATCAACAACTTTAGCATTTTATTCATTACATTTTGAAACTCTCAGAAGCCAAGTTATGTTATATTCCTTAATATTTATTTATGCAAGTTTGAAGTATCAATTATCTAAACAGTTTTGTTTGCATATTTTCAGGATGTAGATATCTATATATATATATATATATATATATATATATATATATATATATATATATATATATATTAGAGATGCACGGTTTGCGGGCACAACCGCGGAGTCCGCGGATTATCCGCGGATCGGGCGGATGAAATTTAAAAAAAATTAGATTTTATCCGCAGGTCGGGTCGGGTGGTTGAAATAAAAAAAAATTAGATTTTAAATAGATTCAGGCGGGTGGCAGTTAAACCAATTGGGAAATATATATACATAGTTAAATGTTGTTACCCACATACGAAAAACGAGCAGGCACCTGCTGCATATGCCACAACAGAAGAAAAAAAAAAAAAAGAGATGGACACTTTTACGGAGCGGAGAAGGGACGCCTCGCCGGGGTCCGGGACCGAGGCCCCTTCCCCCGAGAGGGCCCCACCGGGAGCCGTAGCTGAGGCGATCCGCGAGAAGGGCCCGACGCACGTCCAGGGTCACCACCGCGCCCACCGCACCGACACCCCGCCTCGTCCGCCTTCGCCGCGGCCGGCGTCACGCGCAGCAGGTAAGCAGCTTACCTGCCCGCCACCCCCGTGGCCGGGGGCTCATAACAGGGGTCACTCCGCACGCTCCGCCCGCGCAGCTTACCTACCCGCCACCCCTGTTGCCGGGGGCGCGTAACAGGGGTCACTCCGCGCGCAGTGCGCTCACGAAAGGGGTGGGGCCCATACCCGGCCGTCGCCGGCAGCGAGACGCGCTTGGAGGTGCGCTCAGCTCGGCTCCCATATGATTGCGCACTGGTGTGCGTCTGGGCCGTGACAGCGTGGCACGCGAATGTCTGTGCTGCATTGGATCAGTCTCCTTTCTTTAACAGGCAAAAGCTTTATAACCTCACTAATGCCTTGCATCGTCTATATTAGATATATAACAACGGGCGGGTGCGGGCGGATGCGGTTCTGATTAAATGTTAGAAACGGGTGGATGGCGGATGGTTGACGACTTTCTGATGCGGTTGCAGATAAAATAATTGCCTATCCGCGCATCTCTAATATATATATATATATATATATATATATATATATATGTATGAAATACTTGACTTGGTGAATTCTAGCTGTCAATATACTCCTCCCCTCTTAACCACGCCCCCAACCACGCCCCGCCCCACCCCCGACCACGCCCCCACCCCCCACCTCCCGAAATCGGAGGTCTCAAGGTTGGCAAGTATGAAAAGCGGTGAAGTTGTCACGTTGTGTAAAGATGCGTTTATTAAAATATTTATTTATTGACTCAATTTATTATGAATTATGTTCATTTATCTAGTAATATTTTGAGTAATGTTACAAAAAATACCAATAAATGACGACAATACCAATATTAATAAAGACGATGAACAAATATAAAATGCATATTTAATCATAATAGTAAAAATAAATTTCATTTGTGGACTTTTACTTCAATGTACGATAAATAAAGTACAAAAGCCAAAAAGCAGTGAAGTTGTCACGTTGTGTAAATGGTAAATAAAAAGAGAATACAACAAATCCTTTTCAACTTATATTCAATTGAATAGACTGCAAAGACAAGATATTTCATGTTCACACTGAGAAACTTTCTTATTTTCTGCAAATATTAGGAATTTGATGCCTGCAACATGTTTCAAAAAAAGCTGGCACAAGTGGCAAAAAAGACTGAGAAAGTCGAGGAATGCTCATCAAAGACTTATTTGGAACATCCCACAGGTGAACGGGCTAATTGGGAACAGGTGGGTGACATGATTGGGTATAAAAGCAGCTTGGCGAGGGTCACCACTTTGTCAACAAATGCTTGAGCAAATTGTTTAAGAACAACATTTCTCAAGCAGCTATTGCAAGGAATTTAGGGATTTCACCATCTACGCTCCGTAATATCATCAAAGGGTTCAGAGAATCTGGAGAAATCTCTGCACGTACCACATCAAAAAGCCACATCAGTGTGTAAAGGATATCACCACATGGGCTCAGGAACACTTCAGAAAACCACGTCAGTAACTACAGTTGGAAGTGCAAGTTAAAACTCTACTATGCAAAGTGAAAGCCATTTATCAACAACACCCAGAAACGCTGCCGGCTTCTCTGGGCCCGAGCTCATCTAAGATGGACTGATACAAAGTGGAAAAGTGTTCTGTGGTCTGACGAGTCCACATTTCAAATTGTTTTTGGAAACTGTGGACGTCGTGTCCTCCGGACCAAAGAGGAAAATAACCATCCGGACTGTTCTAGGGTGAAAGTGTAAAAGGCAGCATGTGTGATGGTATGGGGGTGTATTAGTGGCCAAGACATGGGTAACTTACACATCTGTGAAGGCGCCATTAATGCTGAAAGGTACATACAGCTTTTGGAGCAACATATGTTGTTATCATGGACGCCCCTGCTTATTTCAGCAAGACAACGCCAAGCCACGTGTTACAACAGCGTGGCTTCGTAGTAAAAGTGTGCGGGTACTAGACTGGCCTGCCTGTAGTCCAGACATTGAAAATGTGTGAAGGCTAAAATATGAGAAGGGAGACTGTTGAACAACTTAAGCTGTACATCAAGCAAGAATGGGAAATAATTCCACTTCAAAAATGTGTCTCCTCAGTTCCCAAACCTTCACTGAGTGTTGTTAAAAGGAAAGGCCATTTAACACACTGGTAAAAATGCCTTTTTTGCAATGTGTTGCTGCTATTCAATTTTAATTCATGATTATTTGCAAAAAAAGAACATGAAATATCTTGTCTTTGCAGTCTATTCAATTGAATGTAAGTTGATTTGTTGTATTCTCTTTTTATTTACCATTTACACAACGTGACAACTTCACTGCTTTTGGGGTTTGTATATGCAGTGGAACCTCAATTTACAAACTTATTAGGTTCTTTGAACAGGGTTCCTAAATAGAAAAGTTTGTATTGTGAAGCAAATTTCTCCATAGAAGCAAATTTCTCCATAGAATGAAAGCATGAATAATTGGTTCCAGCCTTGACAAAAGTACATATTTTAGTAAAGGTGTGTACACGTTGAAGACAATATCAAGTGTGATACAGTACTGTAGATCAAACAAACATAACAAAGAAGGGATGGATCTAAAATCTCCTTAAAAACAAGCTAAACAACAACGACAAGCTAAACTGTCATGTATGCACTGCTTTGCCAACACACAGAAGACCCTTTGGTGCTCTCACAAATCATCAGAAATCACAAAATTCCTTAACATTACCAAACAAATGACTATAATAGTAAACAATTAAAAAGTTCAATCCACTTTACGTTGTCATCGACACACGAGCAGCTGACTGAGAAAAGGAAGAAGCCGGCATAAGGGGAGGAGGGACCGTGTGTGCGTGCGTGTGTGTGTGTGTGTGTGTGTGTGTGTGTGTGTGTGTGTGTGTGTGTGTGTGTGTGTGTGTGTGTGTGTGTGTGTGTGTGTGTGCGCCGCTGAATGAGAGGCAGTGTCTTCTCCTCCGCTGTGGTATGAGTCCACTTTGGCATCTTTTTCCATTAAAGTCCGGTCTGCTCACGATTAAAAACCTGTTGTGGTACCAAGTCGTTTCACACGGCTGACAGCGGAACCCAAAATGAATGAATGAAGCGTTCATACTAGGGTTGTACCGGTACTAGTATAGTATCACGGTACTAATGAATCAAAAACGGTACTATACTCTGTTTGAAAAGTACCGCTTCCCCATATATATATTTGTTTACAGGCATGACGCCGCGTGGTCATGTGGTGACATTGCTGGTTTTAGGAGCAGAGGAGCATGTTGGGCAGCGCACACACACAGAGTACTTACAAGCAGACACAGTGTGTAGACAGAAAAGGGAGAATGGACACATTTTGGTGTAAAAAGTAAAGATAAAGGTGAAGTTATAACACTGAAACACCCTCAGGAAGAGCTGCTTAATGAGACAAAAACAAATAAGTTTCTTACAAGTATCATTATCACTGGAGGACGAGAAATAGCTAAACATGCTTCACTACACACTGTAGGAGGATACAATAGCTCACCGGCGTCACAATGTAAACAAACGCCATGGGTGGATCTACACCTGACATCCACTGTAATGATACCAAGTACAGGAGCGTATTTAGTCGATACTGCTATGATCACATTGATATTTTTTATCGTCACAAAATCTTTTTTCCTTTTCAAAAAAATCATATGATGTTTATAAAGTCAGTAAATACGTCCCTGGACACATGAGGACTTTGAATATGACCAATGTATGATCCTGTAACTACTTGGTATCGGATCCATACCTAAATGTGTGGTATCATCCAAAACTAATGTCAAGTATCAAAGAAGAGAAGAATAAGTGATTATTACATTTTAACAGAAGTGTAGATAGAACATGTTAAAAGAGAAAATAAGCAGATATTAACAGTAAATGAACAAGTGGATGAATAATCAATTTTTTACAGTTTGTCCTTTATAATGTGTACAAAATAATATGTGTATAAATGACACAATATGTTACTGCATAGACTAATTAGGAGTCTTTGTTTGTTTACTTACTACTAAAAGACAAGTTGTCTAGTATGTTCACTATTTTATTTAAGGACTAAATGACAATAATAAACATATGTTTCATCTACACTAACATTTGTTGTTCCAATAAAGACAATAATAACATTTATTTAGAAAAGTACGGAAATGCATTTTGGTATGGGGACAACCCTGGTCCACACATAGAGACATGGTTGTAGGGCTGCAGCTAACGATTATTTTTCTATCGATTAATCTATAGATTATTTTTTTCGATTAATCGGTTAATCTATAGATTATTTTTTTCGATTAATCTATAGATTATTTTTCCTTTTACCGATTTTTTTTTTTAATTTAAAATAAAGAGGAAAAAATAAAATGTAGGCCAGTTTTTTCAAAAGGCATGGCTTTTATTTACAAAACAAAAAGTATGGCCACTCAGTCAACATTGACAACAACATGACAAAATATTCTGTAACAATGTAAACATTTAAAACTTTTAACATTTAACAAAATTAAAAGTAGCTTATTTGCTTTTTAATGTGCAAATATAAAAGTAAACATCCAGTGCAAATCTTAATATTCTGGAATAGTATAAGCATTTCAAAAGTAAAAGTATTGCTTATTTTGCTTTAAAATGTGCAAAAATAAAGATAAACATCCAATACAAAAAAGTGCAAAACGGAAATATTCTGTAACAAGTGTAAACATTTCAACAAAAGTAAAAGTATTGCTTATTTGCTAAAATGTGCAAAAATAAAGCTAAACATCCAATACAAAAAAGTGTACAGTGTAAACATTTCAACAAAAGTAAAAGTATTGCTTATTTTGCTTAATAACACAACAATGATAGTATGATTAAAGTGAAAGTTAATTGTTGGTTTGTACATAGTATATGTAACTGTTAATGTTGTAAAAGGTATTTGCACAACTAATTAACGTTAGCGTTTGTGACACGTCTTGTGCCGTGGGGTTCTTTCAGGACCGACAGACTGAACGCCAGACGGCTTTGCCAGGTTTACAATCTTTTAATTTTACACAAAGTCTTTTCTCTTCCAACTGCGCGGATCGCGCACCTGGGCACGATTGCGGCGTCGCTTCCGGCGCGCCCCGCCTCGCCGCTCGCTCGCCGCCGCCGCCTCTCCACAGCGTTAAAGAGGAGCGCGTCTTTGTAAACACTGAACAGGCACGCCAAACGCGCCTCTCAGAGCGAAACGGTGCTTTAGTTTATGAATTTACAACGCAGATACAAATGACACATTCATGTTTTTGTGTAATAATGACAACGTATACGCACGCGGACGATTGACTTGTTGATGGTGATGGCAAGAACGCTGTCGGGGGTTTTCTTTTCAAATGTTCGTTCATAGCCGTTGTGCTGCTATGATAGGCCATTTCCGCTCGACACAGTGTGCATACAACAACATTATTAGGCCGTTTATTGAAATACTCCCACACTTTTGACGACTTTTGGCGTGCTTTTTTCCCCTCGCTCGCATCGTCTGCTTTGCGCTCCGCCATGACAGTAAAGTAGAGTGACGTAAATATGCGACGCGCCGACGCACAAAAACGGCGTCGACGTATTTACGTAACCGATGACGTCGACTACGTCGACGCGTCGTTTCAGCCTTACATGGTTGGCACACACAGACATATTTGGCTGGATCAATAGTTTGTAAATGGAAAAAGGGGTTCTTAAATGGAGGTTGCACTGTGTAATGGAATGGAATGATTAGACTGTGGCTTTGGCCGGCAATTTAAAAGTAACGACTTTTGCTCAGGATGAGTTTTGTGTTATTGTGTTGGCTCCAGCGGCGTGTTGACGAGTGTGTCACGCTACGTCCCGCCTCTCATCACGCCGTGACATTCAGACGTCACGTGGCGGCGCGTGCCTGAATGTCACGTCCTAATGAAAGTGGATGTGAGCGAGACAGGTGATTGGCTCACAGGCGAGGTCAGCGCCATCTTGCCGATGTGTCCTTTACAGCGTTGGCACTTGTGTTGTGATGCGGGTGTTGTCCTATCACGTCCAGAGACTGTGTTGTGATGGCTCACATTTCATTAGGGACAAACACAATGTCTCCCCCTGGTGGTTGTTTCCGCTGGTGCACCCAGTTGACTACACCCACAACCAACCTTTCTTTCTTCCAGATAAACCACAGGTGTCAAACTCAAGGCCCGGGGGCCAAATCCGGCCTGCCACATTATGATATGTGGCCCTCGAAAGCCTGGAAATAATATGCGTTATCTTTTCTTACTAAATCAATTTCTTATTTCCCTTTTGACATCAAAAATCATGTACTGTGTGCTATTGCGTATCTTTTAAAATTCAACATTATCAAAATATTATATTAACATGGATTCAAAAATATTTTTTGTTAAAATAAAGATAAATACTTTACTTAAATATCTGCTTGACTTACGATTTCAAAACAAATTATCAATCAAATTGTAGACAATAAAATTGATCTAAAATTGATAATAGATTTTACAGTGAAATTTTACGAGTTTTTTACCGTAAAACGAACTTTGGTACTGTTTTTTTCCATCTACTGTAAGACACTGAAACATATAAAAAAACAAACAAACAAAAAAAACATTAAAACAAGATTTTAGAAAAAAAAATTGGTAGCTATGTTGCTTGAATTTTACCGCTAAAAACAGTGGTGTTGTTTCTCCATTCCATTCTATTTAATCAATTTTTTTTATATGCTGTAAAAAAAAATTTTTTTAAAAAAACACTGCTTTTACTATAAAATTCTGGTGACTGAGCTGCCAGTTTTTAAAGTAAAATAAAAAATAAAATATATATATATATATATATGTATTTAAAAAAACAACAATTTATATTAAAAATATATGTTTAATGTATTATATATACATTATATATACATATATATATATATATAATACATTAACAAAATGTATCTTAAAAATATATTGTTAATGTATTATATATATATATATTACATTAGCAATATATTTGTAATATAAATGTTGTTAATGTATTATATATACATATACATATATATATATATATATATATATATATATATATATAATACATTAACAATATATTTTTTATATATATATATATATATTTTTTTTTTTTTATATTATAATTAGGGATGTCCGATAATGGCTTTTTGCCGATATTCCGATACTGTCCAACTCTTTAATTACCGATACTAATATCAACCGATACCGATATCAACCGATATGCCTAATTTGGACAACCAGGTATGGTGAAGATAAGGTCCTTTTTTGAAAAAATTAATAAAATAAAATAAGATAAATCAATTAAAAACATTTTCTTGAATAAAAAAGAAAGTAAAACAATATAAAAACAGTTACATAGAAACTAGTAATGAATGAAAATTAGTAATATTAATAACAGAAAGAAACAACCCTTTTGTGTGAATGAGTGTGAATGGGGGAGGGAGGTTTTTGGAGTTGGTGCACTAAATGTAAGTGTATCTTGTGTTTTTTATGTTGATTTAATAAAATAAAAAAAACAAATAAAAAAAAACGATACTGATAATAAAAAAAACGATACCGATCATTTCCGATATTACATTTTAACGCATTTATCGGCCGATGATATCGACAGGCCGATATTATAGGACATCTCTAATTATAAAACATTAACAATATATTTGGAAAAAACTAAATGGAATAAATGGAAAAATATGTTGTTAATGTATTATATGTATATATATATATATATATATATATAAATTATATATAGTATTTTTTTTTTCACTTGAGCTGCAAATTTTTATTTTTTATTTTACATATATATAAATATTACTCATTGTTAAAGCGGCCCTCTGAGGGCAACCCTAACTGCCATGTGGCCCTCAATGAAAACCAGTGTGACATTAGATCCCGCCCTCTCATCCTTTAAGCCCCGCCCAGAAAGTCTCATCCCTCAGAACATAGCGGCGGTGAGGACGTAACCACACTCATGCTTTCGGACTTGCAGCTTTTTCCGCCCTCTCGCCCGTCAGAGCGACGGTCACCCTGACGATGGATCGTAATGGCGGCCACCACACACACACACACACACACACACACACACACACACACACACACACACACACACACTAAGTCAAAAACGACAAGCATCATCACTTAGAAAAACAGCCATTTCATTAGGTACACTATCAAATAGTCTATTAGCGCTAATTAGTCAGCAATTAGCTTTGATTGCCACTAATACAACACTGATGGATGACTGCTGTTACTGCCTCACACACACACACATACACACACACACACACACACACACACACACACGATTAAAGTAACTTCCACTGATGGTCCAAATCTTATCAATTTTTCTTTGGTGCTGCCACGTCTCTTTCTGCGCTCTGTCTGGTCATCCTCGTCGTCCATGGCTCGATCCGTACACACACACACACACACACACACACACACACACACACACACACACACACACACACACACACACACACACACACACAAGGTTTGCCTCCCTACGAGCTGATGAAATAGTTGGAGAAGTCAGGAAATCTCTTTCTGGACTCTGAGATAACTGAGGCCTCATGGGTCCACTGGCTTTAAAGTCAGGCTTCCTGTGTGTGTGTGTGTGTGTGTGTGTGTGTGTGTGTGTGTGTGTGTGTGTGTGTGTGTGTGTGTGTGTGTGTGTGTGTGTGTGTGCGTGTGCGTGTGCGCGTGTGTGTGTGTTAATGAAACAGTGATATTTCCTTGCACTGCAAAAAGTCAGTGTTCAAAAACAAGAATAAAAAATACAAAAATGAGGGGTATTTTATTTGAACGAAGCAAAATTATCTGCCAATACAACAAGAAAATTCGGCTTGTCAAGACTTTCCATAACAAGTAAAATTAGCTAACGTCACTGAACCCAAAAATACCTTAATTAAAAGCCTTAGTGGCCACATGCGTGGACAGCACCTTTTAGCTCTCATTTCCAAAATTGTGCACACTGCTGAATTGGGGTCTTATGGCCACTTATGTGGACACTTATACTGCCATCTGGTGGTGTCAGAAGAGTAGAACATACAATGGAATTTGGGGGAAAAAAGTGTAAAAATAAGAATTAGCATGTCACCAAACATGAAGTACACGTTTGTGTACTTATGGACTAAGTTCATCTTATCAAAAGATAATTCTTAGTTTTTATTCTTCATACCCCGTTTCCATATGAGTTGGGAAATTGTGTTAGATGTAAATATAAACGGAATAAAAAGATTTGCAAATCATTTTCAACCCATATACAGTTGAATATGCTACAAAGACAACATATTTGATGTTTGATGTATATATTTTTTTTTTAAATTTAAAATATGCATAAAAACAACAGCAAGCCTGATCCAATACAGTGCTATAGCCTTAACAGACATTATAACACAATGAAAACAATGGAAAAGAAAAAACAAAAACTAATGAGCATTGGACTTTCTTTTTCTTTTGTTCAAACTGTTAACCTTTTTCTTTTTTTTTGCAAATAATCATTAACTTTAGAATTTGATGCCAGCAACACGTGACAAAGAAGTTGGGAAAGGTGGCAATAAATACTGATAAAGTTGAGGAATGCTCATCAAACACTTATTTGGAACATCCCACAGGTGAACAGGCTAATTGGGAACAGGTGGGTGCCATGATTGGGTATAAAAGTAGATTCCATGAAATGCTCAGTCATTCACAAACAAGGATGGGGCGAGGGTCACCACTTTGTCAACAAATGCGTGAGCAAATTGTTGAACAGTTTAAGAAAAACCTTTCTCAAGCAGCTATTGCAAGGAATTTAGGGATTTCACCATCTACGCTCCGTAATATCATCAAAGGGTTCAGAGAATCTGGAGAAATCACTGCACGTAAGCAGCTATGCCCGTGACCTTCGATCCCTCAGGCTGTACTGCATCAACAAGCGACATCAGTGTGTAAAGGATATCACCACATGGGCTCAGGAACACTTCAGAAACCCACTGTCAGTAACTACAGTTGGTCGCTACATCTGTAAGTGCAAGTTAAAACTCTCCTATGCAAGGCGGAAACTGTTTATCAACAACACCCAGAAACGCCGTCGGCTTCGCTGGGCCTTAGCTCATCTAAGATGGACTGATACAAAGTGGAAAAGTGTTCTGTGGTCTGACGAGTCCACATTTCAAATTGTTTTTGGAAACTGTGGACGTGGTGTCCTCCGGACCAAAGAGGAAAAGAGCCATCCGGATTGTTATAGGCGCAAAGTGCAAAAGCCAGCATGTGTGATGGTATGGGGGTGTATTAGTGCCCAAGACATGGGTAACTTACACATCTGTGAAGGCACCATTAATGCTGAAAGGTACATACAGCTTTTGGAGCAACATATGTTGCCATCCAAGCAACGTTACCATGGACGCCCCTGCTTATTTCAGCAAGACAATGCCAAGCCACGTGTTACATCAACGTGGCTTCATAGTAAAAGAGTGCGGGTACTAGACTGACCTGCCTGTAGTCCAGACATTGAAAATGTGTGAAGGCTAAAATATGAGAAGGGAGACTGTTGAACAACTTAAGCTGTACATCAAGCAAGAATGGGAAAGAATTCCACCTGAGAAGCTTCAAAAATGTGTCTCCTCAGTTCCCAAACGTTTACTGAGTGTTGTTAAAAGGAACGGCCATGTAACACAGTGGTGAACATGCCCTTTCCCAACTACTTTGGCACGTGTTGCAGCCATGAAATTCTAAGTTAATTATTATTTGCAAAAAAAAAATAAAGTTTATGAGTTTGAACATCAAATATGTTGTCTTTGTAGCATATTCAACTGAATATGGGTTGAAAAGGATTTGCAAATCATTGTATTCCGTTTATATTTACATCTAACACAATTTCCCAACTCATATGGAAACGGGGTTTGTAATTAGGGTCCAATAAGCCCAAATAGTAAAGAGAAATAATAAAAGCTTGTAAACAAACAGTTTGGGCCTTAAGAGGTTAAAATAAGTATATTCTCACTAATCACAAGTGCACTTTTCTTGGTAGAAAAAAAAAGAGACCTTTTTGATCAATATGTTGAAAAATATTCTTAAATGAAGTAAATGCTAGTGCCATTATCTTGACATAATGATATGCGCTCGGCATTACATTTACTTTACTAATTTATTGTTCTTAATGGAAAGGCAACAAGGCAAGCGCTTGTTACTCTCGGGGTCTCCTAGCCGCTCAGGCAAATCATATTGTCTAAAAATGCATTTTTCCATGGATAACATGACATCATCACGCCAAGTGTGTGCTCTTTCAGTCAATTAGTGCGCATATATACAGCCCGGCCCCCGGCCAAAACATTTTTTTATTGTAATTTTGAAGAATTAATCTGAATGTGCATGAACCATTTCTGTTCAAAATTGTTAGACATGTGAAATGTTTAAATATTAACTGTCAGTTTACTGTACTGTGCCAACTGTACTACTATATGAGTACCTATTTTCTATTGTTTCATTGAAAATAAAACAGCAAAGTCCATTTGGCTGTCATCTGTTTTAATTATGAGACATATGCGGTCCTCTCCAAGGTTTCTCATAGTCATTCACATCGACGTCCCACTGGGGTGAGTTTTTCCTTGCCCTTATGTGGGCTTTGTACCGAGGATGTCGTTGTGGCTTGTGCAGCCCTTTGAGACACTTGATTTAGGGCTATATAAATAAACATTGATTGATTGATTGATTGACATATTTGTGTCAAAGTCTAGATTTTTTTTTTTTTTCATGCTTGAAATAAGAAATGATTACTTTAAAAAAAGTAGTTTTTTACTTGTGAGTGGAGATGTCCGATAATGGCTTTTTTGCCGATATTCCGATATTGTCTACCTCTTAATTATTCTGATATCAATGATACCGATATATACAGTGGTGGAATGAACACATTATTATGCCTAATTTTGTTGTGATGCTCCACTGGATGCATTAAACAATGTAACAAGGTTTTCCAAAATAAATCAACTCAAGTTATGGAAAAAAAATGCCAACATGGCACTGCCATATTTATTATTGAAGTCACAAAGTGCATTATTTTTTTTAACATGCCTCAAAACAGCAGCTTGGAATTTGGGACATCTCCCTGAGAGAGCATGAGGAGGTTGGGTGGGCGGGCGGGGTTGAGGTGAGCGTGGGGTGTATTTTGTAGCGTCCCGGAAGAGTTAGTGCTGCAAGGGGTTCTGGGTATTTGTTCTGTTGTGTTACAGTGCGGACGTTCTCCCGAAATGTGTTTGTCATTCTTGTTTGGTGTGGGTTCACAGTGTGGCGCATAGTTGTAACAGTGTTAAACTTGTTTATACGGCCACCCTCAGTGTGACCTGTATGGCTGGACCAGGAGACGAACTGGATCCTTGTGGAAAGAATAATAATAATAATAGATTTTATTTGTAAAAGTACTTTACATTGAGCAAACAACCTTAAAGTGCTACAGTGTATTAAAAAATAAATAAATAAAAAGATAATAAAAATAAAAACTAGAACAGCCTAACAACTGGAACTCGCACGCATATATCTGAAAAAAAAAAAAAAAAAAAGCCTTTTTTAAAAGCATTCACAGTCTGTGGTGCCCTCAGGTGGTCAGGGAGAGCGTTCCACAGACTGGGAGTCACATGATTCATTTGTGTCATGTGATCCAGCCCGAGTTTAGCCCCGCCCCCTAGCCCACCCACACACCCCTGCGTGCGTTCATCAGTCACACAAGTGATTTGTGTCTCCTTTGAAGCTTTTTTCTCTGCTCTGCTTTGCTTTGTCTTCTTTTGTTCCTTTTTTTCCCCCCCCCACTCGTCTTCATTTGGCGCCCTTCTCCTCCTCCCCAGGGCTGCTCGTCTCCCATCGTGGTGAAGTTTGCCGACACGCAGAAGGACAAAGAGCAGCGGCGCCTGCAGCAGCAGCTGGCCCAGCAGATGCAGCAGCTCAACAGCGCCACCACCTGGGGCAGCCTGACGGGCCTGGGGGGCCTCACCCCGCAGTATCTGGCGGTAAGGAGCGCGCCGTCGCAGGACGAGACTTCTCTAACGGGGTTGCCGTGACAACCAAAGCGCCAAGCTTTCCCAAATTAGACACCAAATAAGAGAGAAATGAGAGTCATTTTAGGAGCGTCATTAAAGTTTGAGTATTTCCAGTCTGGGTGCGCCGCGGAGCAATAAAGTGGCGGCAACGTCCCTCGTTAGCTCGCTCGTTTGTCCACTCGGGAGATTTGTCACCGTGGTCTTTATGTCAAGTCCACCACTCAGACCTGCTACTTTCCAAATGAGCAGCTTCACAAAAACACATTTCTCCACTCTTGGGTTGATCCAATTAGAGGATGGAAGAAAGTCATCTAGGAAAAAGACAATGAAGACACAACAACTTAAGACTGGCTTTGAACCAGGTCTCACTCCTGGCTTTGAACCAGGTCTCACTCCTGGGTTTGAACCAGGTCTCACTCCTGGGTTTGAACCAGGTCTCACTCCTGGCTTTGAAGCAGGTCTCACTCCTGGGTTTGAAGCAGGTCTCATTCCTGGGTTTGAAGCAAGTCTCACTCCTGGGTTTGAACCGGGTCTCACTCCTGGCTTTGAACCAGGTCTCACTCCTGGGTTTGAACCAGATCTCACTCCTGGGTTTGAACCAGGTCTCACTCCTGGGTTTGAACCAGGTCTCATTCCTGGGTTTGAACTAGGTCTCACTCCTGGGTTTAAACCAGGTCTCACTCCTGGGTTTGAACCAGGTCTCATTCCTGTGTTTGAACCAGGTCTCAGTCCTGTGTTTGAACCAGGTCTCATTCCTGGCTTTGAAGCAGGTCTCATTCCTGGGTTTGAACCAGGTCTCATTCCTGGGTTTGAAGCAGGTCTCATTCCTGGGTTTGAAGCAGGTCTCATTCCTGGGTTTGAAGCAGGTCTCATTCCTGGCTTTGAACCAGGTCTCATTTCTGGGTTTGAAGAAGGTCTCATTCCTGGCTTTGAACCAGGTCTCATTCCTGGGTTTGAAGCAGGTCTCATTCCTGGGTTTGAATCAGGTCTCATTCCTGGGTTTGAACTAGGTCTCACTCCTGGGTTTAAACCAGGTCTCACTCCTGGGTTTGAACCAGGTCTCATTCCTGTGTTTGAACCAGGTCTCAGTCCTGTGTTTGAACCAGGTCTCATTCCTGGCTTTGAACCAGGTCTCATTCCTGGGTTTGAAGCAGGTCTCATTCCTGGGTTTGAAGCAGGTCTCATTCCTGGGTTTGAAGCAGGTCTCATTCCTGTTTTTGAACCAGGTCTCATTTCTGGGTTTGAACCAGGTCTCATTCCTGGGTTTGAACCAGATCTCACTCCTGGGTTTGAAGCAGGTCTCATTCCTGGGTTTGAACCGGGTCTCACTCCTGGCTTTGAACCAGGTCTCATTCCTGGGTTTGAACCAGATCTCACTCCTGGGTTTGAACCAGGTCTCACTCCTGGGTTTGAACCAGGTCTCATTCCTGGGTTTGAACCAGGTCTCATTCCTGGGTTTGAAGCAGGTCTCATTCCTGGGTTTGAAGCAGGTCTCAGACCTGTGTTTGAACCAGGTCTCATTCCTGGCTTTGAACCAGGTCTCATTCCTGGCTTTGAACCAGGTCTCATTCCTGGGTTTGAACCAGGTCTCACTCCTGGGTTTGAACCAGGTCTCATTCCTGGGTTTGAACTAGGTCTCACTCCTGGGTTTAAACCAGGTCTCACTCCTGGGTTTGAACCAGGTCTCATTCCTGTGTTTGAACCAGGTCTCACTCCTGGGTTTGAACCAGGTCTCATTCCTGGGTTTGAACTAGGTCTCACTCCTGGGTTTAAACCAGGTCTCACTCCTGGGTTTAAACCAGGTCTCGCTCCTGGGTTTGAACCAGGTCTCATTCCTGTGTTTGAACCAGGTCTCAGTCCTGTGTTTGAACCAGGTCTCATTCCTGGCTTTGAAGCAGGTCTCATTCCTGGGTTTGAACCAGGTCTCATTCCTGGGTTTGAAGCAGGTCTCATTCCTGGGTTTGAAGCAGGTCTCATTCCTGGGTTTGAAGCAGGTCTCATTCCTGGCTTTGAACCAGGTCTCATTTCTGGGTTTGAAGCAGGTCTCATTCCTAGCTTTGAACCAGGTCTCATTCCTGGGTTTGAAGCAGGTCTCATTCCTGGCTTTGAACCAGGTCTCACTCCTGGGTTTGAACCAGATCTCACTCCTGGGTTTGAAGCAGGTCTCACTCCTGGGTTTGAAGCAGGTCTCACTCCTGGGTTTGAACCAGGTCTCACTCCTGGGTTTGAACCAGGTCTCATTCCTGGGTTTGAAGCAGGTCTCACTCCTGGGTTTGAAGCAGGTCTCATTCCTGGGTTTGAAGCAAGTCTCACTCCTGGGTTTGAACCGGGTCTCACTCCTGGCTTTGAACCAGGTCTCATTCCTGGGTTTGAACCAGGTCTCACTCCTGGGTTTGAACCAGGTCTCATTCCTGGGTTTGAACCAGGTCTCATTCCTGGGTTTGAAGCAGGTCTCACTCCTGGGTTTGAAGCAGGTCTCATTCCTGGGTTTGAAGCAGGTCTCATTCCTGGGTTTGAACCGGGTCTCACTCCTGGCTTTGAACCAGGTCTCATTCCTGGGTTTGAACCAGGTCTCACTCCTGGCTTTGAACCAGGTCTCACTCCTGGGTTTGAAGCAGGTCTCACTCCTGGGTTTGAAGCAGGTCTCATTCCTGGGTTTGAAGCAAGTCTCACTCCTGGGTTTGAAGCAAGTCTCACTCCTGGGTTTGAACCGGGTCTCACTCCTGGCTTTGAACCAGGTCTCACTCCTGGGTTTGAAGCAGGTCTCACTCCTGGGTTTGAAGCAGGTCTCATTCCTGGGTTTGAAGCAAGTCTCACTCCTGGGTTTGAACCGGGTCTCACTCCTGGCTTTGAACCAGGTCTCATTCCTGGGTTTGAACCAGGTCTCACTCCTGGGTTTGAAGCAGGTCTCATTCCTGGGTTTGAACCAGGTCTCATTCCTGGGTTTGAAGCAGGTCTCACTCCTGGGTTTGAAGCAGGTCTCATTCCTGGGTTTGAAGCAGGTCTCATTCCTGGGTTTGAACCGGGTCTCACTCCTGGCTTTGAAACAGGTCTCATTCCTGGGTTTGAACCAGGTCTCATTCCTGGGTTTGAAGCAGGTCTCATTCCTGGGTTTGAAGCAGGTCTCATTCCTGGGTTTGAAGCAGGTCTCATTCCTGGCTTTGAACCAGGTCTCATTTCTGGGTTTGAAGAAGGTCTCATTCCTGGCTTTGAACCAGGTCTCATTCCTGGGTTTGAAGCAGGTCTCATTCCTGGGTTTGAATCAGGTCTCATTCCTGGGTTTGAACTAGGTCTCACTCCTGGGTTTAAACCAGGTCTCACTCCTGGGTTTGAACCAGGTCTCATTCCTGTGTTTGAACCAGGTCTCATTCCTGGCTTTGAACCAGGTCTCATTCCTGGGTTTGAAGCAGGTCTCATTCCTGGGTTTGAAGCAGGTCTCATTCCTGGGTTTGAAGCAGGTCTCATTCCTGGCTTTGAACCAGGTCTCATTTCTGGGTTTGAAGCAGGTCTCATTCCTAGCTTTGAACCAGGTCTCATTCCTGGGTTTGAAGCAGGTCTCATTCCTGGCTTTGAACCAGGTCTCACTCCTGGGTCTGAACCAGATCTCACTCCTGGGTTTGAAGCAGGTCTCACTTCTGGGTTTGAAGCAGGTCTCACTCCTGGGTTTGAACCAGGTCTCACTCCTGGGTTTGAACCAGGTCTCATTCCTGGGTTTGAAGCAGGTCTCACTCCTGGGTTTGAAGCAGGTCTCACTCCTGGGTTTGAACCAGGTGTCACTCCTGGGTTTGAACCAGGTCTCATTCCTGGGTTTGAAGCAGGTCTCATTCCTGGGTTTGAACCAGGTCTCACTCCTGGGTTTGAACAAGGTCTCATTCCTGGGTTTGAACCAGGTCTCATTCCTGGGTTTGAACCAGGTCTCATTCCTGGGTTTGAACCAGGTCTCACTCCTGGGTTTGAACCAGGTCTCACTCCTGGGTTTGAACCAGGTCTCATTCCTGGGTTTGAACCAGGCCTCACTCCTGGGTTTGAACCAGGTCTCATTCCTGGGTTTGAACCAGGTCTCATTCCTGGGTTTGAACCAGGTCTCACTCCTGGGTTTGAACCAGGTCTCACTCCTGGGTTTGAACCAGGTCTCATTCCTGGGTTTGAACCAGGCCTCATTCCTGTGTTTGAACCAGGCCTCATTCCTGGGTTTGAACCAGGTGTCATTCCTGGTGGAGTTTCATTTTTTAACCTTTTCTGCTAGTGCTGTGCCTCTGTATTTTTTATGAAAAAAATGTGGGGAAAAATGAATTTTTTAATGAAAAAAACGAAAAATGTATTTTTTAATGAAAAAAACGGAAAAAAACAGATTTTTTTAATGAAAAAAACTAAAAAAAAATAATTTTTTAATGAAAAAAACGTGGAAAAAAAACCCAGAAAAAAAACATATTTTTTAATGCAAAAAAGACATGAAACTGCTACAGGAAAACACCAACAAAACAGGAAGGGTCACCAAAATAACAGCGCAAGACAAGAACTAAAGCACTACACACAAGAAACACCAACCAACTCAAAATAAGGCACGACGACCTGGTGGAGTTTCATTTTTTATTGTTTTCTGCTGGTGGTGTGCCTCTGTATTTTTTCATGAATAGAAATGTGGAAAAAAAAACGGGAAAAAAACAGATTTTTTTAATGAAAAAAGTGAAAAATAGATTTTTTAATGGAAAAAAACGTAGAAAAAAATAGGAAAAAAAATGTTGTAATGAAAAAAACGAAAAATTGATTTTTTTTTTAAATGAAAAAAACAGATTTTTTTATGAAAAAAAAGTTGGAAAAAAACAGATTTTTTAATGAAAAAAACAGATTTTTTTTAATGAAAAAAACAGATTTTTTTTAATGAAAAAAACAGATTTTTAATGAAAAAAACAGATTTTTAATGAAAAAACAGATTTTTAATGAAAAAAAACCCTGATTTTTTTATGAAAAAAACTGATTTTTTTAATGAAAATAACTGATTTTTTAATGAAAAAAATTAAAAATAGATTTTTTTATGAAAAAAAACGGGGAAAAAAACAGATTTTTTTAATGAAAAAAACGAAAAATTAATTTTTTAATGAAAAAAAAAAAAGATTTTTTAATGAAAAAAAGACATGAAGCTGCTACAGAAAAAAACACCAACAAAACAGGAAGGGCCACCAAAATAACAGCACAAGACAAGAACTAAAGCACTACACACAAGAAAACACCAACAAACTCAAAATAACGCACTGGTGGAGTTTCTTTTTTTAACATTTTCTGCTGGTGGCATGCCTCTGTATTTTTTTATGAAAAAACTTGGAAAAAAACAGAAAAAAACAGATTTTTTTTAATGAAAAAAACGAAAAATTGATTTTATAATGAAAAAAACGTGGGGAAAAAACGAAAAAACAGATTTTTTTAAATGAAAAAAACGGAAATTTGATTTTTTTTTTTTATGTAAAAAACTTGGGGGAAAAACGGAAAAAAATGATTTTTTTTTTTAATGAAAAAAACTATAAATGTATTTATTTAATGAAAAAAACGTGGGGGAAAAACAGATTTTTAATGAAAAAAAACGGGGAAAAAACAGATTTTTTTTAATGAAAAAAAACAAAATTAAATTTTTCATGAAAAAAAACATGCCTTGCCTAAAATAAGGTTGAAAAACACTGCACTAGACTAAGAAGAAGTTAAATAAAAATACTTGTGAAAGTGGTCTTCAGTGAGTGAGATGAGTGCAATTAGCAGCTAGCCTGATGCTGGTTCTTCTATTGTGATATTTTTAGCGACAAAAAGTCTGAAGAGAATGTGTCTGCTCCCAGAAAAGATTCCAGCAGAGCACAATGGGAAGGAGATGGTAATTTGCTGTAGATTGCAGCCTTTGAAGGATGACTTTTCTGACGGCATCAGTGTTCCACTTTTGTTTTCAAATCTAATTAGCGGGCGAGATGAGAGCTTTGCTGCTGAGGTTTGCATCATCTCAGCTGGCTCACCTTCTTCTGCTCCTCTTCCTCCCCACAGTTGCTCCAGCAGGCCACGTCCTCTGGCAACCTGGGGGCCTTCAGCGGGATCCAGCAGATGGCCGGTGAGTCCAGTTGATCTCCTTTCTTCTTCTTCTTCTTCTTCTTCTTCTTCTTCTTCTTTTTCTTCTTCTTCTTCTTCTTTTTCTTGTTGTTGTTGTTGTTGTTGGTAGTGAGGGAGCACAAAGAGCATAGCAAATGAAGGTCTTTGCCCCCAAGATTTATGAAGCCGCGCTAAGATTTGTCTTGATCTGGTAATGAGGCCCGACAGGAAACTAGCCCCTGAGCATGTAGCGGCAGCTTGTCAGGCCGTCATCCATCACACCGGAGGAGAAGAAGGATGCTTGCGATGGGTCTCCATCTTCAGCAGGATTAGCATGTTGCTAAAAAAGACTTCTTACTGCACTTAAGATGCCGGCAATAATGAATCTCTTCTTCCTGCCGGTTGCTCCCCGGCCGCCATTCCACTCAAAATGACTTCCTCCCTCGCTGATAAGATGGCGACGATTGAGGGTGGTCCATCTATCTGTGTCAGGGGGGCCAAAGTATGTTTTTTATTGGCCCATGACAAGTTCAAATGAATTCACTATTCATTAGATATATAATTGTGTGAATGCTCCAAACATTCACACATATGTTTTCTTCACCTAAATTCATCTATTTATTATTATTATTATTAGTATTAGTATTATTGTGTGAATGCTCCAAACATTCACACAGGTTTTCTTCACCTAAATTCATCTATTTATTATTATTATTATTATTATTATTATTATTATTGTTGTTGTGTGAATGCTCCAAACATTCACACATATGTTTTCTACACCTAAATTAATTAATTTATTATTATTATTATTGTGGGAATGCTCCAAACATTCACACTTATGTTTTCTACACCTAAATTAATCTATTTATTATTATTATTATTATTATTATTGTTATTATTATTATTGTGTGAATGCTCCAAACATTCACACATATGTTTGCTCCACCTAAATCCATCTATTTATTATTATTATTATTATTATTATTATTACTATTATTATTATTGTGTGAATGCTCCAAACATTCACACATATGTTTGCTACACCTAAATCCATCTATTTATTATTATTATTATTATTATTACTATTATTATTATTGTGTGAATGCTCCAAACATTCACACATATGTTTTCTACACCTAAATTCATATATTTATTATTATTATTTTTGTGGGAATGCTCCAAACATTCACACATATGTTTTCTACACAAATTCATATATTTATTATTAATATTATTATTATCATTATTATTATTATTATTATTATTATTATTGTGTGAATGCTCCAAAAGTTCACACATATGTTTTCTACACCTAAATTCATATATTTATTATTATTATTATTATTATTATTATTTTTGTGGGAATGCTCCAAACATTCACACATGTTTTCTACACCTAAATTAATGTATTTATTATTATTATTATTATTATTATTATTATTGTGGGAATGCTCCAAACATTCACACTTATGTTTTCTACACCTAAATTCATCTATTTATTATAATTATTATTATTATTACTATTATTATTATTGTGTGAATGCTCCAAACATTCACACATATGTTTACCACACCTAAATCCATCTATTTATTATTATTATTATTATTATTACTATTATTATTATTGTGTGAATGCTCCAAACGTTCACACATATGTTTTCTACACCTAAATTCATATATTTATTATTATTATTATTATTATTATTATTATTATTTTTGTGGGAATGCTCCAAACATTCACACATGTTTTCTACACCTAAATTAATGTATTTATTATTATTATTATTATTATTATTATTATTGTGGGAATGCTCCAAACATTCACACTTATGTTTTCTACACCTAAATTAATCTATTTATTATTATTATTATTATTATTATTGTGTGAATGCTCCAAACATTCACACATATGTTTGCTCCACCTAAATCCATCTATTTATTATTATTATTATTATTATTATTATTATTACTATTATTATTATTGTGTGAATGCTCCAAACATTCACACATATGTTTGCTACACCTAAATTCATCTATTTATTATTATTATTATTATTTTTGTATGAATGCTCCAAACATTCACACATACATTATGTTTTCTACACCTAAATTCATATATTTATTATTATTATTATTATTATTATTATTATTTATTTTATTTTTTTTAAATTATTTTTGTGTGAATGCTCCGAACATTCACACTTATGTTTTCTACACCTAAATTTGTAGGTGTAGAAAATCCATCGGTCTACTTCTTAAAGTGTACTGATGGAAGTATTCTGTCAGTATACTTCTTAAAGTGTACTGATGGAAGTATTCTATCAGTATGCTTCTTAAAGTGTACTGATGGAAGTATTCTGTCAGTATACTTCTTAAAGTGTAGTGATGGTAGTATTCCTTCAGTATACCTGAAGAAGTATACTGATGGAAGTACTCCATCTGAGACCCACTTGAGTGTCCTTCAGAACTTCTTGTCTTCTCTGCAAATGTCACCTGCTATTTATTTCCAAGCTCTTTCTTTGCACGCCGCCCCTCAACAATCACACTTCCTGCTGAAAGAAAAGGTGTTTTATTGCACTAAACTCCTCGCCAGATTCTTGGAGTCTCATCTCTCATCTCTCCTTTCCCGCCGTCTTCACTGCTGGCAAAAAAAAACCAAGCTTTTGGAAGCGAGTCCGAGGATCTGCCGCTCGCTCGTCCCATCTGTGCACCAGCCATTGGCGAGAGAGACGCTGAGCGGCATCTGCTCTTACAACACATCATGGGCCTTCAATGGGATGATACACACACACACACACACACAGTCACACACACACACACACACACACACACACTCACACACACACACACACACACACACACACACACACACAGTCACACACTCACACACACACAGTCACACGCTAATTCACGCTGCTTCCTCACACATTCTTGGAAAAAATAGGTTGACATGCTGGGAGGAAGGGGCACACATGAGAGACATGACAACATGAGAGTGGACATGAGAACATGAGAGTAGACATGGGAAAATGATAGTGGACATGAGAACATGAGAGTAGACATAGGAAAATGATAGTAGACATGAGAACATGAGAGTAGACATAGGAAAATGATAGTGGACATGAGAACATGAGAACATGAGAGTAGACATAGGAAAATGATAGTGGACATGAGAGACATGAGAACATGAGAGTAGACATAGGAAAATTATAGTGGACATGAGAACATGAGAGTAGACATAGGAAAATGATAGTGGACATGAGAGACATGAGAACATGAGAGTAGACATAGGAAAATTATAGTGGACATGAGAACATGAGAGTGGACATAGGAAAATGATAGAGGACATGAGAGACATGAGAACATGAGAGTAGACATAGGAACATGATAGTGGACATGAGAACATGAGAGTAGACATGGGAAAATGATAGTGGACATGAGAACATGAGAGTAGACATAGGAAAATGATAGTGGACATGAGAGACATGAGAACATGAGAGTAGACATAGGAAAATGATAGTGGACATGAGAACATGAGAACATGAGAGTACACATAGGAAAATGATAGTGGACATGAGAGACATGAGAACATGAGAGTAGACATAGGAAAATTATAGTGGACATGAGAACATGAGAGTAGACATAGGAAAATGATAGTGGACATGAGAGACATGAGAACATGAGAGTAGACATAGGAAAATTATAGTGGACATGAGAACATGAGAGTGGACATAGGAAAATGATAGTGGACATGAGAGACATGAGAACATGAGAGTAGACATAGGAACATGATAGTGGACATGAGAACATGAGAGTAGACATGGGAAAATGATAGTGGACATGAGAGACAGACCGTGAGAGTAGACATGGGAAAAGAATAGTGGACTTGGGAAAATGATAGTGAGCCTGAGAACATGAGAGTGGAAATGGGAAAATGATAGTGGCCATGAGAGACATGAGAACATGAGAGTAGACATGGGAAAATGATAGTGGACATGAGAAACAGAACGTGAGAGTAGACATGGGAAAATTATAATGGACATGAGAACATGACAGTGGACATGGGACAATGATATTGGCCATTAGAGACATGAGAACATGAGTGTGGACATGGGAAAATGATAATGGACATGAGAGACATGAGAACATGAGAGTCGATATGGGAAAATGATAGTGGACATGAGAACATGAGAGTGGACATGGGAAAATTATAATGGTCATGAGAGACATGAGAACATGAGAGTGGATATGGGAAAATGATAGTGGACATGAGAACATGAGAGTGGACATGGGAAAATGATATTGGCCATGAGAGACATGAGAACATGAGTGTGGACATGGGAAAATGATAATGGACATGAGAGACATGAGAACATGAGAGTAGATATGGGAAAATGATAGTGGACATGAGAACATGAGAGTGGACATGGGAAAATTATATTGGCCATGAGAGACATGAGAACATGAGTGTGGACATGGGAAAATGATAATGGACATGAGAGACATGAGAACATGAGAGTAGATATGGGAAAATTATAGTGGACATGAGAACATGAGAGTAGACATGAGAAAATTATAGTGGACATGAGAGACAGAACGTGAGAGTAGACATGGGAAAATTATAGTGGACATGAGAACATGACAGTGGACATGGGACAATGATATTGGCCATGAGAGACATGAGAACATGAGTGTGGACATGGGAAAATGATAATGGACATGAGAGACATGAGAACATGAGAGTAGATACGGGACAATTATAGTGGACATGAGAACATGACAGTGGACATGGGAAATAATATTGGCCATGAGAGACATGAGAACATGAGTGTGGACATGGGAAAATGATAGTGGACATGAGAGACATGAGAACATGAGAGTAGACATGGGAAAATGATAGTGGACATGAGAACATGAGAGTGGACATGGGAAAATGATATTGGCCATGAGAGACATGAGAACATGAGTGTGGACATGGGAAAATGATAATGGACATGAGAGACATGAGAACATGAGAGTAGACATGGGAAAATGATAGTGGACATGAGAACATGAGAGTGGACATGGGAAAATTATATTGGCTATGAGAGACATGAGAACATGAGTGTGGACATGGGAAAATGATAATGGACATGAGAGACATGAGAACATGAGAGTAGATATGGGAAAATTATAGTGGACATGAGAGACATGAGAACATGAGAGTAGACATGGGAAAATTATAGTGGACATGAGAGACAGAACGTGAGAGTAGACATGGGAAAATTATAGTGGACATGAGAACATGACAGTGGACATGGGACAATGATATTGGCCATGAGAACATGAGTGTGGACATGGGAAAATGATAATGGACATGAGAGACATGAGAACATGAGAGTAGATATGGGAAAATGATAGTGGACATGAGAACATGAGAGTGGACATGGGAAAATGATATTGGCCATGAGAGACATGAGAACATGAGTGTGGACATGGGAAAATGATCATGGACATGAGAACATGAGAGTAGATATGGGAAAATGATAGTGGACATGAGAACATGAGAGTGGACATGGGAAAATTATATTGGCCATGAGAGACATGAGAACATGAGTGTGGACATGGGAAAATGATAATGGACATGAGAGACATGAGAACATGAGAGTAGATATGGGAAAATTATAGTGGACATGAGAGACATGAGAACATGAGAGTAGACATGGGAAAATTATAGTGGACATGAGAGACAGAACGTGAGAGTAGACATGGCAAAATTATAATGGACATGAGAACATGACAGTGGACATGGGACAATGATATTGGCCATTAGAGACATGAGAACATGAGTGTGGACATGGGAAAATGATAATGGACATGAGAACATGAGAGTAGATATGGGAAAATGATAGTGGACATGAGAACATGAGAGTGGACATGGGAAAATTATAATGGTCATGAGAGACATGAGAACATGAGAGTAGATATGGGAAAATGATAGTGGACATGAGAACATGAGAGTGGACATGGGAAAATGATATTGGCCATGAGAGACATGAGAACATGAGTGTGGACATGGGAAAATGATAATGGACATGAGAGACATGAGAACATGAGAGTAGATATGGGAAAATTATAGTGGACATGAGAACATGAGAGTGGACATGGGAAAATTATATTGGCCATGAGAGACATGAGAACATGAGTGTGGACATGGGAAAATGATATTGGCCATGAGAGACATGAGAACATGAGTGTGGACATGGGAAAATGATAATGCACATGAGAGACATGAGAACATGAGAGTAGATATGGGAAAATGATAGTGGACATGAGAACATGAGAGTGGACATGGGAAAATGATATTGACCATGAGAGACATGAGAACATGAGTGTGGACATGGGAAAATGATAATGGACATGAGAGACATGAGAACATGAGAGTAGATATGGGAAAATGATAGTGGACATGAGAACATGAGAGTGGACATGGGAAAATTATATTGGCCATGAGAGACATGAGAACATGAGTGTGGACATGGGAAAATGATAATGGACATGAGAGACATGAGAACATGAGAGTAGATATGGGAAAATTATAGTGGACATGAGAACATGAGAGTAGACATGGGAAAATTATAGTGGACATGAGAGACAGAACGTGAGAGTAGACATGGGAAGATTATAGTGGACATGAGAACATGACAGTGGACATGGGACAATGATATTGGCCATGAGAGACATGAGAACATGAGTGTGGATATGGGAAAATTATAATGGACATGAGAGACATGAGAACATGAGCGTAGATATGGGAAAATGATAGTGGACATGGGAACATGAGAGTGGACATGGGAAAATGATAATGGACATGAGAACATGAGAGTAGACATGGGAAAATGATATTGGCCATGAGAGACATGAGAACATGAGTGTGGACATGGGAAAATGATAATGGACATGAGAGACATGAGAACATGAGTGTGGACATGGGAAAATGATAATGACATGAGAGACATGAGAACATGAGAGTAGATATGGGACAATTATAGTGGACATGAGAACATGACAGTGGACATGGGAAAATGATATTGGCCATGAGAGACATGAGAACATGAGTGTGGACATGGAAAAATGATAATAGACATGAGAGACATGAGAACATGAGAGTAGATATGGGAAAATGATAGTGGACATGAGAACATGAGAGTGGACATGGGACAATGATAATGGACATGAGAACATGAGAGTAGACATGGGAAAATGAGTGAGCATGAGAGTCGACATAAAAACTTATGAGAGTGAACATTAGTGGACATGGGAACATGAGAGTGGACATAAAAACATGAGAGTAGACATGGGAAAATGATAGTGGACATGAGAGACATGAGAACATGAGAGTGGATGTGGGACCTGGGAACAAGAGAAAAATGAGTGACTATGACATTCGACATGAAAACTTACATGGGAACATGGGAACATGAGAGTCGCCATGAGTGTGGACATGAGAACACGATAGTGAACATGAGAACATGAGAGTAGACGTGGGTAAATGATTGTGGACATGAGAACATGAGAGTGGACATGGGAACATGAGAGAGATGATAAAATGACTGTAAGCATGAGAGACATGAGAGAAATGAGAATGGGCATGGGAACATGAGAGTGGACCTGGAAGCATGAGAGTGGACATGGAAACATAGTAGTTGACATGAGAGTACACATGAAAACATGAGAGTAGACATGGGTAAATGATAGTGGACATGATAGACATGAGAACATGAGAGGGATGTGAAAATGACAGTAAGCATGAGAGATGAGAGTGGACAGGGAAATATGAGCGTTTACGTGAGAGGCATGAGGGTTGACTTGAAAACATGACAGTGGGCCTGGGTAAATTATAGTGGACATGATAGACATGAGAACATGAGAGTGGACATGAAAACATGAGAGTAGATATGGGTAAACGATAGTGGACATGAAAACATGAGAGTGGACATGAGAACATGAGAGTAGACATGAGAACATGAGAGTGGACATGAAAACATTAGAGTGGACATGGGAACATGAGAGTGGACATGAGAACATGAGAATGGACTTGGGAACATGAGTGGACATGGGAACATGAAAGTGGACATGAGAGTGGACATGAGAACATGAGAGTGGACTTGGGAACATGAGAGTGGACATGGGAATATGATAGTGGACTTGGGAACATGAGGGGACATGGGAACATGAGAGTAGACATGAGAGTGGACATGAGAACATGAGAGTGGACATGGGAACATGAGAGTTGACATGAGAACATGAGAGTGGACTTGGGAACCTGAGTGGACATGGGAACATGAAAGTGGACATGAGTGTGGACATGAGAACATGAGAGTAGACATGAAAACATGAGAGTGGACATGAGAGTGAACATGAGAGAGAGTGAACATGAGGGCATGAGAGTGGACATGGGAACATGAGAGTGGACATGAGAACATGAGAGTGGACTTGGGAACATGGGTGGACATGGGAACATGAGAGTGGACATGGGGACATGAGAGTGAACATGAGAACATGAGAGAGAGTGAACATGAGGGCATGAGAATGGACATGGGAACACAAAAGTCGACATGCAAACTTGAGAGAGTGGTCATGGGAATATAAGAGACATGTGAGTGGACATGGGAACATGAGAGTGGACATGGGAACATGAGAGTGGACATGAGAACATGAGAGTGGACTTGGGAACATGAGTGGACATGGGAACATGAGAGTAGACATGATAACATGAGAGTGGACTTGGGAACATGAGTGGACATGGGAACATGAAAGTGGACATGAGAACATGAGAGTGGACATGGGAACATAAGAGTGGACATGGGGACATGAGAGTGAACATGAGAACATGAGAGAGAGTGAACATGAGGGCATGAGAGTGGACATGGGAACATGAGAGTGAACATGAGAGTGGACTTGGGAACATGGGTGGACATGGGAACATGAAAGTGGACATGAGAGTGGACATGAGAACATGAGAGTGGACATGAAAACATGAGGGCATGAGAGTGGACATGGGAACATGAGAGTGGACATGATAACATGAGTGGACATGGGAACATGAGAGTGGACATGGGGACATGAGAGTGAACATGAGAACATGAGAGAGAGTGAACATGAGGGCATGAGAGTGGACATGGGAACACAAAAGTCGACATGTAAACTTGAGAGAGTGGTCATGGGAACATGAGAGACATGTGAGTGGGCATGGGAACATGAGAGACAACATGGGAACATGAAAAAGAACATGAGGACATAACAGAGAACATGAGAGAAAACATGGGAACATGACAGAGAATATGGGAGAGAACATGAGGACACCTGGAATGGGAAGGAAAAGTGTTGAATGGATCGTACGTCCATCACACTCTGTTGTGTTACCATGACAACCACACCTTCCCTCAGGAACATGTCTGAGAGCCAGTGAAGAGGACCAGAAGGAAAGGATACGAGGAGACAAAGGAAAGGACACAAGGAGACAAAGGAAAGGACACGAGGAGACAAAGGAAAGGACACGAGGAGACAAAGGAAAGGACACGAGTAGACAAAGGAAAGGACACAAGGAGACAAAGGAAAGGATACAAGGAGACAAAGGAAATGATACAAGGAGGCAAGGAGACAAAGGAAAGGAAACAAGGAGACAAAGGAAAGGATACAAGGAGACAAAGGAAAGGATACAAGGAGACAAAGGAAAGGAGACAAGGAGACAAAGGACATCTTTGGATGGCAGGGAAGATGAAGTGAGAACTTTCTCGCCGTCTCTTTGAGGAAGTGTGAATATTCTGCCAGCCAACCAGGAAGTGTGACAATTCTGCACATAGACATGTTAGAAGTAGACGCAGCATTGGCTGCTGTGACGCCAGAAATTGGGCCGACATCTTGAAGTGGTGATGAGGAGCGTAAACTGACAGTTGACAGGTAGAAAACAAAGATGGTGTTCAGCGTTTTCCTGCTGGACTGTTGAAAATAGTAATCGGGGGATTATTTTTCACAAGCAAGATTTAATATTAACGTACTATTGCTTGTGTTTTGTGAAAAGAATATTACCACAGAGTTGAGAAGTATACTGTATATTCAATATATATATATATACAATTCAATATATACCTTGGCCCTGTGATGAGGTGGCGACTTGTCCAGGGTGTACGCCGCCTTCCGCCCGAATGCAGCTGAGATAGGCTGCAGCGACCCCCCGCGACCCCAAAAAGGGACAAGCGGTAGAAAATGGATGGATGGATGGATATATATCTTGTATATAGTTCTCTGCAAACCTATGAAATATTCTATTTTGTCTTCATTATTTAGTCAGAATGTACCAGAATGCTTCATTTGTATGTGAAAATCACAAATAAATCTTCTGGGGGAGGATGACGCTCCTACATGGGTTTGCTTTACAAACTTTCAGCCCCACCTAAAACTAAATTCACCAGCCGCCACTGATTATGATGCGTTGTCATTTTAGGCAAAGTATAAGACAATACTTTAACAGTATAATTGTAACCAGGAATAAGTCTTCAAGTAACAATATTCAAATACTAACATTGTTGGGTAAAACAGAATTTGCTTTTATTCTGAATCCAGTGAAACAGATTGGTGGTTTTAGCTGATATAAAGACTTTCAGGTGTTTATATATGTTTATTTTTAAATATTTGGCAGACGCTTTTATCCAAAGCGACATACATCAAAAATACATATAAAACAATGACTGTAAACATGATCATTTAAGGGAAGAATGTGATATCAATACAAAGTGTCAAGACAGAATAAACTCTCTGCTGCTGCAGCAACAGAGATACAGTCTATAAGATATATAGATATCTAATGTATTCATACATTGTTTATGTAGCATGTATATATAACCTCATCATATTCTTTCTTCAACTTCAAAATAGCTGACCCTTCTCTGGGATTATATTCCCAGTTTTGATCTGCTCACTTATAGCATATGAGAATATTCTATTACTATTAAGCAAACTATGCATAATAAAACATGAGTCCTTTATCATAGCTACATGTATGACAAAAAAGCGCGTGACAATCAGTGGTATTCAGTGAGGTAAGATGAATTAAATGTTCATTGCTCCTGCCAAATGAATTGCAATGAGTGGAGCGGATCACCACTCCAAGATGGCGGCCCTGCGTCTCGTCAGCGCCAGTAGGCAGTAGCGCTCCATGCTGCGTACCCTTAGAACATGTCTATGGTTTTGCCAACCAACCAGTAAGTGTGACTATTCTGCCAACCAACCAGGAATGTGAATATTCTGCCATCCAACCAGGAAGTGCGAATATTCTGCCTTCCAACCAGGAAGTGTGAATATTCTACCAACCAACCAGGAAGTGTGAATATTCTGCCATCCAACCAGGAAGTGTGAATATTCTGCCATCCAACCAGGAAGTGTGAATATTCTGCCATCCAAACAGGAAGTGCGAATATTCTGCCTTCCAACCAGGAAGTGTGAATATTCTGCCAACCAACCAGGAAGTGTGAATATTCTGCCATCCAACCAGGAAGTGTGAATATTCTGCCATCCAACCAGGAAGTGTGAATATTCTGCCAACCAACCAGGAATGTGACTATTCTGCCATCCAACCAGGAAGTGTGAATATTCCGCCATCCAACCAGGAAGTGTGAATATTCTGCCATCCAACCAGGGAGTGTGAATATTCTGTCATCCAACCAGGAAGTGTGAATATTCTGCCAACCAACCAGGAAGTGTGAATATTCTGCCATCCAACCAGGAAGTGTGAATATTCTGCCAACCAACCAGGAAGTGTGAATATTCTGCCAACCAACCAGGAAGTGTGAATATTCTGCCATCCAACCAGGAAGTGTGAATATTCTGCCATCCAACCAGGAAGTGTGAATATTCCGCCATCCAACCAGGAAGTGTGAATATTCTGCCATCCAACCAGGAAGTGTGAATATTCTGCCAACCAACCAGGAAGTGTGATTATTTTGCCATCCAACCAGGAAGTGTGAATATTCTGCCAACCAACCAGGAAGTGTGACTATTCTGCCATCCAACCAGGAAGTGTGAATATTCTGCCATCCAACCAGGAAGTGTGAATATTCTGCCAACCAACCAGGAATGTGAATATTCTGCCATCCAACCAGGAATGTGAATATTCTGCCATCCAACCAGGAATGTGAATATTCTGCCATCCAACCAGGAAGTGTGAATATTCTGCCAACCAACCAGGAAGTGTGAATATTCTGCCATCCAACCAGGAAGTGTGAATATTCTGCCAACCAAACAGGAAGTGTGAATATTCTGCCATCCAACCAGGAAGTGTGACTATTCTGCCATCCAACCAGGAAGTGTGAATATTCTGCCAACCAACCAGGAAGTGTGAATATTCTGCCATCCAACCAGGAAGTGTGAATATTCTGCCATCCAACCAGGAAGTGTGAATATTCTGCCAACCAACCAGGAAGTGTGACTATTTTGCCATCCATCCAGGAAGTGTGAATATTCTGCCATCCAACCAGGAAGTGTGAATATTCTGCCAACCAACCAGGAAGTGTGAATATTCTGCCATCCAACCAGGAAGTGTGAATATTCTGCCAACCAAACAGGAAGTGTGAATATTCTGCCATCCAACCAGGAAGTGTGAATATTCTGCCATCCAACCAGGAAGTGTGAATATTCTGCCATCCAACCAGGAAGTGTGAATATTCTGCCATCCAACCAGGAAGTGTGACTATTCTGCCATCCAACCAGGAAGTGTGAATATTCTGCCAACCAAACAGGAAGTGTGAATATTCTGCCATCCAACCAGGAAGTGTGAATATTCTGCCAACCAACCAGGAAGTGTGAATATTCTGCCATCCAACCAGGAAGTGTGAATATTCTGCCATCCAACCAGGAAGTGTGAATATTCTGCCATCCAACCAGGAAGTGTGAATATTCCGCCATCCAACCAGGAAGTGTGAATATTCCGCCATCCAACCAGGAAGTGTGAATATTATGCCAACCAACCAGGAAGTGTGAATATTCTGGCATCCAACCAGAAAGTGTGAATGCTGGTCATCCATCTGCTGTATTGGCACTATTCCCTCATTTTTGTCTCTTGATCGTGTTTGACACCATCTCTCTGTGTGTGTGTGTGTGTGTGTGTGTGTGTGTGTGTGTGTGTGTGTGTGTGTGTGTGTGTGTGTGTGTGTGTGTGTGTGTGTGTGTGTGTGTGTGTGTGTGTGTGTGTGTGTGTGTGTGTGTGCTACCATGGAGGGTATATACATGCCGCCTGTATATACGACACATGCACATCTCTGAGGGAACAGGAAGTAGTCATCCTGTCCGTCACCTTGTTTGCTGACATGAAGGGAAGTCACATGACATCGTGGTCATCGTAACGCGAGCGCAGGCGCTCTTTGGTGGACGAAACAAGCTCCAGGTTGCCTGACGGCGAAGGAAACGTGGGGGACCCGTCTTTGGCCACGCCCCCCCAGCTTTGACACACCCCTCTCTGGCCCCTCCTTTCTCCAGGTATGAGCGCTCTGCAGTTGCAGAACTTGGCCACTTTAGCGGCGGCGGCGGCGGCAGCCCAAAACTCGGCCAGCCCGTCCACCGCCAACGCCCTGTCCTCCAGCGCCGCCTCCCTGGGAGCGTTGGGCAGCCCAGGTAACGCCGCCTGGGGGGTCCGACGCCTGCCGACGCGCTCGCCATCATTCGCCTTCGCTGTGTTGTTGCCCGTGATCACCATTGTCAGCACCGACCACGCCCACATCCTCACCCATCAGCCATCTTGTAGGTGTGTGTGCGTGTGTGTGTGTGTGTGTGTGTGTGTGTGTGTGTGTGTGTGTGTGTGTGTGTGTGTGTGTGTGTGTGTGTGTGCGCGTGCACGACCATGAGGTCAGCAGATTGTCGTTAGCGAGGGGAGGTTGTTCATGTCCTTTCTTCCTACTTCCTGTTTCTGCTCTGTCGGCCATGTTGGCTCCTTTTCTTCATCCTCTCCTTCCTCCTCGGGGAGGGTCCACGCCACAGTGGGCGGGGCCGGCCTGCATGTGACCGCGTGCACGTGCTCACGCATGTCACACCATCACATCTTCTTCCAGCCAGCTGGCTTTGCACTCGCAGTGAAGACCCCCTGCTGTGTGTGTGTCGCTGGTTTTGATGTTGTCCTTGGGCTCAGGCTCCGCCCCTTCTCTACAGTGGCTGAAAGTCCACCGATTGTAGGAAATAGGCGTGGCCTCTGTGACCGCCGCTGTGTGCCGTCTTCATCGCTCGTCTTCTTCTTCTTCCTCCCCACCCTGCAGCGGGCACCACCGCCGGCTCCAACGTGGGCGCCATGAACTCGCTGACCTCGCTGGGCACGCTGCAGGGCCTGGCGGGCGCCACGGTGGGCCTCAACAACATAAATGCACTCGCAGGTAGCATCAACAGTGAGTATTCATCCTGCCATCAACCACCACCCCCCCATGCCCACGCCATGCCACCCGCTTGCTCGTATTCCTCCATGTAAGCCCCTCCCACACGGCCGACCGGACCCGCGTTTGCCCTTTGACCCTTGGCAAGGAGGTTCTTAATCAGCGTTGTCATTATTCCCCGCTGACCTTTAGCGCTCCGCCATGGAGATCACCTACGCCGTGCGCTCGCTCGCCCTTCAGCAGACCCCCCACCTGCGTCCCCCCGCCCTCATTTAAACACATCTGAGCCTTAATTGAATTGCAAAGGTCAGCAGTGCAATTATCCCTGAATAAATGAGTGACCTATAATCTTCAGCGCTGCACTGATCATTTATTTGGCCGTGTCTGACGGCGAGGCGACAGGACGCCCCCGCCGGTGTCAGCCCCCCCTCCTTTTAGACAACTTGCCCTCCGTGGTGAAATGAAGCCGTGACACGCTGCTAATGAGCGCTGCTGCTACTTTTGGAGGCGACGCTGCCACCACCACCCCCGCTAGGCGCCACGAGCCGTGTGACCTCAACAACCCATATTTTATTATAGTGAATAAACAACCCATATTAAACAATCTAATAGCTTATTATCGTGAATAAACATCTAATATTATATTAAACTGAATAAACAACCCATATTTTATTATAGTGAATAAACAACCCATATTATAATGAATAAACAACCTAATATTATATTATAGTGAATAAACAACCCATATTATAATGAATAAACAACCTAATATTATATTATAGTGAATAAACAACCCATATTATAATGAATAAACAACCTACTATTATATTATAGTGAATAAACAACCCATATGATATTATAGTGACTAACAATCTAAGATTATATTATAGTAAATAAACAACCCATATTATGTTATAGTGAATAAACAACCCATATTATATTATAGTGAATAAACAATACATTGTATATTATAGTAAATAAACAACCCATAATATATAATATTGAATACATAACCCATATTATGTTATAGTGAACAAACAATCTAATATTAAGTTGTAGTGAATCAACAATCTAATATTAAGTGATAGTGAATAAACAACCCATATCATATTATATTGAATAAACAACCCATATTAAGCTATAGTGAATAAACAATCTAATATTAAATTATAGTGAATACATATTCTAATATTATAGTGAATTATCAACTAATATTATAT
Source organism: Nerophis lumbriciformis (assembly GCF_033978685.3). Classification (NCBI taxonomy): domain Eukaryota; kingdom Metazoa; phylum Chordata; class Actinopteri; order Syngnathiformes; family Syngnathidae; genus Nerophis; species Nerophis lumbriciformis. The sequence continues at coordinate 8,664,680 of NC_084552.2, read as the reverse complement.
TAAAGTGAATAAACAACCCATATTATAGTGAATAAACAATCTAATAGTATATTATCGTGAATAAACATCTAATATTATATTATAGCGAATAAACAACCCATAATATATTATAGTGAATAAACAACCAATGATATGTTATAGTGAATAAACAACCCATATTTTATTATAGTGAATAAACAACCCATATTATAATGAATAAACAACCTAATATTATATTATAGTCAATAAGCAACCCATATGATATTATAGTGAATAACAATCTAAGATTATATTATAGTAAATAAACAACCCATATTATGTTATAGTGAATAAATAACTCATATTATATTATAGTGAATAAACAACCCATATTTTATTATAGTGAATAAACAACCCATATTATAATGAATAAACGACCTAATATTATATTATAGTCAATAAGCAACCCATATGATATTATAGTGAATAACAATCTAAGATTATATTATAGTAAATAAACAACCCATATTATGTTATAGTGAATAAACAACCCATATTATATTATAGTGAATAAACAATACATTTTATATTATAGTAAATAAACAACCCATAATATATAATATTGAATACATAACCCATATTATGTTATAGTGAACAAACAATCTAATATTAAGTTGTAGTGAATCAACAATCTAATATTAAGTGATAGTGAATAAACAACCCATATCATATTATATTGAATAAACAACCCATATTAAGTTATAGTGAATAAACAATCTAATATTAAATTATAGTGAATACATATTCTAATATTATAGTGAATTATCAACTAATATTATATTAAAGTGAATAAACAACCCATATTATAGTGAATAAACAATCTAATAGTATATTTTCGTGAATAAACATCTAATATTATATTATAGCGAATAAACAACCCATAATATATTATAGTGAATAAACAACCCATATTTTATTATAGTGAATAAACAACCCATATTATAATGAATAAACAACCTAATATTATATTATAGTCAATAAGCAACCCATATGATATTATAGTGAATAACAATCTAAGATTATATTATAGTAAATAAACAACCCATATTATGTTATAGTGAATAAATAACTCATATTATATTATAGTGAATAAACAACCCATATTTTATTATAGTGAATAAACAACCCATATTATAATGAATAAACAACCTAATATTATATTATAGTCAATAAGCAACCCATATGATATTATAGTGAATAACAATCTAAGATTATATTATAGTAAATAAACAACCCATATTATGTTATAGTGAATAAACAACCCATATTATATTATAGTGAATAAACAATACATTTTATATTATAGTAAATAAACAACCCATAATATATAATATTGAATACATAACCCATATTATGTTATAGTGAACAAACAATCTAATATTAAGTTGTAGTGAATCAACAATCTAATATTAAGTGATAGTGAATAAACAACCCATATCATATTATATTGAATAAACAACCCATATTAAGTTATAGTGAATAAACAATCTAATATTAAATTATAGTGAATACATATTCTAATATAGTGAATTATCAACTAATATTATATTAAAGTGAATAAACAACCCATATTATAGTGAATAAACAATCTAATAGTATATTTTCGTGAATAAACATCTAATATTATATTATAGCGAATAAACAACCCATAATATATTATAGTGAATAAACAACCCATATTTTATTATAGTGAATAAACAACCCATATTATAATGAATAAACAACCTAATATTATATTATAGTCAATAAGCAACCCATATGATATTATAGTGAATAACAATCTAAGATTATATTATAGTAAGTAAACAACCCATATTATGTTATAGTGAATAAATAACTCATATTATATTATAGTGAATAAACAACCCATATTTTATTATAGTGAATAAACAACCCATATTATAATGAATAAACAACCTAATATTATATTATAGTCAATAAGCAACCCATATGATATTATAGTGAATAACAATCTAAGATTATATTATAGTAAATAAACAACCCATATTATGTTATAGTGAATAAACAACCCATATTATATTATAGTGAATAAACAATACATTTTATATTATAGTAAATAAACAACCCATAATATATAATATTGAATACATAACCCATATTATGTTATAGTGAACAAACAATCTAATATTAAGTTGTAGTGAATCAACAATCTAATATTAAGTGATAGTGAATAAACAACCCATATCATATTATATTGAATAAACAACCCATATTAAGTTATAGTGAATAAACAATCTAATATTAAATTATAGTGAATACATATTCTAATATTATAGTGAATTATCAACTAATATTATATTAAAGTGAATAAACAACCCATATTATAGTGAATAAACAATCTAATAGTATATTATCGTGAATAAACATCTAATATTATATTATAGCGAATAAACAACCCATAATATATTATAGTGAATAAACAACCCATATTTTATTATAGTGAATAAACAACCCATATTATAATGAATAAACAACCTAATATTATATTATAGTCAATAAGCAACCCATATGATATTATAGTGAATAACAATCTAAGATTATATTATAGTAAATAAACAACCCATATTATGTTATAGTGAATAAATAACTCATATTATATTATAGTGAATAAACAACCCATATTTTATTATAGTGAATAAACAACCCATATTATAATGAATAAACAACCTAATATTATATTATAGTCAATAAGCAACCCATATGATATTATAGTGAATAACAATCTAAGATTATATTATAGTAAATAAACATCCCATATTATGTTATAGTGAATAAATAACTCATATTATATTATAGTGAATAAACAATACATTTTATATTATAGTAAATAAACAACCCATAATATATAATATTGAATACATAACCCATATTATGTTATAGTGAACAAACAATCTAATATTAAGTTGTAGTGAATCAACAATCTAATATTAAGTGATAGTGAATAAACAACCCATATCATATTATATTGAATAAACAACCCATATTAAGTTATAGTGAATAAACAATCTAATATTAAATTATAGTGAATACATATTCTAATATAGTGAATTATCAACTAATATTATATTAAAGTGAATAAACAACCCATATTATAGTGAATAAACAATCTAATAGTATATTTTCGTGAATAAACATCTAATATTATATTATAGCGAATAAACAACCCATAATATATTATAGTGAATAAACAACCCATATTTTATTATAGTGAATAAACAACCCATATTATAATGAATAAACAACCTAATATTATATTATAGTCAATAAGCAACCCATATGATATTATAGTGAATAACAATCTAAGATTATATTATAGTAAATAAACAACCCATATTATGTTATAGTGAATAAATAACTCATATTATATTATAGTGAATAAACAACCCATATTTTATTATAGTGAATAAACAACCCATATTATAATGAATAAACAACCTAATATTATATTATAGTCAATAAGCAACCCATATGATATTATAGTGAATAACAATCTAAGATTATATTATAGTAAATAAACAACCCATATTATGTTATAGTGAATAAACAACCCATATTATATTATAGTGAATAAACAATACATTTTATATTATAGTAAATAAACAACCCATAATATATAATATTGAATACATAACCCATATTATGTTATAGTGAACAAACAATCTAATATTAAGTTGTAGTGAATCAACAATCTAATATTAAGTGATAGTGAATAAACAACCCATATCATATTATATTGAATAAACAACCCATATTAAGTTATAGTGAATAAACAATCTAATATTAAATTATAGTGAATACATATTCTAATATTATAGTGAATTATCAACTAATATTATATTAAAGTGAATAAACAACCCATATTATAGTGAATAAACAATCTAATAGTATATTATCGTGAATAAACATCTAATATTATATTATAGCGAATAAACAACCCATAATATATTATAGTGAATAAACAACCAATGATATGTTATAGTGAATAAACAACCCATATTTTATTATAGTGAATAAACAACCCATATTATAATGAATAAACAACCTAATATTATATTATAGTCAATAAGCAACCCATATGATATTATAGTGAATAACAATCTAAGATTATATTATAGTAAATAAACAACCCATATTATGTTATAGTGAATAAATAACTCATATTATATTATAGTGAATAAACAACCCATATTTTATTATAGTGAATAAACAACCCATATTATAATGAATAAACAACCTAATATTATATTATAGTCAATAAGCAACCCATATGATATTATAGTGAATAACAATCTAAGATTATATTATAGTAAATAAACAACCCATATTATGTTATAGTGAATAAATAACTCATATTATATTATAGTGAATAAACAACCCATATTATATTATAGTGAATAAACAACCTGATTATAGTGAATAAACAACCCATATTATATTATAGTGAATAAACAACCCATATTATATTACAGTAAATAAACAACCCATATTATAGTGAATAAACAACCCATATTATATTATAGTGAATAAACAACCCATATTATAGTGAATAAACAACCCATATTATATTATAGTGAATAAACAACCCATATTATAGTGAATAAACAACCCATATTATATTACAGTAAATAAACAACCCATATTATAGTGAATAAACAACCCATATTATATTATAGTGAATAAACAACCCATATTATATTATAGTGAATAAACAACCCATAATATATAATATTGAATACATAACCCATATTATGTTATAGTGAACAAACAATCTAATATTAAGTGATAGTGAATAAACAACCCATATCATATTATATTGAATAAACAACCCATATTAAGTTATAGTGAATAAAAAATGGAATATTAAATTATAGTGAATACATATTCTACTATTATAGTGAATAAACAACCCATATTATATTATAGTTAGTAAACAATCTAATATTATATTATAGTGAATAAACAATCTATTATATTATAGTGAATAAACAATCTGATATTATATTATAGTGAATAAGCAATTCAATATTATATTATAGTGAATAAACAATCTAAGATTAAGTTATAGTGAATGAACCATGACACGTTATATTGAATAAATAATTACGTATTATGCTATAGTGATGAAATACTGTCATGTTATATTAAATGAATGTCATATTAATCTAGAAAAACTTTAATAATGCTCTGTTATAGTAAATAAATAATGACACAATGTTCTATTGGATGAATTATTATCATCTTATAATGAATAAACACTTTAATAGTATGTAACATTAAATGAACAATATGTTATGTTATATTACAATGTAACATTGGGTTATAATAAATAAACACTTTAAGTTATGGTAAATAGATAATGACACTTTATCTTATTTTAAATAAATAATTTATCACGTTCTAGTGAATAAAAAATTGAATGAAATGTTATAGTAAAAAAAAAATAGTTGTATTAAATATATAATAAACAGTGTAATTTTATGTTAAAACACATAAATTGTATTTTTTTTAATGTAACATTATGTTATAATTTAAAAAACACTTAAATATTTTATTTAATATAAAATATAAAACATGTAACATTATGTTATAGTAAATAATACCGGTAATTGTATGACATAATTAGTATAATATTATGTTTATGATGAATAAACACTTTAAGTTTATGAAATATTAAATAAAATATTTTACATTATGTTATAGTAAATAAACACGGTGATTTTATGAAATATTACATAATTAATATAATACTTTGTTTATGGTGAATAAACACTTTGATTTTATGAAATATTAAGTAATATAAAATTATGTTTATGGTGAATAAACATTTTAATTTGATGAAATATTTAAAAAATAATGTAACATTATGTTATAGTAAATAAACACGGTAATTTTATGAAATATTGAATAAATAATGTAACATTGCTATCGTGAATTAACAATTCAATCGTAAGTTATAGTACATTGTGCTTTATCGACTTACTAATAACATGTTATAGTGAATAGTTTATTACAATGTTACATTAAAAACTAATTATATTATTGTCATTAAACACTTAAACATTATACCAAATAAATAATGTCATATTATGTTACACTGAATAAACAATTACATACTAAGTTATAGCATGTACATTATAGTGAATAAACATTTTGATATTAAGTTATAGTAAATACATGTGATATTATGTTATAGTGAATAAACACATTAAAATTGTGTTATATAGTATGAATAATGTAATACTATGTTATCCTAAATAACATTTAAATATTAAGAAAAAGTAAATAATTAAACATGTTATATTTAAATAAATATTTACATATTATGTTATGGTGAATAAACACTTTAATATTATGTTATATGACATGAATAATGTAACACTATGTTATCCTAAATAAACAATTTGATATTAAAATAAAGTAAATAAACAATGTATATTTAAATAAATATTTACATATTATGTTTTAGGGAATAAATATGTTGTATTAAATGTAATAATGTAGCAATATTTTATCGTGAATACACACTTTAATATTATGTTATAGTAAATACATGTTATGTTATGGTGAATAAACATTTTAGGATTATTTTATAGTGAATAAATAATATAGTATAAGCACTTTAATATTATGGTATTATATTGTATTGAATAAATAATTCTATATTATGTTATAGTACATCAATAATGTCATTTTATGTTATAAATCATATGTCATATTATGTTGTAGGGAATAAACATTTGAATATGCTATAATAAATAAATAATGTCATATTTTAGTGAAAATTATTCCACAAATGTAAATATTGAAAGTTAATTTTATTGTAAATGATTACTTTTTTTTATTGTTCATTTGCATGCAGCTAATCAGCTATTCATTGTCATACTTGATCTGTGCGTGTGTGTGTGTGTGTGTGTGTGTGTGTGTGTGTGTGTGTGTGTGTGTGTGTGTGTGTGTGTGTGTGTGTGTGTGTGTGTGTGTGTGTGTGTGTGTGTGTGTGTGTGTGTGTGTGTGTGTGTGTGTGTGTGTGTGTGTGTGTGTGTGTGTGTGTGTTGTTGTTGTAAAACCTCCAGTGGGGAGCGCTAATGAGTAAGTGCACTCTTCTTTCTTTATTGTTGGGTTTTGTGTAAAGTTGCTCAAATGCTCTCAGGTATGGCGGCGCTCAATGGCGGGCTGGGCGGCGCCGGGCTGGCTAACGGCGCGGCAGGCACCATGGACGCGCTGACGCAGGCCTACTCAGGGATCCAACAGTACGCCGCCGCCGCGCTGCCCACGCTATACAGCCAGTCACTGCTGCAGCAACAAGGAGCCGCCGGCAGCCAGAAGGAAGGTGAGGAGTCAACACTGTTATTCATTATATTATTATTATTATTTACAATATGGTTATACAAAAGCCAACACCAGTGAAGTTGTCACGTTGTGTAAATGGTAAATAAAAAGAGAATACAACAAATCCTTTTTATTCAATTGAATAGACTGCAAAGACAAGATATTTCATGTTCACACTTTTTGTAAATAATCAACAACACATTGCAAAAAAGGCATTTTTACCAGTGTGTTACATGGCCTTTCCTTTTAACAACACTCAGTAAAGGTTTGGGAACTGAGGAGACACATTTTTGAAGTGGAATTCTTTCCCATTCTTGCTTAAGTTGTTCAACAGTCTCCCTTCTCATATTTTAGCCTTCACACATTTTCAATGTCTGGACTACAGGCAGGCCAGTCTAGTACCCGCACTCTTTTACTACGAAGCCACGCTGTTGTAACACCTGGCTTTGGCATCGTCTTGCTGAAATAAGCAGGGGCGTCCATGATAACAACATATGTTGCTCCAAAACCTGTATGTACCTTTCAGCATTAATGGCGCCTTCACAGATGTGTAAGTTACCTAAGTCTTGGGCACTAATACACCCCCATACCATCACACATGCTGCCTCTTACACTTTCACACTAGAACATGGTTATTTTCCTCTTTGGTCCACAGGTTCCAAAACAATTTGAAATGTGGACTCGTCAGACCACAGAACACTTTTCCACTTTGCATCAGTCCATCTTAGATGAGCTCGGACCCAGCGAAGCGATTCTGGGTGTTGTTGATAAAAGTTAAAGTTAAAGTTAAAGTACCAATGATTGTCACACACACACTAGGTGTGGCGAGATTATTCTCTGCATTTGACCCATCACCCTTGATCACCCCCTGGGAGTTGAGGGGAGCAGTGGGCAGCAGCGGTGGCCGCGCCCGGGAATCATTTTGGTGATTTAACCCCCAATTCCAACCCTTGATGCTGAGTGCCAAGCAGGGAGGTAATGGGTCCCATTTTTATAGTCTTTGGTATGACTCGGCCGGGGTTTGAACTCACAACCAACCGATCTCAGGGCGGACACTCTAACCACTAGGCCACTGAGTAGGTAGGTAGGTAAATGGCTGTGGCTTTGCATAGTAGAGTTTTAACTTGCACTTACAGATGTAGCGACCAACCGTAGTTACTAACAGTGGTTTTCTGAGGTGTTCCTGAGCCCATGTGGTGATATCCTCTACACACTGATGTGGCTTTTTGATGCAGTACAGCCTGAGGGATCCAAGGTGCGTAATATCATGGCTTACGTGCAGTGATTTCTCCAGATTCTCCGAACCTTTTGATGATATTACGGAGCGTAGATGGCGAAATCCCTAAATTCCTTGTTGAGAAACGTTGTTCTTAAACAATTTGCTCAGGCATTTGTTGACAAAGTGGTGACCCTCGCCCCCGTCCTTGTTTGTGAACGACTGAGCATTTCATGGAAGCTGCTTTTATACCCAATCATGGCACCCACCTGTTCCCAATTAGCCTGTTCACCTGTGGGACGTTCCAAATAAGTCTTTGATGAGCATTCCTCAACTCTCTCACTCTTTTTTGCCACTTGTGCCAGCTTTTTCGAAACATGTCGCAGGCATCAAATTCCAAATGAGCTCATATTTGCCAAAAATAAGAAAGTTTCTCAGTGTGAACATGAAATATCTCGTCTTTGCAGTCTATTCAATTGAATATAAGTTGAAAAGGATTTGTCGTATTCTCTTTTTATTTATCATTTACACAACGTGACAACTTCACTGCTTTTTGGCTTTTGTACTTTATTTATCGTACATTGAAGTAAAAGTCCACAAATGACATTTATTTTTACTATTATAATTAGGGCCCGCAGTGGCCCATTGCAAAAGGACTCCCACAGGGAGTCCTTATGCAATGGGACATAATTAGGGCCCGCAGTGGCCCATTGCAAAAGGACTCCCACAGGGAGTCCTTATGCAATGGGACATAAGGACCTATTGAATTTCTAAGGTTTTATTATTATTATTATTATTTTTCTTCCGCCGCCTCTTCGAGCACTAATTTGACCCACTTAACATGCTTCAAAACTCACCAAATTTGACCCACACATCAGGACCTGCGAAAATTGTCTTTTAATAAAAAAACCAAACTGAAAAAAATCAAAATTGCGCTCTAGCGCCCCCTAGGAAAAAAAAAAACTAGACTGCCTGTAACTCCCACTAGGAAGGTCGGAAAGACATGAAACAAAATCCTCTATGTAGGTCTGACTCAGACCTAACTTTCATAATGGTACATTCTCGGGCTAAAATCAACAGGAAGTTGGCAATTCCCCCTTCAAGACAAAAAAGTACTAAAAACAGTCACTTTTGCCTCTTTGAGCTGTAATTTCACCCCCTTAACATGCTTCAAAACTCACCAAACTGAACACACACATCAGGACTGGCTAAAACTGTGACCTAATGAAAAAACCCCAAATCTAACAATTGTGCTCTACAGCAATTTTTGAATAAAACGGACAAAAAACTGCTCCTCGGAAGAAAAAAATTACTAAACTGCCTGTAACTCCCAGAGAGAGATGAAACAAAAACCTCTATGTAGGTCTCACTTAGACCTACATTTCATAAATTGACAACCCCCAGCAAAAATCAACAGGAAGTTTGCTATTCCCCCTTCAAAACAACATTTTTGGAAAAACCGGTCACCTTTCTTCAAACATTATCTCCTCTGAGCGCGTTTGTTGTTTCGGCTTCAAACTAACACAGGAGAGAGATTGAACCCTTCTGATTAAAAGTTGGTGAAAGAGTTGTGATACCTGCTCCGGTTTTGATTTTATGACCCTTCAAAGACCCGCTGCACTGATGCTCCTGCGGTGCTGTTTTTTTTAAGATGGCTGCTCAAAAGCAGGAAGCACCAACGTGCCCACACAATGCAGACAAGGTAGGTACACTAGACAAAAGTCTTGGGACACTTCAGACTAAAAGTAGACAAAAGTATTGGGACACTTAGGACTAGCACCTGCCAAATACGCGGGCCCGAACAACGCTGCTTGCAGCTTTAATTAAATATGTATTTTATATTTTTTTTATTGTCTTTACTAATATTGGTATTGTCGTCATTAAATGGTATTTTTTTGTAATATTACTCAAAATATTACTAGATAAATGAACATAATTCATAATAAAATGAGTCAATAAATAAATATTTCAATAAACGCATCTTTCTTTTTTAAAAGTCAGTCGCTTCAATTTATTGACATGATTTTTTTTCTCGTTGACTGCCAGTAAAAATAAGAAGAGGAATGTGTTCTATAAATGAGTAAAAAGTCCTCCAAAGTTCACGCATGAAAGACTGCCAGGGGATAAAAGGAAGTCAAATAAGATATTATTGTATTTCCTCAGATGTTCTGTCGCTCCTCCACTTTGATTCCTCTCACAAAAGATGAATACATTTGAAGACTTGTTGTGAGCAGAAAGCGACATCATTAGCTACCTGCGTTACCATGACGACCGCATCCTTCCCCCTCCTCCCCTCGCAGGCCCCGAAGGCGCCAACCTGTTCATCTACCACCTGCCCCAGGAGTTTGGCGACCAGGACATCCTGCAGATGTTCATGCCTTTCGGGAACGTGGTGTCCGCCAAAGTCTTCATCGACAAACAGACCAACCTCAGCAAGTGCTTCGGTAAGCGCCGTCCGCCACACCCTGCGCTGGCGTGGGACGTGTCTAGAATGTGTGCGCCGCCCCGCAGGCTTCGTGAGCTACGACAATCCGGTGTCGGCGCAGGCGGCCATCCAGGCCATGAACGGCTTCCAGATCGGCATGAAGCGGCTGAAGGTGCAACTGAAACGCTCCAAGAACGACAGCAAACCGTACTGATGCTGAGACCCACCACCTTAGCACTGCTAGGGTAAGTTGCACACCCTCCTCTTTATTGCTTTTATTTTGACAACACTTCCAGCAACATTATTTTCTTACTATCGTCAACTTTTGTCTTTCTTTTTGAATTTTTTTTTCTACTTTATCCGCTAAACCAGGGCTGGCCATTACCTGGATGGCGAGCGAGCGGTGGATGGTGGAGGGTGTGTCAGTCCATTTCAAAATATATAGACCTAAAAATGAGCGATCATCAATCTTCACCAAGACGTGACTTTGGTTGACTTGATTGACATTTATCTTGTGAGATGACGCTGGCTGCTGCCAGATCACTATTAAGAAAAAACGACCGCCATCCAGTGACACACCCTCCACCATCCACTGCCACACCCTCCGCCATCCACTGACACACCCTCCACCATGGACTGACAAACCCTCCACCATCCACTGCCACACCCTCCACCATCCACTGACACACCCTCCACCATGGACTGACACACCTTCCGCCATCCACTGACACACCCTCCACCATCCACTGACACACCCTCTGCCATCCACTGACACACCCTCTCACATCCACTGACACACCCTCCACCATCCACTGACACACCCTCCGCCATCCACTGACACACCCTCCACCATCCACTGACACACCCTCCGCCATCCACTGACACACCCTCCACCATGGACTGACACACCCTCCACCATCCACTGACACACCCTCCACCATCCACTGACACACCCTCCACCATGGACTGACAAACCCTCCACCATCCACTGACACACCCTCCGCCATCCACTGACACACCCTCCACCATGGACTGACACACCCTCCACCATGGACTGACACACCTTCCGCCATCCACTGACACACCCTCCACCATCCACTGACACACCCTCCACCATCCACTGACACACCCTCCACCATGGACTGACACACCCTCCACCATCCACTGCCACACCCTCCGCCATCCACTGACACACCCTCCACCATGGACTGACACACCCTCCACCATGGACTGACACACCTTCCGCCATCCACTGACACACCCTCCACCATCCACTGACACACCCTCTGCCATCCACTGACACACCCTCTCACATCCACTGACACACCCTCCACCATCCACTGACACACCCTCCGCCATCCACTGACACACCTTCCACCATCCAGTGACACACCCTCCGCCATCAACTGACACACCCTCCACCATCCACCTCTAGCTCACCATCCAGGTAATGGTGTGGAGCAATCAGCCAGTCTCAGCAACCAAAGAATGGTGGCTCACACTCAACTTAAATAGTCTTCATCACCAATAGAAAACAGGTGAGGGGGGGAAAGTGCTTGAAGGCATGTGTAAAGCAGTTATGAAAAAACACCAAACACAACAGGAAGTGCCACCAAAATAAGAGCACAGGACAAGAACATGCACTAAATGCAGAAAAACAATAGAAAACAGGTGAGGGGGGGAAAGTGCTTGAAGGCATGTGTAAAGCAGTTATGAAAAACAACAAACACAACAGGAAGTGCCGCCAAAATAAGAGCGCAGGACAGGAACACGCACTAAACGCAGAAAAACAATAGAAAACAGGTGAGGGAGGGAAAGCGCTTGAAGGCATGTGTAAAGCAGTTATGAAAAAACAACAAACACAACAGGAAGTGCCGCCAAAATAAAAGCGCAGGACAGGAACACGCACTAAACGTAGAAAAACAATAGAAAACAGGTGAGGGGGGAAAAGTGTTTGAAGGCATGTGTAAAGCAGTTATGAAAAAACACCAAACACAACAGGAAGTGCCGCCAAAATAAAAGCGCAGGACAGGAACACGCACTAAACGCAGAAAAACAATAGAAAACAGGTGAGGGGGGGGGGTGCTTGAAGGCATTTGTAAAGCAGTTATGAAAAAACACCCGACACAACAGGAAGTGACGCCAAAATAAGAGCGCAGGACAGGAACATGCACTAAACGCAGAAAAACAATACAAAACAGGTGAGGGGGGGGGGTGCTTGAAGGCATTTGTAAAGCAGTTATGAAAAAACACCCAACACAACAGGAAGTGCCGCCAAAATAAGAGCGCAGGACAAGAACATGCACTAAACGCAGAAAAACAATAGAAAACAGGTGAGGGGGGGAAGTGCTTGAAGGCATCTGTAAAGCAGTTATGAAAAAACACCAAACACAACAGGAAGTGCCGCCAAAATAAGAGTGCAGGACAGGAACACGCACTAAACGCAGAAAAACAATACAAAACAGGTGAGGGGGGGGAAGTGCTTGAAGGCATGTGTAAAGCAGTTATGGAAAAACACCCAGCACAACAGGAAGTGCCGCCAAAATAAGAGCGCAGGACAGGAACACGCACTAAACGCAGAAAAACAATACAAAACAGGTGAGGGGGAAAAAGTGCTTGAAGGCTTGTGTAAAGCAGTTATGAAAAAACACCCAACACAACAGGAAGTGCCGCCAAAATAAGAGCGCAGGACAAGAACATGCACTAAACGCAGAAAAACAATGGAAAACAGGTGAGGGGGGGGGGGGGGAGTGCTTGAAGGCATGTGTAAAGCAGTTATGAAAAAACACCCAGCACAACAGGAAGTGCCGCCAAAATAAGAGCGCAGGACAGGAACACGCGCTAAACGCAGAAAAACAATGGAAAAGAGGTGAGGGGGGGAAAGTGCTTGAAGGCATGTGTAAAGCAGTTATGAAAAAACAACAAACACAACAGGAAGTGCCGCCAAAATAAGAGCGCAGGACAGGAGCACGCACTAAACGCAGAAAAACAATACAAAACAGGTGAGGGGGGAAAAGTGCTTGAAGGCTTGTGTAAAGCAGTTATGAAAAAACACCCAACACAACAGGAAGTGTCGCCAAAATAAGAGCCCAGGACAGGAACACGCACTAAACGCAGAAAAACAATAGAAAACAGGTGAGGGGGGGGGGGGTGCTTGAAGGCATTTGTAAAGCAGTTATGAAAAAACACCCAACACAACAGGAAGTGCCGCCAAAATAAGAGCGCAGGACAAGAACATGCACTAAACGCAGAAAAACAATAGAAAACAGGTGAGGGGGGGAAGTGCTTGAAGGCATCTGTAAAGCAGTTATGAAAAAACACCAAACACAACAGGAAGTGCCGCCAAAATAAGAGTGCAGGACAGGAACACGCACTAAACGCAGAAAAACAATACAAAACAGGTGAGGGGGGGGAAGTGCTTGAAGGCATGTGTAAAGCAGTTATGGAAAAACACCCAGCACAACAGGAAGTGCCGCCAAAATAAGAGCGCAGGACAGGAACACGCACTAAACGCAGAAAAACAATACAAAACAGGTGAGGGGGAAAAAGTGCTTGAAGGCTTGTGTAAAGCAGTTATGAAAAAACACCCAACACAACAGGAAGTGCCGCCAAAATAAGAGCGCAGGACAAGAACATGCACTAAACGCAGAAAAACAATGGAAAACAGGTGAGGGGGGGGGGGGAGTGCTTGAAGGCATGTGTAAAGCAGTTATGAAAAAACACCCAGCACAACAGGAAGTGCCGCCAAAATAAGAGCGCAGGACAGGAACACGCGCTAAACGCAGAAAAACAATGGAAAAGAGGTGAGGGGGGGAAAGTGCTTGAAGGCATGTGTAAAGCAGTTATGAAAAAACAACAAACACAACAGGAAGTGCCGCCAAAATAAGAGCGCAGGACAGGAGCACGCACTAAACGCAGAAAAACAATACAAAACAGGTGAGGGGGGAAAAGTGCTTGAAGGCTTGTGTAAAGCAGTTATGAAAAAACACCCAACACAACAGGAAGTGTCGCCAAAATAAGAGCCCAGGACAGGAACACGCACTAAACGCAGAAAAACAATAGAAAACAGGTGAGGGGGGGAAGTGCTTGAAGGCATTTGTCAAGCAGTTATGAAAAAACACCAAACACAACAGGAAGTGCCGCCAATATAAGAGCGCAGGACAGGAACACGCACTAAACGCAGAAAAACAATAGAAAACAGGTGAGGGGGGAAAAGTGCTTGAAGGCATGTGTAAAGCAGTTATGAAAAAACACCCAACACAACAGGAAGTGCCGCCAAAATAAGAGCCCAGGACAGGAACACGCACTAAACGCAGAAAAACAATAGAAAACAGGTGAGGGGGGGAAGTGCTTGAAGGCATTTGTCAAGCAGTTATGAAAAAACACCAAACACAACAGGAAGTGCCGCCAATATAAGAGCGCAGGACAGGAACACCCACTAAACGCAGAAAAACAATAGAAAACAGGTGAGGGGGGAAAAGTGCTTGAAGGCATTTGTCAAGCAGTTATGAAAAAACACCAAACACAACAGGAAGTGCCGCCAATATAAGAGCGCAGGACAGGAACACGCACTAAACGCAGAAAAACAATAGAAAACAGGTGAGGGGGGGAAAGTGCTTGAAGGCATGTGTAAAGCAGTTATGAAAAAACACCCAACACAACAGGAAGTGCCGCCAAAATAAGAGCCCAGGACAGGAACACGCACTAAACGCAGAAAAACAATAGAAAACAGGTGAGGGTGGGAAGTGCTTGAAGGCATCTGTAAAGCAGTTATGAAAAAACAACAAACACAACAGGAAGTTCCGCCAAAATAAGAGCGCAGGACAGGAACACGCACTAAACGCAGAAAAACAATACAAAACAGGTGAGGGGGGGGGAAAGCATGAAGGCATGTGTAAAGCAGTTATGAAAAAACACCCAACACAACAGGAAGTACCGCCAAAATAAGAGCGCAAGACAGGAACACGCACTAAACGCAGAAAAACAATAGAAAACAGGTGAGGGGGGAAAAGTGCTTGAAGGCATGTGTAAAGCAGTTATGAAAAAACACCAAACACAACAGGAAGTGCCGCCAAAATAAGAGCGCAGCACAGGAACATGCACTAAACGCAGAAAAACAATAGAAAACAGGTGAGGGGGGGAAAGTGCTTGAAGGCATTTGTAAAGCAGTTATGAAAAAACACCAAACACAACAGGAAGTGCCGCCAAAATAAGAGCGCAGGACAGGAACACGCACTAAACGCAGAAAAACAAGAGAAAACAGGTGAGGGGGGGAAAGTGCTTGAAGGCATGTGTAAAGCAGTTATGAAAAAACACCAAACACAACAGGAAGTGCCGCCAAAATAAGAGCGCAGGACAGGAACACGCACTAAACGCAGAAAAACAATAGAAAACAGGTGAGGGGGGAAAAGTGCTTGAAGGCATGTGTAAAGCAGTTATGAAACAACACCCAACACAACAGGAAGTCCCGCCAAAATAAGAGCGCAGGACAGGAACACGCACTAAACGCAGAAAATCAATACAAACCAGGTGAGGGGGAGAAAAGTGCTTGAAGGCATGTGTAAATCAGTTATGAAATAACACCAAACACAACAGGAAGTGTTGCCAAAATAAGAGCGCAGGACAGGAACACGCACTGAACGCACAAAAAAAAGGAAAATAGATGGGGGGGTGCTTGAAGGCATGTGTAAAGCAGTTATGAAAAAACAACAAACACAACAGGAAATGCCGCCAAAATAAGAGCGCAGGACAGGAACACGCACTAAACGCAGAAAACAATACAAAACAGGTGAGGGGGGGGAAAGTGCTTGAAGGCTTGTGTAAAGCAGTTATGAAAAAACACCCAACACAACAGGAAGTGCCGCCAAAATAAGAGCCCAGGACAGGAACACGCACTAAACGCAGAAAAACAATAGAAAACAGGTGAGGGGGGGAGTGCTTGAAGGCATGTGTAAAGCAGTTATGAAAAAACACCAAACACAACAGGAAGTGCCGCCAAAATAAGAGCGCAAGACAGGAACACGCACTAAACGCAGAAAAACAATAGAAAACAGGTGAGGGTGGAAAGTGCTTGAAGGCATCTGTAAAGCAGTTATGAAAAAACACCAAACACAACAGGAAGTGCCGCCAAAATAAGAGCGCAAGACAGGAACACGCACTAAACGCAGAAAAACAATAGAAAACAGGTGAGGGGGGGGTGCTTGAAGGCATCTGTAAAGCAGTTATGAAAAAACACCAAACACAACAGGAAGTGCCGCCAAAATAAGAGCGCAAGACAGGAACACGCACTAAACGCAGAAAAACAATAGAAAACAGGTGAGGGGGGGGGAGTGCTTGAAGGCATGTGTAAAGCAGTTATGAAAAAACAACAAACACAACAGGAAGTGCCGCCAAAATAAGAGCGCAAGACAGGAACACGCACTAAACGCAGAAAAACAATAGAAAACAGGTGAGGGGGGGGAGTGCTTGAAGGCATGTGTAAAGCAGTTATGAAAAAACAACAAACACAACAGGAAGTGCCGCCAAAATAAGAGCGCAGGACAGGAACGCGCACTAAACGCAGAAAAACACCAACAAAAGCCAACATAAAGGCAATATTGTTTCTTTTGAATGATTATGGGATGGAGGCACCCCTAAAATAAAGTCCGTATAAGTCATTAGTGCTTCATTAAAAAGCGATTGTGTGACTTTAATTAGTATTAGAATTGAACTTGTGTGCTTTCTTGAGAAGGAGTGAGAATAACTCTTTTCTTCCTCTTTGTGTTCTCTTCCTCTTTTAGAACAACCATCTTCACGCCTGTTAGCGCGTCCTTAGCGTGTCTCCCTTGGGCCCCCCCCCCCCAAAAAAAGAAAGAATCTTTAAAAAAAACAAAAACTAGTCCTCACACGTCCTTTTCTCACCTGGTCCTCCGCCGCCAACGCCTACTGAACTTTTGGGGGGATTTTTTTTTTTGTAGTTGTTGTTCTTTTTGTGCATTTCTTTTTTTTGTGCATGTGACCTCATGTTTGGGTGGGGGAGGGGCATGGAAGGTACGGGGGGAAAAAAAGCATCAATGTGGAAAAAAAAGCTGCGTTCATTCTCTCATTTCCTGGACGTTTTTTTTTTTCCTTTTCCTTCGCCCGTGTCACAGCGTTGCGTTTTCCTCTTCTTCTTGGCGTAACTTTTTGTTCAAAGTAAACTTGAACGTCGGCGGCGGCGGGAACGGGCGCTCCCTCCCCCCCCCCCCCCCCCTCCCCCGTCCGGGCCGGCGAGAGAATAAGACTACTTCCGCACAGTTTGGACTGCTCGCGCTCGACGATGCTTTTTACACTTTTCAGGCCGTGTAAAGTTTTTTGATAAGGCCATTTGAAGTGGCCGACTTTCTCATTCAAAGTCTATATATAGAACCACTTTTTTTCTAGAGTCGTTTCCAGGGGAACAACTCCGAGAAAAACACACACACACACACACAAAACAAACAAAAAAAGACATTTGCCCCGTTTGGGGGGAGAAATGCTACCTACTTGTCACCTTTTGCTGAACTGACTCACAGACAGACAATCCGTGGTTGAAATGCACATGATGATGAAATGACAAACTATATTTTCTACTCTTTAAATGTATAGCGGTACGAAAAGACAAAAAAAAAAACAACCTGCGTTAGCGTCGGTGCTTTTCGTGAGTTTAGTTCACACGTCCGAAACGGTCTTAAATGTCTCATCTTTTTGTTTTTCCAAGAGAAAACCACAAAAAAAAAAAAGTTTACTTGAAGAATAGACAAAGCCTTTCATAGAAAAATGTTTGTTTTGTTTGCTTCTTTTTTTTAAAGTCTTTCTTTCTTGTCGTTTGATTAGCTATATCAAATATATATATAAATACAAATACAAATATATCTATATATATATATCTATAATGTCAGCTTGTGAAGCATCAATGTCTTTCTTTTCCAAACAATACTTAGATGTGTTTTGTCTTATAAAGGAAAAAAAAAAAAAAACAAGTGGAGTTTAGTGCCAAATAAGGAAGGTACTTCCTGCCTAGCGCGTCCGTGTACTTCTTCGTGTGACATGATTTTGATGACATGGCTATTTTATGATCAGTGTTTTCTATCATTCCCTCATATTTAAAAAGTTCTAGATTTCGAGAAAGAAGACGAAAAAAAAAAAAAGAGTTTGTTAACTTGCTGTGGTCTTGTTGCCTGAAATGTGTCATGTTTGCTTTTTCTTTGGATTGTTTTCCTTTGTAAAAATGTACAAAAAAAAAAAAAAAAAAAAAAAAGTGCCCATGTGTCATATATGAATATATATATATATACATATATCTATACACACACGTGCACACATTCTTGTGCGAGACCTCACTTTGTTGTTGTTATTGTTGTTATTGTTGTTGTTGTTATGCATGAGAGCCCCCGAGTGTGAACGCCCCCCGCCATGGACCACACACACACACACACACTTGAGTCAGCAAGCCTTAGAACACACACACACACATTCACACACACACACACACATTCATGCATTTCTGACCTTCTTGAGACCTAAGAAAAATGCCTCCCTCTTTAGGACCAGCCTTTCTAGATATACTGTATAAAGATGTGTATTTACAACATTAATAATATATACATACTATGCAAATATAGAAAAGGTAAGTTTTTAAAAAAATGTTGTTTTTTTTTTTTGTAACTGGTTTTTACTTTTCATTATTTACTTCAAGTTATTACAGTATGTCTCTCTCTCTATATATATATTTATTTTGTTTTTGTTTTTTTATTAATTTTGGCCAAAGGGGGCGCATTTCAATTTCTAACACACACTTGTTATTTCATACGTTGGCCAGAGGGGGAGCACTTCATATTTTTACACACACTTGTTGTTTCATATGTCGACCAGAGGGGGAGCACTTTTAAAAGCGACACACAGTCAATGTGAAAAATCCCTCCTTTTTGGGACCACCCTCATTTTGATAGATGTCACCAGCAGGGGTGCAAATGAGACATTGTCTATTAGATTTTCCGTGTTGGGACCATGATTTATGTCCTAACTTGTTCACACCTCCTCATATATAAGGTACTTTTTCTTCCTGGTGTCTCGAGAAGGGTAGGAATACAAGAACACACACACACACACACACACACACATTCTTGTATTTATTACCTTCTTGAGACCTCCGAAAAATGCCTACCTCTTTAGGACCACCCTTTCTAGATATATAAAAAAAATATTTGTATTTACAACATCAATAATATATACATACTATGCATATATAAAAAAGGAAAACTTTTAGTAAAAAATTTGTTTGTAATTGGTTTTTAATCTTCATTATTTACTTCAAGCTATTACAGTGTCTCCATATATATATATATTTTTTTATTTTTATTTTTTTTAAATATATTTTTATTATTATTATTTATTTATTTTTTTATTAATGTTGGCCAAAAGGGGCGCATTTACATTTTTTACACACACATGTTATTTCATATGTTGACCAGAGGGGGAGTACTTACCATTTTTACACACACACTTGTTATTTCATATGTTGACCAGAGGGGGAGCACTTTTAAAAGCGACACACAGTCAATGTGAAAAATGCCTCCTTTTTGGGACCACCCTCATTTTGTTAGATTTCACCACCAGGGGTGCAGATGAGACATTGTCTATTAGATTTTCCGTGTTGGGGCCATGATTTATTGTCTTAACTTGTTCACACCTCCTCATATATAAGGTACTTTTCCTTGTTGGTGTCTCGAGAAGGATAGGAATACAAGAACACACACACACACACACATACATTCTTGTATTTATTACCTTCTTGAGACCTCCAAAAATGCCTGCCTACTTAGGGCCACCCTTTCTAGATATATAAAAAAAAAATACTTGTATTTACATCAATAATATATACATACTATGCATATATAAAAAAGGAAAACTTTTAGTAAAAATGTTTAAACTTTTTGTTTGTAATTGGTTTTTAGTCTTCATTGTTTACTTCAAGCTATTACAGTATGTCTCCATATATATATATATATATATATATATATATATATATATATATATATATATATATATATATATAGACATACTGTAGTAGCTTGACGTAAATAATGAAGATTATTATAAATAATAATTATTATATAAAAAAATATAATAATAATAATTTAATATATATATATATATATATATATATTGTTTTATTAATATATGTCTCCATATATATATATTTTTTTTTTATTATCATAATTTTTTTATTAATATGTCTCCATATATATATATATATATATAGAGAGAGAGAGAGAGAGAGAGAGATAGCTTGAAGTAAATAATGAAGATTATTTTTATGAATAATTATTATTATTATTAAAAATAACATTATAATAATAATAATTAAAAATATATATACATATATAATTATTATTATTTTTTTTTAAATTAATATATGTCTCCATATATATATATTATTTGTATTTTTTTTTTTTAATTATAATTATTATTTTTTTCATTTTATTAATGTTGGCCAAAAGGGGCGCATTTACATTTTTTACACACACTTGTTATTTCATATGTTGACCAGAGTGGGGAGCACTTTTAAAAGCGACACACAGTCAATGTGAAAAATCCCTCCTTTTTGGGACCACCCTCATTTTGATAGATGTCACCAGCAGGGGTGCAAATGAGACTTTGTCTATTAGATGCAATGTTATTGATGTATGTCATCACTTGTTCACACCTCCTCATATGGAAGATATTTTTTCTTCTTCGTGTCTCAAGAAGGCTAGGAATACAAGAACACACACACACACACACACGTTCTTGTATTACTTGCCTCCTTCAGACCTTGGAAAAACGCCTTCCACTTTCGGACCAGCCTTTCTAGATATATAAAGATGTGTATTTACAACATTAATAATATATACAAACTATGCAAACATAAAAAAAAGCTTGTTGTGAAAAATTAGTTGGAATTTTGCAAGAAAAAGGTCACAATTTCACCAGAAAAAATTAGAATTTTGGCAGTGTTCTAATAAAAGTCGGAGTTTAATTTAACGCAAGTCAAAATTTTACAAGAAAAACTGAAAATTTGTGCAACATTATGATAAAAGTTGGAATTTTACTCAATAACAGTCACAATTTTACAAGACAAGCTTAACATTTTGGCAATTTTATGAAAAGAGTCGTCATTTAACTGGACAAAAGTCACAATTTTATAAGAAAACGGTTAAATGTTGCCAATATTATAATAATAATCGGAATTTTACTTGGCAAAATTATGACAAAAGTCATAATTTTACTCAAAACAAGAACAACAAAAAAATTGGTAATGTTGTGATAAAAGTCAGAATTTTATACGACAAATGTCACCATTTTTGCATTCAAAAGTAATAATTTTACGAGAAGATATTGCAGTATTACAGAAACAGAAAGAATATGAGAAATTGTTCCCAATTTTATGAGGAAGAAGTTGACACATTGTGAGAAAGATTGCTTTTAGTTAATTTTTAGTTTTTAGTTTATTTACTTCTCGTTATTACAGTATGTTACGGAGCCCCTAAAGGGACAAGGTGGAATTTATTTTTTTTATAATTTTTATTTTTTATTTTTATAGACATGTATCTCGTGCGCATGAGAAACTTTTTCTAAAGTTATTAAAAAAAATTTTTTTATTTTTTTTAACTTTTTTTTTTAGACATGTATCTCATGCGCACGGGAAAGTTTCTCGTGCGCACGAGATACATGTCTAAAAAAAATAAAATCATTTTTATTTTTTTTTAGACATGTATCTCGTGCAAAATAAACTATCTTTGTGCGCACGGGATTAATGTCTAAAAAAAAAAGTTATAATTTTATTTATATTTTTATAACTTTATAAAAAGTTTCTTGTGCGCACGAGATACATGTCTAAAAAAAAAAAAATCATCATTTTTATTTTTTTTTAGACATGTTAAATGTTAATTAATTTTGGCCAAATTTTTTTTAACATTTTTATTTTTTTTAGACATGTATCTCGTGTGCAAAAGAAACTATCTCGTGCGCACGGGATAAATGTCTAAAAAAAAAAATCATTTTTATTTTTTTTTAGACATGTATCTCATGTGCAAAAGAAACTATCTTGTGCGCACGGGATTAATGTCTAAAAAAAAAAGTTATAATTTTATTTATATTTTTATAACTTTATAAAAAGTTTCTTGTGCGCACGAGATACATGTCTAAAAAAAAAAAAATCATCATTTTTATTTTATTTTTTAGACATGTTAAATGTTAATTAATTTTGGCCAAAAATTTTTTAACATTTTTATTTTTTTTAGACATGTATCTCGTGTGCAAAAGAAACTATCTCGTGCGCACGGGATAAATGTCTAAAAAAAAAAAAAGTTATAATTTTATTTATATTTTTATAACTTTATAAAAAGTTTCTTGTGCGCACGAGATACATGTCTAAAAAAAAAAAATTATAAAAAAATGTTTTTCCCCCATGTCCCTTTAGGATTCTCCGTAGTATGTCTCTATATACTTTTTTTTTTTTTTAATTAATTTTGGCCAAAGTGTTGGCATTTCAATTTTTTACACACACTTGTTATTTCATATGTTGACCAGAGGGGGAGCACTTTTAAAAGCGACACACAGTCAATTTGAAAAATGCCTTCTTTTTGGGACCACCCTCATTTAGATAGATGTCACCAGCAGGGGTGCAAATGAGACATTGTCTATTAGATTTATGATTTATTGTCCTCACTTGTTCACACCTCCATATATGGAAGATACTTTTCTTTCTTCGTGTCTCAAGAAGGGTAGAAATACAAGAAAACACACACACACACACACACACGCGTCGTTAGTTTGGGGAAAAGTCCTTCTGTTGTTAATGTGCACACGGGCGCATTTGTTTTTGATGAAAAGCACAGCAGAGGCGGGTGGATGTTAGATGCCAACATGGCACACGTTTACATGGCACAGTGTTGCTACACCACTGCCCCCTCCACCCCCCCACCCCCACCCCTCAACGCCTATTTTGGGGGAGAAAAAACAAAAAAAAACACAAAACAAAAAAAAAAAGGCAGCATTCTTTTCTACACAAGCTCACCACTCGCCTTAAAAAACAGGGACGGTCACTTTTATCGGAATCGTACAAGGTGTTGTCTGTCGCTCGCAGCCACGAAGCCGCCAGGCGGGACAGTCGTTGATGTTTACATTCATCCGGACGCTGCGAGGGGGCGGAGCTAGCCAGTGCTTCCAGCGGGGAAGAGGTTTGTTTATGTTGCGTGCACTTAACGGGAAACAAAACAAAAAGAGGACTCAGGATTGACGCTTCCGGAGCGCTTGGTGGAGGCGTGGCTTCGCCAGCAGGCGTCCGATTGGCTCACGGGGCAGGAAGTTAAACTCGCTTCCTGTCCCCGCTCAAATCTCATCCGTCCACGTCCAAGCACAAGGTGGTCCGGGGTGGGCGGGGCTTCGTGACTCGGGGGCTGTCCTGCTGCTCGTGACTTTGATCTGTCCTCCATCTCGGATTTGAACACATTTAACGTGTTTTTGTCTTTGCATCGGGACTTTGTGCGCTCTCTCTCGGAGAATATAAAAAAAAAAAAGGTGTCGTCGTGTTTTCTCTTCTTGAAGCTTTTGTCGCGTGTACTTCCTTTTTGGCGTGGCGGTTGGTTCTAGCGAGTGGTGGCGTTTGCGAGAAGCCAAAGTTAGCGTGCTGCGTGTTTAGTTTGCCAACATGATGGGATGCCAGGTTAACATGATGGGATGCCAGGTCAACATGATGGGATGCCAGGTCAACATGATGGGATGCCAGGTCAACATGATGGGATGCCAGGCCAACTAGCACATGCAGGCTTTCTATTTCTACAACTGATTGTACTTATGCATCATTTTGTACCAGTGCTACTTTTTATACTGGAGATTAAAAAGCATACACGGAAGAAAAAAAAATCGAAAAAAAAAAACCCGATGTCGTCCCCTCGGCCCCTCCCATCAGGTTTTCTCGTTTCTTTCACTTCCTGGCTTGCTTTCCACTTTTGCTCTTTTCCAGTGTCCTGAGAAGAAGAAAAAAAAAATCATTGTTTTTTGGAGCGATGCAAACTTTCATTTGACGTTTGTAACGTGTCGACAACAAGTATTTGAGTGGCCTGGAGTGGGTTCATGCATTCGCTTCACGATTCCAGCTGTTTGCTTTTAGCGCTTTCTCTGTCCTTTCTGTGAACTTCAGTGTGTAGCTCCAGCAGTCACAATTATTTTTGTAAACGTTTGTTCTTGTGTGATGACGTTTTTTGCTTCTGTCTCCTATATTAAAACATTTTTCCTAACACTCGCCTCTGTCCTGCTTACCCTTCCTCTTCCTCTCTGTCGTCTTCATCTTCACTTTACCAACTTAAGTGGGTCTTAAACCTGGAAGCTTGTGCAAACCCTAAACCAGTGAAGTTGTCACGTTGTGTAAATGGTAAATAAAAAGGGAATACAATGATTTGCAAATCCTTTTCAATTTGTATTCAATTGAATAGTACGGAGCCCCTAAAGGGACATGGGGGATTTTTTTTAATTTTTTTTTTGTATTTGTTTTCTTTGAGACATGTATCTCGTGCGCACGAGAAACTTTTTATAAAATTGTAAAAAAAATTTTTTTTTAATTCTAATCTTTTTTTTTTTTTTTTTTTTTAGACATGTATCTTATGCACACGAGATAGTTTCTTTTTATAAAATTACAAAAAATAAATTAAAAAAAAATTTTTTTTTAGACATGTATCTCATGCGCAAGAGAAACTATCTCGTGCGCACGAGAAACTTTTTATAAATTTTTTTTAATTCTAATCTTTTTTTTTTAGACATGTATCTCATGCACACAAGATAGTTTCTTTTTATAAAATTCCCAAAAAATAAATCAAAACAATTTTTTTTTAGACATGTATCTCATGCGCAAGAGAAACTATCTCGTGCGCACGAGAAACTTTTTATACAATTGTAAAAAAAAACTTTTAAATTCTAATCTTTTTTTTTTTTTTTTTTAGACATGTATCTCATGCACACAAGATAGTTTCTTTTTATAAAATTCCAAAAAAATAAATAAAAAAATTTTTTTTTTTAGACATGTATCTCGTGCGCACGAGATAGTTTCTCTTGCGCATGAGATACATGTCTAAAAAAAAATTGTTTTAATTTATTTTTTTGGAACTTTTTAAAAAATTATTTAAAAAAAAATTTTTTTAATTCTAATCTTTTTTTTTTTAGACATGTATCTCATGCACACAAGATAGTTTCTTTTTATAAAATTCCCAAAAAATAAATCAAAACAATTTTTTTTTAGACATGTATCTCATGCGCAAGAGAAACTATCTCGTGCGCACGAGAAACTTTTTATACAATTGTAAAAAAAAAACTTTTAAATTCTAATCTTTTTTTTTTTTTTTTTAGACATGTATCTCATGCACACGAGATAGTTTCTTTTTATAAAATTCCAAAAAAATAAATTAAAACATTTTTTTTTTAGACATGTATCTCATGCACAAGAGAAACTATCTCGTGCACACGAGAAACTTTTTATAAAATTATAAAAAAAAAATTTTTTTAATTCGAATCTTTTTTTCTTTTTTTTTAGACATGTATCTCATGCACACAAGATAGTTTTTTTTATAAAATTACAAAAAAATAAATTAAAACATTTTTTTTTAGACATGTATCTCATGCGCAAGAGAAACTATCTCGTGCGCACGAGAAACTTTTTATAAAATTATAAAAAAAAAAAAAAGTTTAAATTCTAATTTAAAAAAAAAAAAAATTTAGACATGTATCTCATGCACACGAGATAGTTTCTTTTTATAAAATTACAAAAAAATAAATTAAAACAATTGTTGTATTTTTAGACATGTATCTCATGCGCAAGAGAAACTTTCTCGTGCGCACGAGATACATGTCTAAAAATAAATAAAAATTAAAAAAATATATAAATTATTTTTTTTCCCCCATGTCCCTTTAGGGCAGCGGTCCCCAAACTACGGCCCGCGGGCATGATCCGGCCCCCCAGCATCCAAAATCCAGCCCACGGGAAGTCCCAAGTTAAAAAAAAAAGTTAATTATTTATTTATTTTTTATTTTTTTATTTCTTTCATCTTTCCTTTCTAATCCATTTTCTACCGCTTGTTACTCTCGGTGTCTCCTAGTCGCTCAGGCAAATCATATTGTCTAAAAATGCATTTTTCCATCGACAACATGACAATGTTAAATGTTGATGAACATCAATGTTAATTGATGTTAAATGACAATACGGATTAACTCGCTGGAATGTATGTATACATCCATATATATATACACATACACATATATATATATATATATATATATATACATATATACAGCCCGGCCCCCGACCAAATTTTTTTAACCCAATGCGGCCCCCGAGTCAAAAAGTTTGGGGACCCCTGCTTTAGGGGCGCCGTAGAATAGACTGCAAAGACAAGATATTTCATGTTCACACTGAGAAACTTTATTTTTTGCAATTAGTAGCTCATTTGGAATTTGCTGTCTGCAACATGTTTCAAAAAAGCTGGCCCAAGTGGCAAAAAAGACTGAGAAAGTCGAGGAATGCTCATCAAAGACTTATTTGGAACATCCCACAGGTGAACAGGCAAATTGGGAACAGGTGGGTGCCATGAGTGGGTATAAAAGCAGCTTCCATGAAATGCTCAGTCATTCACAAACAAGGACGGGGCGAGGGTCACCACTTTGTCAACAAATGCCTGAGCAAATTGTTTAAGAACAACATTTCTCAAGCAGCTATTGCAAGGAATTTAGGGATTTCACCATCTACGCTCCGTAATATCATCAAAAGGTTTGGAGAATCGTAAGCAGCCGAAAACCAACATTGAATGCCCGTGATCTTCGATTCCCTCAGGCGGTACTGCATCAAAAAGTGACAGAATGTAAAGGATATCACCACATGGGCTCAGGAACACCTCAGAAAACCACTGTCAGTAACTACAGTTGGTCGCTACATCTGTAAGTGCAAGTTAAAACTCTACTATGCAAAGCCACAGCCATTTATCAACAACACCCAGAAACGCCGCCGGCTTCGCTGGGCCCGAGCTCATTTTACGATGGACTGATGCAAAGTGGAAAAGTGTTCTGTGGTCTGACGAGTCCACATTTCAAATTGTTTTTGGAAACTGTGGACGTCGTGTCCTCCGGACCAAAGAGGAAAAGAACCATCCGGACTGTTCTAGGGTGAAAGTGTAAAAGCCAGCATGTGTGATGGTATGGGGGTGTATTAGTGCCCAAGACATGGGTAACTTACACATCTGTAAAGGCACCATTAATGCTGAAAGGTACATACAGGTTTTGGAGCAACATATGTTGCCATCCAAGCAACGTTATCATGGACGCCCCTGCTTATTTTAGCAAGACAATGCCAAGCCAGGTGTTACAACAGCGTGGCTTCATAGTAAAAGAGTGCGGGTATTAGACTGGCCTGCCTGTAGTCCAGACATTGAAAATGTGTGAAGGCTAAAATATGAGAAGGGAGACTGTTGAACAACTTAAGCTGTACATCAAGCAAGAATGGGAAATAATTCCACTTCAAAAATGTGTCTCCTCAGTTCACAAACCTTTACTGAGTGTTGTTAAAAGGAAAGGCCGTGTAACACACTGGTAAAAATGCCTTTTTTTCAATGTGTTGCTGCCATTCAATTCCAAATGAGCTAATATTTGCAAAAAAATGAGAAAGTTTCTCAGTGTGAACATGAAATATCTTGTCTTTGCAGTCTATTCAATTGAATATAAGTTGAAAAGGATTTGTTGTATTCTCTTTTTATTTACCATTTTACACAATGTGACAACTTCACTACTTTTGGCGTTTGTATATTGAAGCAAATATCACCATAAGAAAGAATGTATACATAAATAATGGGTTCTTGCGTTCAGAGGAAGGCAGCGTCGACGACGCTGTGGATACTTGCTGAGCGTTCCGTTGCTTTCTTTGGACTCGTATTGAGCTAGCAAAGCTGGAAAGAATGCCGTGAAAAAAGGCCACAAAGTACCCATTAGCGCCTGAGCTAACAGCAGCAATGTTCTGCCGCCTGAATGAGCGATCGTACCGACCACAATGGATGTGCTGCCGGGCACAAAGTGGCTACAATGCGAGACACACAATGAGTGGATAAAAAGTATCTGTATAAATCTATCCAAATGAATATACACACATATATATATATATATATATATATATATATATATATATATATATATATATATATATATATATATATATATGTGCCGTTAGGAGTGCTTGTCTGATGCAAGGGCTGTTTAACTCCTTTCTTACGTCACGACTCTGGAGAGCGTTGAGCGTTGTCAGCAGGTTTATTGACATTCAAAAGGGTGAAACTAAAAAGACAAACAATACAGTCAATATATACATATGTTATGCAAATGTATCATATATATGCTGTAATGCTACCTTAAAAGGCATGAGAAGGTAAAGAAAGTGAATTTGTACTACGACGCCATCTTAGATGACATCGCAAATTATTGCTAATGAGATCATACATCAAAAATCATAAATTTAGCTCGAAATATTTTAGACAAAAACCAAGTTTCAAAGTTCAACTTATGATACATACCGGCGATGCAACCTTAAACAAAAGATATATGCAGTATTTCTTCGAAAATAACCACCATTAAGTACGTGCTGGCACCGTAGATTTCTCTGCTTG